>NC_139224.1:145985064-146422564 GCF_055691185.1 Crinia signifera
TGGCCACGGGTTGAAGACCCCTGCTCTAGAAGATAGTAGACAGTATCTGATTGGTTAACCATAGCAACATCACATGTGAAGTAGAATACACGCCTTAGTAAATTTCCCCAATTATGTTCAAATGAGTTGTTATAATAATATTTTTTCTCCTCTTGATGCACTGTATGCTTTTTTATATATATTTTTATATTTTTTAGCTTAAAAGTAACCAGTTGCTATACATGATTAAGGTATATTTAAATGAAAATAGAGTAATACAAATAAAAAAGGTGTGTGTACGATATATGCACCAGGACGATAGTTTTGATTGTCAGAAATAACGTCCATTTTTAACAATAGGTCAAATTTACATCCGACCTCCACACTGTCTGATCCAATATTTCGACTTTCGAAAACATTCTGAAAGTTGAGAAAAGATGTGGATCAACTAATCCTCGTCTTTTTTTTTTTTTTTTTTTATAGGAGATGGCCTCTAATTTGACAATTTAGCGTCCGTTTCTGACAATGCAGATTCAACGTTTTAAAATAGTAGATAGGGCAGTGCTGATTCCCAACTGAAAACGGCTTAGATTGAATAGGTGACGGCCGATATATCGGAAATATCATCCAGGGTTGATTACGTTCCTTGGGTGTAGCTAGTGAAAATTCTAATTTTAATATATTTTTGCTTGTTGATGGACAAGTACAGGATGTTTGTGCACTCACAAGCACAAAAAGGTTTTTGCAGCTATGTAAAATAAGAATTATAATTAAGTGTATACAGTCTATTGAATATTAGCGCCTGGATGTTTTTGTGTATTTTCTGCTCACTGCATCGGTAGACAGTGGGACACACCTCCCAACAATCCCTGCAGCTTAGTTACAGAATTTGCATCTCCACTAAACTGCAGCTCTAAGATACAAGAATTCATATCCCGTCATATGAGGTAGATATTTTTGTTTGTGGTCTGCATAGATTGACAGTCTGCAGCCATTTGAGGGCAAGGATGGGGCAATGACGACCATCTTTTTTTAAAATAGAGGGATGTTGCCGCAATTTTGGGAGAGTGTCGGTTCCAAAAGATAGATTTTATGGCCTCTACTTAGGGAGCTCGGCTCTGGCTTGCGTGACCTCATTGCAAGGTAACACAGCCATTTAGGATTTAGGGGTCAGGCTGCCCCTAGGCACAACATTTTTGCCCCCCCCCCCCCCTATTTTAATATAATTATTATTAAGGTCTAAGTCTATATATATATATATTTTACATACAAATTGTACTGTAGCCCACCTCAAAAAAATGTAAAGCAGTCTGGACTGCTAAATGTATGGAGGAACCGGACGGAGGGAGGGTGAATTAACTTTATGTGCAGTCTCAGTCAGTCTCTCTCACACTGACTGACTGCAGGGAGGTTCGCGCTGCTCAGCCTAGCTGCTTTCCCCGCCGGCGGCAGTGAGCCAGAGCAATTCAGCTCAGCTCACCCAGCGGCGGAGCCAGGCGCGCAGGGGGACCGTCGGAGATAGCCGGTGATGTACTCTGCATGGCAGAGCGGGTGGGCAGCGGCGGGTGACGAACGGCACTGCCGCCGAAATATGATGAATCATGTTAGCGGCGGCGCCACTTGTCACTTGCCGCTGCCCACCCGTTCTGCCATGCTGCTATTTAAAAGAACGTCAGCCTGCTGGGCCTAGGCACAAATCCGGCCCTGGGTGTTGCGGGTGGTCACGGATCACTAATGCAAGCAGGAGGCATCTACTGACATCAGGCTGCAGTAGCATATCAGTGCATTGCTGCTGCTGCTGCTTCCAAGCAAGCAGTAACGATGCCATCTCCGTATCAGATATCTCTTGCAATACAATACATAGAACAATACAGTAGGGGATTTGCATAGGATAAAGTCCGACAGCTCTGGCTCACTTAATCCTGTTAAAGGGCTAGATGAGGATGGCTCTATCTGTAGGAGGGCCCTGCTCAAGCTTACAATCTATAGGGAAATAGGCATTGATTCAGCATTCCCATGGATCACCATAGCCATCCAGAGAAGGCTAGCTGAAGAAGGCTCCATCTGTACCTCTAGGTCTTGTTTATTTCGGTTTTGCTCCCAATTGTAAAGCGCAGGGATATGCCGGCACTATATGAAAAATATTAATTAAAAAAACAAATATAACTGAGATGAAAGTAAAAGGGATACAATAAGGGGTACTGAGCAATATAATAAAGTCAATATGGGGGAATCAATACAAGACACTACAAACTATAGTAATGAGCGGCATTGGTGTAATATATATAAAATATAAAGTTGGTACCAAGGGCTGTAAGAACGTGGGCGGTTAAACTGAAGGATGTAATAATGAACAGAGTGACCATGACCAGACAAATAACATACTGAAGGATAGAATGTGAAATATATTGAAACAAGGGACCCTCAAACCATAATGTACAGTAGAATTATTTAATATCTGGAAGGTAAAATATGTCAATTATTTGCCTTGTTTTCCTACAGGTCTGCCCGGATTCCCACCTCTATGTCTTTGCATCCGAACGGGACACACCCTGCCAGTCGCATAAAACAAGAGGGCCCCTGTGACTTCTCAGACCTGTCGGCCGCATCTCGCCAGTTGGGCATCTCAGAGTTAAGGGCATCTTTGCTCCCTGACACAGCTGCCACACACAATGGGTTTAAAACGTGTCTTTCATCTTACTTTGTAGACTCTACACACAGCACTTTCCCAGGCTCGCTGACAGCCAGCAGCACGTCTACCTCTGCCCGGCTCCAGTCTGGAGGGAGAAGGGGATGTTTCACTGACAGTGTTGAAATTGTGGGAATTATTCACTCCTCTCACACATCGCTGCCCCCTTGTGTGAACACCGTTTGTGTATCTCCACCTAGAACTCTTTTTAACTCAGGGGGTGTCCCTAACTGGAGCCCACCAAAAGCATCCCAACCTGAGGGTCTCTGTGGATTGCCCTCCTCTGCACAGTGCCTGCTTCCTAATGAGTGTGAACTGAAACCTGCAGAACAGGTGAATGTACCATGCACAGAGGGCAGTGCCAACCTTCTTCTGAGTGCAACACCCAGTGACTGCAGTAGGCTTAATTACCTAAAGCAAGAACCAGAGGATACGTATCAGCAAGGACTCCTGTCTCCGCTCCATCTTCCCTTGCTATGTCCCCAAAGACATTTCCAACGGATGAGCAGAATGAACTTGAAGCGCAGAGGAGGCAGCTTTGCCGCTGGATAGACTGCAGTGCCTTGTACGATCAGCAGGAGGAGCTTGTGAGGCACATTGAGAAGACGCATATTGACCAGCGCACGGGAGAGGATTTCACGTGTTTCTGGGCTGGATGTGCAAGACGGTTCAAACCTTTCAATGCACGCTACAAACTGCTTATTCACATGAGGGTGCACTCTGGGGAAAAGCCAAACAAGTGTATGGTAAGTGCAAATATTCCAAACCGAACGTCTTTGTGGGAGGTGTATCAAGCAGTGGAGAGATGTAGATGTTGCCCAACACAACTAATCAGTCTACTTTTTATGTAGCACCATTTAGAAGGTAACAGCTGGTTACTATGGACAACCACTCCAGGTTTGTTAATCCACACTCTAGTAAATAAACCACTAGAATCTCATTGGTTGCTATTGGAAACTGTTCTGACCTCTTATCTAGATACCCATAAAATGCTACATCACTTGCAACTAGGGATGCCGATCCTGAGGTATTTTTTACAATCCTGGAATTCGGGATTGAAAAATGCCCACTCCCAGGACTGGCTTCCCTAGTAAAAAAAAGGTACTTGTGTATTACCACGGCTCCGGCGCGCGCAACTTAGTTGCCGTAGCAAAAGTAGCAAACATTTTTTTTTAAATGCCCCGTTTGAGCCGCCTGGGAGCTGTGCGGGCGGGCAGCTGTGAGCCCGGCGCCGGGCCGGGGAGCTGGAGGTGCATCTGGGAGCTAGGCCGGGCAGCGGTGGGCGGGCCTGTGGATGGGCAGAGTGGCTGTTTAGCCTGCGCAGAGCCCCACCCAAATTTTAAGCCCCCCCCGAACTTCGTCGGCAGCTCCCCGGGAGGGCTTCATCGGATTTGGCACTTGACGTGACATTTTTACATGTGATTTATTGCATGTGCTTTATCGCATGTAAATATAGCACTAAAGGACTACCGGGGAGCTGCCGGGGGAGTTCAAGGGAAATTGGATGCGATGAATCAGATGCAGCCGTGGTGTACACTGACAGCGGTGATTCTGATTTATCTTATGCGCTGGAGGTTCAATCTCCCGGTCCGATGCGCTAGGGGCTGTGCATCGATCTGATGTAAAACACGTGCGATTTGGACGCTTTTCACCCCATTTCTTAGGCCAATCCGTCGGAACAGGGACAAAATCATATAAGTGTATAACCTTAAATCTCTTTTGCACATGTTTCATCTGCCCCATCTGCAGTGCAGCATGTTTTTTTACAGTTTACTGTCTTGCTCTACTTACAAACAGGACCTAGGCCCAGAGCCTGCACATCGCAGCGAGTGGTCGTAAAGTGAATATCGTATGTCCCCAAGTTATCTGGTGCTTGTTAAAAGTGAATGTAACAACAGTTGTGTCCTCATTCACCTGTCCTTAAAGTGCACCAAATAACCCTACAGACGCACCATCAAAATAATGGGGCAGATGTATTAAGCCTTAACAAGAGATAAATGTAAGTGTGATAAGGAGAGATAAACATCCAGCCAATCACCTGCTAACTGACTTTTTTCAAACACAGCCTGTAACATGGCAGTTGGCAGGTGATTGGCTGGACATTTATCTCTCCTTATCACACTTGCATTTATCTCTTGTTAAGGCTTAATACATCTGCCCCAGTGTGCCTAAAGCGATGTATCGCTGAAGTGTATGGCCATCTGAGCTGCCCGGGAACTTCCCTGTCGGCAGGATCCATTCACATGTGATGTATCGCGTGTGACCCTGTTCCCCACCGCCGGACCTGAGGGGGACGTCAAACACTTCCAATTTGGGCCGATTTCTTGTCTCAATCTGTCGGGAGTGGGTGAAATTGAACCAAATCGGACTAGTGTATCATACATCCCAACATGATCCTCTCCAGGAGGGACACAATGCTCTGTTCCTGGACTTCCTTGTTAATGTATGATTGCCATTACCACATTTAAATTGGTAAGAAAGGTGCTTTACCACAGGTGATATTAATAACCCATTAACAAGCCAGTCCAGGAACAGAGCATTCTGTCCCTCCTGGAGATAAAAGATAACAGTTTGGAAACCGCCATGAGCAGAGCCATGCGTCCCAGCATGCAGCATTGTGCGATTGTACACTGCCACCATTATGACAAAGGTGCAAATCCTATATCACCAGGACACTGTTCCAGAGATATATAAGTCAAGGGCAGAAACACTGAAGTATGAGAGTCTGACCACATCCCCACAACACTCGCATGGCACACCCATCAAATGTGTCCGAAAAGTAATTTCACCCTGTGCTCTCTCTACTTGAGACGCTACTTTGGTGGCGTTACTTGCTAAGCATGAATTATGCCATTCCCAAAGGCCACAAGAACATGGAGATGTGAACTCCTCCATGCTGCAGGTGATCCTTGTATTATACGTCATTCCCTGTATGATCAACATCAGGGGGCAATGTGCTTTGTATAATGGGTATATGCACTGGGCAATATGGTATCACAGCGGCTCTTCTAGAGAGTTGGATACCCTTGTGCAGGTACCGTCTGGGCCCCCTTCTTTCTAGCCGGAAATTCCTCTAGCATCCTTAACTTCTATCTTCTATTAGGCGGCATCCATTTTGGGAGGGACATTTTCAAAGGGAGTAGGCATGACGGGATTGCAGAAGAATGTATATGGCAGACAAGTAGCTGCAGGTCCCAGCAGCGGTGTAACAGTAACCCCTATAGACACCCAGTGCCTCCAAGCCACTGCAGCATTTTCTATTGCTACGCCGCTGATCCTAAACACATCACCTATATTGGTAGTCGTGCCTGTATACAATATAATAAGTCAGAAATGTCATCACACAAAACAACATTGTTTAATGCCAGACTAAGATATTCTGTGCTCTAATACACAAAGGAATTTGGGCTACTTGAAAACAGGAAATAAATGAGACATTTTAATTGTAAATAAGTGGTCCTATAAAATGCCAGTTAATCCTTTTATGATCGTTCTACAAAGTGAACACAAGGTAATGCCCAGTGGTAAGAAGCTCATCCCTCCATCTGTTATCACTTACTGTCCGGTCCTCCTCCTCGTCTGTACACAGAAGGATTCCCTGGTTTCCATGTCACTGTAATGTCCCCGCTCATCTCCCTCTAACATTCTACAGCAGCCTTCTCTACGGGCCATTCACTAAGGCCATTCGGTAGTAAAAGGAAGCCGCCTAATCTCCCTGCAATATCCTGTTATGTTTCATACTTAGTATGTGTTATTTTAGTTTTATTGCATTTGAAATTTATCTGCATTATAATCAGAAAAGTGTCCAACCAAAATAATGAGGCAATGGCTGCAAGACCTTCATGTTTGAAGATTAATTTTCCTGCTTTCTTAGATTCAGTGTTCCAGACAATTGGAATTTTGATTGTCTGAGACAGCAGAAATTAGTGAACTTAATATGCTTTTGTATGGAAACAGAATAAACTCTCTCTTCCCAGCCTGTGCTTCATGCTATATACTCAACTGTGTAATGTGTGGATGAGAGTGGGTTGCGTTATCGATGTAGGACTCCAGCACAGGCCTCATGAGGTAATTGCTTGAAATCTCAGTTTGCAGTATATATTAGTAAATCCATGGCTCTAACTGTGCGGAGTTTGTATATTCTCCCCGTGCTTGCGTGGGTATACTTCGGGAACTCAGGTTTCCTCCCCACAATCCAAAAATATACTGGTAGGCTAATTGGCTCCCAAAAAAATTAACCCGAGAATGTCTGTGTGTGTACATGTGGTAGGTAATATAAATTGTAAGCTCCAATGGGGCAGGGACTGATGTGAATGTTCTAATATTCACTGTAAAGCGCTGCGGAATATGTGTGCGCTATATAAGAAACTGTTAATAATAATAATAATATTGCATACTGCATACCACCGAATGTCACAGACCTGAGCAATGCATAACCAATTGCTCATACCAAGGAATACTAGTGCCAGAGACGAGTGTACGGAGAATAGGTGGCGCGGCCTCCCGGACAGGGGGCATGGCCTATGATTGCGGTGCTCCCACGAGGCCACGTCCTGTTCCTCTTCTGTCTCAGTGAATAGATGCTTTGCACACAGCGTCTATTCTGAGCACAGCAGCTGAGACTCCCAACTGCCCCTACCCCAACTGCGGTACAGTGCCGGCCCGGGGTGGGAAACAGGACTGTCCCGTGAAAATCGGGACAGTTGGGATGTATGAATTGCTTCTTAAAACACTAGGCATTGCTGATGTATTTATATTCAAGACCGGTCAGATTTTCATTTTAGGGGTAAATTAACTAAAGCTTCTTAAAATGTAAAGAGGTTATTCTGGGGTAAATGTAATAGGCTGAGATTTTTAGTAATATGCCGTCTTGTTGGGTAAAAAAAATGGGCAAAATCATACGTTTGACATGTGCAATTCGGTGCGATTTTTTTATGCAACTAAAAAAAATTGTACCCTATTACATTTAGCCCACTGTTTTATAATTTCTAGGATGCAATAGAGAAATTATAGACAGACTCTGTTGGTTGCTATGGGCAATGTCACTGCAGAGATAGCAGCCATCCTCCTGCATGGGTTCCGGATGACTCATTGAGTTGGGATTCTGATGGGCGTTCCTCAAACATCTAATCCTGACAGATGGAATCCCTACCTAAACAAGCTTTTTTCCCTTTTGGAGGTCCACAACCCCCATAGAGGGAGAATAGAATAGGTGGTCTCACAAGGAAGCAGCATGGTCAAATTATAGTACTCCCAATTCAAATTACACAACACAGTTGCACAATTTTATTCCCATTAGCTGTATGTAGTGCCTCTGATTCATATTACACCACATAGTAGTGCTCCTTATTCAATTTATGACACACAGTAGTGTCCCTTGTTCACATTGTCACTCAGTAGTGCCCCTTATTCATGTTACGCTACACAGTAATACTCCTTATACATGTACACAGTACATGTCACTTATACACATAATGGCCACAGTAGTAGTGCCCCTTATACACATCTCTGCCTCTGTCACTCCAGCAGCTCTATGCCCTCTATTCCTCCAGCAGATTCCCCTCCTCTCTCTGTCCCTCCAGCCCACTCCACCTTGGCTTCAGCATGCACAGAGTCTGCTTCTCTTAGTGACTCTTCTTCTCTTTAGCAGTGGTGATGGCATGACATCACATACACCACGCTGGAAAAGAAAGTCGTTTGCAAAGGTTTTTCTGTTGGAATTACTGTGCAGGCCTGTAGTAGAGTTGAAACTAATTCCCCCTACCATTATAGGTGGTGGAAAGCAGTTCCACCCAGTTCCCTCTCCTCTTATTCTTCATTATTATTTACTATATCGCCTAGTGTGTACACTGAATATAGTTAACGACAAATGTTATCGGGGCCAGGTGCTCTACCCCGGGTAGAGCAACCCGGCATTTCATTACTGGTCACGACCAAGGTATAACCTGACCTGTGTTGCAGTGCGGTGTAAATGGGTAAACCATTCCATTCACACTATGGAGGAGGCAGTGCTGTCACCCTCAAGCACTGCCTCCTCCCACGCCGCTGCTCCGCCCTACTCCCATGTGATGTCAGTGACTCGGCAATAAGCAGGGGTGTATGGGGAGCTTACAGACTACAAATGCCGGGTCACTCCTGGGACAGACCCCTGTCCTAATCCCAGGTGTGACTTAAGGGTCTAAGGGGTATAATATAAGTACTGTTGTCCTATTTGACCTGGTCCTATCTAATTGTGAGATATGAAAATAGTTCAGTACATCACCACTGAGAATGGTAACCCATGCTAGGAAATGATGATGATGACTGCTGGAGGGTTTTGTAGATTCTTTGCTGGAAGTAGCCAACCTCACAAGACCTCATTTAACATTTTCGTACCATCCATGTGGACTCGGATTGGGAACGGTAAATTTTGCCTAGCGCAGTCGCCCGTAGCAAGGCGGGTGAAGCCATACACTAATTGGGGGTCCATGTGTTCATATGTGGACATGGTAAAAAAAAAAGGAAAAGCTAGTGTCTGCATTTTGCTTATGTTGACCTTTTCCAGTGAAGACCTTTTGGGGTCAACCTAGACATTGCTGACCTAGACATTGTCGAACTAATACACCACACCTGTGCGCCTGGACAAAACATACTGCAATATTAGGGTTTCAAATACATTTATTATTTTGCATGCAGGGTAAATACTTCCTGCTTTTGTATGTAGCCCATACATTCTGGACAGTTTTACTCAAAGTGGTTATATCTGTGAATTAGACCGCATTGTATATGAGGAACTATCAGCTGTCTCATTATGGCCGCGATAGGACGAAACAGTGAAGAATTAAATGGCGGCAGGCTGAAATGTTCATTGTGTTTTTGCTCCTGTAGCATTTCCTAAAAGTAAAACAGTGATTGAATGTGCCCCATACTGTGCTCAGAGATACCCTACACATACAGTAATAGTGCACTGCAAATCAGCCATAAATACCGAACACTCATCTTTCAGGGAATGTAAATAGGATCCAAATGTAACATTCCTAAACTGTAAATCTCACCTCTGCCTGCAAATAATTGCTGCCAGCTGCGCTGTGTAGAATTAATACATCTGGAGGGTACTAACCCTTACAGGTCAAAATTTATTGCCTTTGGGAATCTTTCACCAGTCATGGACTTTATGAGAGGACCAAGAAGTTTTATTCTTCAGTGATGTAATGGCAGCGCACGCAGAGCTTGCGGTGGATGCTCTGTACACACTGTTATAGTTACAGGCTACTGTGCAGCCATTGCACAATACAGTTGTGCACACAGGTTTGACAGTCCAGTTGGGTAAAGCCCCATCAGTGGCGTAACTACCTAATTTGCGCCTGCCTGGCCGCATCTGCGGCCAGGCAGGCACAGAAAACTGTCTGCAGTATGGGGGCAGCCATTTTCTAAGTGTCAGTTTTCATTATAGCAGCATAACTATAGCCCCGCAGACCCCCGGCGCCCACACTTTCTCTGCGCCTCCCCGCCACCGCGGGGGCTGCGGAGCTATAGTTACTCCACTGGCCCCATACATACTACACAATGCTGAACAGGGCTGATATAGTTAATAATATCGGCCGCGGGTCGACGATATTGAGCATACACTGAACGATATCGGTAAACAATATCGTTTCGTGATGTCAGTGGAACCTGCTGAACGTGCGGGTCATTGGCTGTATAGCCAAATTGACCTGCATGTTCAGCATACAGCGAGGCCTGATAACGACACGCGGTAAGCGCACAACGTTAGCGATATTGAGTGTACACACTAGCGAATATTGTAAACTATATCGCTCAGAAGTCCCTCTCAGAGCGATATCGTTCACAATATCCTTTAGTGTGTATTGTATTTGTCAAATTAGTTTTCTAGTCTTTATTTGAATATTTAGATCTCAGGAAAACAATATGAATGAATTTATTGGCAGATTCTAGACCCGAAATGAGGGGTGTGCAATATGTTTCCAGATGCAAAAAAGTATTATATCTACGATGGAGTCTCTGCAAAGCTGCATGCACTCAAACCACTTGGGTGGCCCAGTCTGAAGCAGGTATGTCTTCTCCATGCTGGATAAAGGTCTCCACTGTGGCTTCTGGTGACTCTAAATAAATCCCTTTCATCTTGCACTTTATTTGTGGGAAAACAAAAAAGTCCAAGGGGGACAGGTCTGGACTGTACAGTGGGTGACCAAGCTCCTGAATGTATTCATGGGCCAGAAATTCCACTACTTTACCGGACTTATGGGTAGGAGCATTGTAGCGATGGAAATGGGCATCAAAAGCACCTGGAAATGGCTTCTAGCACTTACCATACCAGTCCCCCATGATGCTGCTACACAAGTAGCTACATGACCATTATTGACCACAAAAAAAAACCACCATATGCTTGTTCTTTCTGCACTCATGTTGGAACTTCTACAGTTGTGCACCACCAACTGGGGTCCACTGGGTCAACTGTTCTTTGGTCTCTGGTTGAAACTACATCCAGGATTCATCGCCATTGATGACTGACTGCTATCAAACCTGGCCAGCGGCACCATCACCTTAGCTTCCTTCTGCTTTCGAGTGAGCTGATGGGGCCACGAGCATGTAGAAACCTGGCCAAGCTTTTTATGGAGTATCAAGCCGATGGATCCCAATGAGATGCCTATCTCCTTCTATAACTGGGCCAGCGTTAACATCTCCTGCTGTTGCAGACCACTCTTGTAGCTGTAGAAGCTCGTGGCTTTCTAGTGACCTCTGGTGAGTCCATAATGAGTTTGTGAAGAAAGTGAACATGCCGACTTCTTCGGTGTGCAGTGCTGCTTATATACAGATCTGAGCCTTGACATTTCTCAAGAACTTTAGTCAGAGGTTTCATTTCAATAGATTGTATCTACTCTACCTATGTACCGCACATCTGAAAACGTATTGCACACTCCTTGTAATTACAATTTCTTGACAGACTTCTAGCACTTGTAGCACCAGACTGCATCATTTGTTTAGTGTTATCCCAGCTGTGTTTGTTCTGCAAATTGACCAATATAGGGGAACGTTTACTAAACAGTTCTATTGAAGATAGAGGATATTTCCCATAGCAACCAATGAGATTCTATCTATTATCTTCGTTGAAGGTGCTAAAAAAATAAGAAGTAGAATCTGATTGATTGCTATGGGAAACATCCCATCTTCAAAAGCACTCCCATCTTAGCAAAATGTACCCCATAGGGGTGTATTCAATGATATTTGCGATCTGTGACAGCAAGATCTGCTGACTGCTCGATGTCACAGCTCACAGGTTTTTGTAGCAAGGGGGAAACGGCGTGTGCGGCCGCTAAAACAGCGAGGATCACGGCTAAATGCAGCAAGCTCCCTGAATTTTGGGGAATCCTCATGTCCTGTGACAGCAATCTGTATGCTCAATTTGATACTAGTCATCATAAAGAACTTGCTCCAGATTAAGTTTTTTATGCAAGTAATACATCAGCAAACAGTTATATCACCCTTCCGTCTGACTCTACTTAGCCTTTGATACATTAACATGCCCCCTTTAAGTTTGCCTGTATCAAAGCACCCTGTATCAAAGCACCCTATTACTCCCCATTACACCCCTTAGGTTACACGTAGAGATGGAATTCCATGCATATGACTCTGGGTTGGCTGTTCTTGTGTACACCTTCATTGGCAAACATAGGATCTTTAGAGGGGGGTTTCCAAATGTAATCCAAAATCTCCCACTCCGCAACACAATGGAGTAAGTACGGGAGTCTGGAGAAAAGATCTTGAAAATTGGTGATTTTATACACTGGAATACAGTATTAATATTTAACAGTACAGATGGTCTATATACAGTAGGATAGGTTGTTTGAAACATTTAAATAAGATAAGTGTTCAGGAAAAGTTTTAACATATCATAATAAATAAATGCATACACAAACATGTTAGAACCAGTACTGCACGTTCTAAGCTCACAATCTCCCATTTCATGGTAAGGCTCCTGTCTCTTCCTCCTGACAGCTACTCTCTGGTCCATTGCGATGTTTGAGGGCTCAGATCCACACATACAGTAAATGTGGTAGAAGAAGCTGGTACACTAGTCATGTGCAGCAGCTCTGCTCTGTCCCTTACACTGCATGATGTGCTTGCAGCCCTATTGATCTTATTATATACCAGTTCTATTGTCATAATTTAAGGCACTTGCCAAGAGGAGGGGTTTCCGAGCAACCAGAACACCCCCCCGCGTTTGCCTATGACTCTGGATTGGCTATCCTTGTGTACACTCTGGATTAGCTGTCCTTGTGTATACTCTGGTGTTTTGCATTCACAGTACGAAAACATGTGTACATTCAGCTCGGCGTAAGTCCTACAGTGCGGAAACTCAAAAAAAAATTGTATTTCCAAAAAAGTCTCTGTTGTGCTGGGAAACACGAAGCTACGCAGCAGTTACATTTATCTATGTTCATAACTTGGAAATCCTAATGAGCTAACATTGCAATAAAGCCTGCTTCATCTGTATGTCTCATTCATTTTACCGGTACCTTGTATTCATTAGAGCTTATGTTTTACCTTTTATATTCATGTCCAGCAGAACGTTAGTTATTATTCTCATGTTAATTGCTCATTATTCTTAATTACATTGATTAAAATGAATCGGAGCTGCCTTGATAGTTAATCAGTGTAGCTAATATGACATGTCTTTATAGAAGCCAATTTACCATGGAGAACAGTAAATATCTACCAAGCAATGAGCTTTGACATAAATCATCACTTAAGAGAACCTGTGTGTTATGGAGATAAAATAGTTCTAAATAATGATGTATCTGTTTAATGTCCTATTAAGGACTCAGTAATGGGATATATTTGCTGATGTGCTTCTGTCTGGCATCGATCATAGAGATGTATTATAAATACATTGCAGTGCACCCGTGCATAGGATTGTTAGAATAGATTAATAGCTGCTGAAAAAGTTTTTGGAATGTACTATAATTGTAGTGTAATTAGTGACAAATTATGTACAGTAAAAATAACAAATCTGTACAGATCTGTCCATGAAAACCTGTCTTCTAATTGGGGTTATTGGACGCACTACTGATTTGTGCCCTGCGTCATTTCGCACCTCATGGTGAAGCTTTTCATCCTGTACCTAGCAGGTATCTGGTGGACTTGGGTACCAATTGCATCAAATGTCTTAGCATTGGATATGTGAGTTATGAATTATTAAACTTTCAGCTTTAAATATTTTTGAGTGCCAATGGCTTCCCTATCTCTCAGAGGGTCAGATGTAATAATGCCTGAGTTGGCCGGAGATAAGGTTTCCCAGCCAAACTCAGACGTTATTTAATGGGGCAATCATTTTCTAGGCATGGTTTTACCTTGTAAATGATTGCTGCTTTAATCCGTGAACCCACACCTCCGGGCAACTTGGGCATCATTGCATCCAGCACCTGGTGCAGTTTCGATATGTTCAGGCTAGGGATGGACATCCACCATTGATGATTTGGTTTATGGTCGATGTTGAATAGTTTTGATATCGAGGAGGGATAACCAGATGGTTTCCCACCATCGATGTCAAGCTGCAATGAATAGTTTGTTTTGCCTTTTTCCCCAAGAGGCCGGGACACTGGGCGTAGCTCCGGCCCCAACAACCGTGAAGCCCAGCCCCTGTATTTTGATTGGCCCACAGGCAAATCAATCAAAGAAAATCGATGGCCATCCATTGCATAGTTAAACACTACTGATGGCCAGTTGCACTTTTGCCATTGATGGCAAAGGCAGCGATGGTCATCCCTAGTTTAGGCACACTTTGGCAAAAGGGGTGAGTGAGGGGGCATGACCACATGAGTAGGGGTGTGGCCTCATGGTCTGAACACCTGTTTTTTGTCACTCTGGGGTCCAGGCAATGCAGACAATTCCCGTGTGCAGCAAATACAGTCACTGTTCACACCAAAGAGAAGCCTAATGGGAAGGGTTTGTGCCCAAACACCCCCCCCCCCTTTTCGTTCAATGTGGGGCATTGCTAGCTCTCTCCAAAATGCTGGTCTGCACCTGGCTCTTCCTGCTCTGTGAATAATGCTGTAGGCATAATTATGCAGAAGAGCGCTGAAAGTGCTTCCCCCAATTGTGCAGATGGAACACACTGAAAAAAAATGGGACAATCACGAGGTATGGCATTTAACCCCGCAGAAGGTATGCCATTTAACCCCGCACTGACCAGACCAGACCAGAAGACTGACCAGACCTGCCAGACTCAGTGACTAGTTGTAGCTGTCATCGTAGTCTTCATTATAGTCATGTAACTATTGGCTTTGTTTCACAGCAGAACTAATTTCAGTGAGGTGCTCATATTCCCTCCCTCGTTGCAGCACACAGCAGACTCAGTGACTCACTAATGGCCAGGACAGCATACAGCTGTGTGACCTATGACTTCTTGTCATCGTGTCCCTGCACATACCACACCTGCGTCACCTGGAAGAATACAGTGTTGCCTGGGCCAGAAGTTATCCCTGGCAGTCCGCTGTGGTGGGTTTTGCTGGGGCAGGACAAACCTGCCCTGGTAGGTTTGTCTTGCCCAGCAAAACCCACCACGCAAGGGGTTAATAACCGGCACATAGGTCATTAATCGGTCGGGGCCTCACCGGAGAACAGTGGCCCAGACAGATCGCTCGGCACACATCACTGGCACATCACTGTGTGCTTAGTAATCCCTCAGACTGCTCATCGGCTCGCTGCGTCTGTAGGGTCCATAAGAGCGCTGTACTGTATATAAAATAAGAATGTGACTAGCTGCTATACAGCTGTTCAGGAGCACCAGCAGGACAATAGAGTAAGAGACATATTAGTAATAATTTATGGACCCGGTGAATGTAGCATTCAGTAAAGAATGGAGATTCCATCAATGAATTATATGAATAATTATATGTTAAAATCAAATAATTTTGTTGTTGCAATCTGTCATTTTCAGGGGCTAACCGCAAGTATCTCACATCACATTGTCCAATACATGGGGGGGGAGGGGGGTTATGTATTGGGGGCTGTGACAGATAGTTGAGATATCTGCTGCTTCCACCAGTTTCAGCTGCAAAACAGCCACCAGAGGTTGTGATGGCATTTCCTAAACTGTGAAAGTTACCAAGCACCGGAATTCAGGGAACCATTTCTCAGCTTGGCCCCAGCCAGGAACCCGGCATTTGGGGTGATAGCCTGCCATTTTCTGGGTGTGTCTGAAGAAACGCAAGTATGATAAGGTTTTATTTTTTAGAAAGGTCTGTGACGACAGCGATGACCACTTCCACCAATTTATACATCAATTATCAATGGATTTACATTACATGAAAATCTTGTGTCGAACTTTTCAGTGTCGTCAATGTCAACCATTTGCTTCTGTCATCCTTCTGTCAAAGTCTACCATTTATAGGTATCGACCTAGTCACTTTGACCTAATGACTGCCAACATAGACATATTTTCGACCTAGAGACTGGATAGCGCTGCTCCCCTGTATTGATAAATCCCAGGATCCCTCGGGCATCTTCATAGAGCATAAAAGTTTTAGTAAAAGATAGACATAAAAAATCTTATAGTAAATATAAAAAACAGCTTAGCCCTAAACACTCGGAGAACCCTTTAGGAGCCATAGGCCGTAACTCGATTAGAAACAACAACCCCCCCCCCCCCCCCAAAAAAAAAATAAAAGACTCATGGGCATCGCGGCAGAGTCGTTATGTTGTCACTTTTGGCTTAGGCTGGTACTGAAGTAGATGCCAACTAGACCAGTATCCCCAACTTCCCTCACACCTCATGCATGAAAATCGCAACCTACAACCTCTTCGGGGGGGGGGGGGGGGGGGGGGGGGGCTGTGGTCTGTATTCCTAGAAGGTGGCACGTGCCTAGTGGAAAATTCACCAACAAAGCTTTTTATGAATCACTATGCAGCCAAATGCGGATCACTATACCATCGGAAAATACACATCCGGAGGATATTTATTTTATTTACAGTTTCTTATATAACACAGCAGATTCCGTTGCGCTTTACAATGGTAGACAGTGATAAAACAAACTGGGGAACAATGGACAGACTTGTAGGTAGGAGAGCCCTGCTGCCAGCTTACAATCTATAGGGATATAGGAGGGAAACACAAGGACAGGCACCAGTCATAGCATAGCAGTCCCACCAAGTTACAAGTCCAGAAGGGAAGCTATATAATACATAAGTGCCTCAGAGGGTTATGATAGGCTTGCCTGAAGAGGTGAGTTTTCAGGGAACGCTGGAAAGTTTGGTGGCTAGTGAAGAGTCTTATTGTGAATACAGTAGCTTTGTAAATTAGCCGTATTCTCCATTCAATTTTTCCATTATGTCTGATTCCGTAATCGTCCGTAATTGTCCTTAGTAAGTTTCCCACAGAGAATCAGCACATAAACTGCCTGATTATTGCTTTTCATTTTCTTAAGTTTTTCTACATAGCACATCGGCATGCCTCCATAATGACCTCAGGGCTCCTGTATATATAATATGTATGTTGTACTACCCAGAATAAGGTACTTTTGGTACGATCTTGCCGTCATAGCGGTCTGCGCTCAGCTCTATGTAAAACAATAATTTGTTAATATCAGGCTGAAAACCCCACTCAAACTGTGACATGCCTGTGCCTGGCTCTGTACTGAATGGGACCTTTGTTTGGTGCTGATGTAATGTATACACAAATTGTATATCTTGTATTAAGTTTGTAATAGTCATGGCTGCATCACTTAATCAAAACACTGACTGATGGCAGAAAGCTTAATTAGCTGCTTCAGCGGGAACGCTGCTCGTTAAATATTGTGATTAGATTAATTAGAATGGCTTTTGGTTACGTTTCTCGCTTCCGTGCACTGTGAATTTTCCACGGTGGTCTGAGATCACTTTAGTAATGCATTGGCTTAACCCGCTCATTGCCAGGTGGGCAAATGTTATTTGGTTACTGAGATAGCAACAACATGTAAAATGAAAGGCTGAAGGTAAGGGGTGGATGTAGGGTTGTACTTACACTGGTTTGCAGAGGGTAATTTACCTGACTTCACACTGCGCAGGCTCTGAAAGTGAATGCACACAGTATGAACAATGCAGAGATATACACAGTTCACTCGCATTGACTCTTGCTACTAAAAAGGCAGAATGGGTGTGGGAAGGCTCTTCTTCACGTAGGCTCAGTTCCAGGGGCAAATAGAGCCAGCTTATACATAACTAGAGGTATACAGTATATAAGCTGCCCTCTCTGGCCATAAAATCAGTTTTTTTTCAGGAAACGCTGTCTCTTCCTTATCTGTTAACCTGGTAAGTCTAAAGCCCTGTACACACACATCGATTTGCTTTTGATTTGATGTTAGATTCGATTTTCTATAAACTCACCATCGGCAACCTTTTTTGCCGCACACTTTAACAAAACTTATTTAACTTATAACTAAACTTAACACTAAAAATAACGAGACAGACACAAGTGCTGGCGTTTAAAATATATTGTCAAATTTATTAATTAACATTTAAATATCTCTGACTATTAAGTGGTAGGCGGCCCTAAAGAACGGTCATAGAAAGGAGGGGGTAAAGATCACACACACCATTCAAACATCGCTGGTGTTCAACTCTCCCAAACACACCCACCTGTCCGGGTGGTGCAGCCATCCCCTGTCCAAGGGGCATGTGCTGACGACATATCAAATGCTGGGAGAGCGCACCCCACTATCCTCAGATGATTTCAAATATACAAGACCGTTCTTTACCACCGCCTGTAAAGAAGAAAAATAGGAATGGGAGGGAGGGGAAAGCTGGATCATAGAGGAAGTTTACCCTAACTTCCTTCTGCCTTAAGCATAGACAGCTCCACCCTACACCCTGATTGGCTAATCCCTACAAAGTCAGATCCTTGGTACTTAAAGTGCCAGCAGCTCAGGTACCTTCGGTAGTTTATGACACCTCCTGCTTAAAACAGCAGGCGAGTCGGGGTGGGGGCGCCCCGGTGCCGGGGGGGGGGGGAGGTTGGTACCTGTGTAAAAAAACTTGCGTCCCTGCTGAGTGCTGGTGCGTGCAGGGGTGTCCGTGCCGCTGGGGGAGCCTGCGGCGCTGTTATTGTGTATAAGCTTGTCGCGCCCGGCGGGGTCCCTACAGTGAATAGAAAATAACTAGCGCTTCCCTAGTGCTAGTTATTTTCTAACACGCACCAGCACTCAGCAGGGACGCCGGGGACGGAAGTTTTTTTTACACAGGTACCACAGTGCTGGGGGTGAGGGGCGAACTGCCGCCCTCCAGGTGCTGGCGCCCTAGGCAAATGCCTAGAGCTGCCTAGTGGTGGTGCCGGCCCTGAAAACAGCCCTCGGTTTTCTTTAGATCTGGCATTAGATCTTTCCATTTAATTTGGCATTAGATCTTTACTTTTGCATTAGATATCGAATTAGATATACATTCATGGTACATATTCGATTTACTAAATCAAATTCGATATTTCCTTGGCTGCACAGTAGATTTTTCTGTTCGATTTTGTGGAAACAGGAGCGTGCATCGAATCGAATGTAGATCGAAAGTGACACAAAAAACATTCTATTTCATTTAGGATTCTTCTATAGGCAAAATCGAATCGAAAATTGGGAAAAATCTATGCATGTGTACAGGGCTTAAGGCAGGGGTGGCCAAACCGGTCCTCGAGATCTACCAACGGTCCACGTTTTTCAAATCACCTAGCTGGTGCACAGCTGTAGTCATTACTAACTGTCACATTCCCCAAATCACCTTTCTGGTGCACAGCTGTAGTCATTACTAACTGTCACATTCCAAAAATCACCTAGCTGGTGCAAATCTGTAGTCATTACTAACTGTCACATTCCCCAAATCACCTAGCTGGTGCACAGCTGTAGTCATTGCTAACTGTCACATTCCCCAGATCACCTATCTGGTGCACAGCTGTAGTCATTGCTAACTGTCACATTCCCCAGATCACCTATCTGGTGCACAGCTGTAGTCATTACTAACTGTCACATTTCCCAGATCACCTAGCTGGTGCACAGCTGTAGTCATTACTAACTGTCATATTCCCCAAATCACCTAGCTAGTGCACAGCTGTAGTCATTACTAACTGTCACATTCCCCAAATCACCTAGCTGGTGCACAGCTGTAGTCATTACTAACTGTCACATTCCCCAAATCACCTAGCTGGTGCACAGCTGTAGTCATTACTAACTGTCACATTCCCCACATCACCTAGCTGGTGCACAGCTGTAGTCATTACTAATTGTCACATTTTTAAACCTGCTGCTTTCATTCCTACTATAGATCCACAGGTTGAACTGTTGGTAGAAACAATAGTTTCTATCAATTAAAAAAAAGGTGATGTTGCCCATAGCAACCAATCAATTTCTGGGATGCAATAGAGAAATTAATCTGATTTGGTTGCTATTGGTAGCATCACCATTTTTTTTTTTTTAAGCTTCTGTAATTTACCCCTAAAGCATTGGTGGGTAAAGCTGCCAGTGTTCCTAAGCTGGTCAGTGCAACATATTTTATATATTATTCAATCAGACATAATACAACTAGTCACCACCCTTGAATTCCCCCCTCAGAGGTGAGGAGCAGCGTTAGCTTTTTATTATATAGGATGCTTGATCTGTGGGAAGGTTAATGTTTCATAGCACACATCTGGTGGACTTATAATTGTAGTTCAACGGCATCAGGAGGGCTACAGCTTGCCATCGTTTGATCTGATCTCTGTAGTGTAACTGGCATTCGAAGTACCCGCTGTGTTAGTGCCATGACTGTTCTTTATTACATTTATTATCATTTGACTCATCTGTGAAACATTTACATCTTCTGGAACAAGCAAATAGATCTCTGGTTACACTGCTGCTCTTATTAACCCTGTGATGCCCAAACATCCGCTGGGGTTCTATCCTCTAATTCAGTGGTTCCCAACCTGGGGTACTAGTACCCCTGGGGATACTCTGCAGACCAGTTGGGGGTACTTGAAAATAATATTGGTAATGGCGGAAGATGAAAAAAAGTATTTCGATGGCAGAAGACCCATTGCCATGGAGAAGAACCATGTTTTGTCACTTACGGTTCTGTCTTCAGCGTCATCAGCATCATCAGTGTCTCATTGTGCTTTTGCCTGACCAGCAATCCACGGGGAGCTTCCCATGCTGCCCTCAGACATCAGCAATCATCTGCCCTGCTCTGACACAGGTGGAGGAAGCAGCGGCATTAATCCTACAGGTGTTAGTGGGAACCCTGTAGACAATACACAACCAGCGGCCAAACATGGAAGGGCACAATTCCTATGCATTACTCCTTAATATAAGGATATGCATAAGGATGAGCCCACTTCCACTCCACTCGTAAGTACTGTCTATATTTCAAATTGAGAGGGGGTACTCTTCAATAAAAAGCCTAATCAAGGGGTACGGGAGAGAAAAAAGGTTGGGAACCACTGCTCTAATTGAAAGACACACGCTTTCATGCCCCTTTATCAGAGTTTAAGAGGACAATGCAAAGGAATAACTGGAGAGGACAGATAAGGAGTAACAATGGGCCTTATTCAGCATGGATCGCTGATCTGAGAAGTTGCTCTTGACAGTGAGTAGAAATCCGCCGCCCAGACAGAAAAAAAAAACCACCCTTTGCAAATTCCACTCGCAGATCCATACTCAAATCCCGAATATAGAAGAGACTTTGCCGCTGAGGCTGCCACGAATCTGCAACTGAGGCCGGGTGAAAGTGGTCATCGCTGATGTCAGAGATCCTCCCCAAATATGCCTGAGTACACCTGCGGTTTTCTGACACATCCAGAAAATGGAAGGTCTCTGGCCAGAAACGCCGGCTTCTGTCACTTTAACTTCGGCTACATTGCGTTTACGATCTGTACACATTTTCATTCACTATTTCTCCTCGCACATGAACAATGCAAACAGTACGCATGTTCAGTCATTCAATAATTGCTCAATTTGCAAATTCTGTAATTAGTAAACCATGCTAGGCCCAATATCTGCAGCCGGGACATCATCTCAGTCATTATACAGCAGTTCTCCTTCCTTGTAGACTCATGTCAAATTACCACAGTGATCATTCTCCAGGGGGGCGGCGGGAAGACAATGCACGTGGGGAGTGGGGGATGCTGCATAAAGCAGCATGTAACTGCCTTTGATCTTCCAGATTGAAGCAGAAATAGCCTTGCCATGCTAGTCTATTTATGCTTCCGATACCGTTGCCGCGGGCCCGCACATCGGGATCGGATCTAGATCGCAGGCAAAATCAAATTGAAAACGTTTCCAAATTGTATCGTGTGTATGCCTCATTACTGTAAGGTGATACAGAGGATTTTTTTGTAATGGTTAATCACTTTTCTTTTCTTAATTGGCGTACTAACATTCAGGCCCGTCGCTAGAAATGTTGGGGCCCGGGACTGACCTTCAATCCGTGCCCCCAGCGGCACAGCGCCACCCCCCGCCTGCACCCACGTGCACCCTGTCCCCATTACTTACCAACATCCAGCGGCGGCGGCATCTCCGTCTCCCTCCATCACGGTCCGGAGCGCACACTGCACAGTACAGCCTGCAGAGGGCCGAGCCCCTCTGTGTCCTAGGCTGGCGCTCTGCAGGCTGTACTGTGTATTGTGCTTTCCTGGCTGGGGTCTGCCGGGTGGGGGAGGCCCGGAGGCAGGGTGCAGGGGGTTAGCCGTGCCGCTGTGGGCAGCTGCCCGGGCCCCTCCAGAGGCCGGGGCCTGTGGCAGCTGTACCCACGGCACCCCCCTGTCGGTGGCCCTGCTATCATTTATCTCCATCAATAGTTTTTATTGAAACTTAATTCCATTATCCACGGAAAAGGAGGGGGTACATTAAAAAGAAAGCGGAGAAAATACAGGTGTGTGTGTGAGCAATAAAAGTCCACATTCAGTATACAAATAACACATATACACTTGTAATAGTCGTACATAAAACATAAAATTAACCAACATGTCTGTAGTATAAGAAAAAGATAAGAAGACAATACATTGCCTTGGCCAGGGCCTACAATGCTTTTAAAACGGCCTTGTACAGAATGCTGACTTCTGCGGTGTCCACGCTCATTCCCACTTGTGTACAACTCTATGGGTATTCAATCCCTGGTCACGATTGCCGATCTCTCCCGACAGCCGTGATCCTGGCCTGTTTTCGTTTTGCTTGACCTCATATCGCCAGACAGGATTCAATGTCCCGCCTGGCGACCAGCGAAAAGGAGGCGTGTCTGTGTAAACGTCCGTGGATTGTTGAGATTCGGACATGTTCTCGACAATTCGTGGCCGTTATCAACAAAACCACCGACAGCTTTTAAAGTCGCTATTTCCCCCATCGGAAATAATGGCAGGGATTGAATACCCCCCATGAATCGGCCACCGTGTCATTTTAAAAACATTGTTAATTGACTAAATATTTTTTTCAGTGAACACGCAGAACACCTGCTGTAATATGTGACAGATCTAATGGAAGTTTCCTGTAACTTTATTATAGTTTGAAGGCTGCAACAAGGCATTTTCTAGGCTGGAAAACCTGAAGATTCACCTACGGAGCCACACTGGGGAAAGGCCGTACCTGTGTCAACATCCCGGCTGTCAAAAGGCATTTAGTAATTCCAGCGACAGAGCCAAACACCAGAGAACCCACCAAGACACGGTAAGAAATGATAATAGATATTGATAAAATGTCTGTGTGTATAGAAGTTACTACAGATCATATGAAATGCAGCTAGAGATGTCTGAGCAACTGGAACTGAAGTGCAACAAGAACAGAGATGAGTCCTTTTAAAAACACAAATAGGAACCAGATGGAGTTTATTGAGCTGTTGTACAATATCTCTGTTATTGTTCCTGCGTCTGGGTTTGTGTAGTGCAACGGCATTTTTACATCTGTTTATTGCACAACAATCTGGATGTATAAGAATTGTCCAACATTTTCACAGTGAGATCATTAGATTAAGGGGCCCATACATCAGCGTAGTTTAGGGGCAATTCCCCATTCTCCTGATGCCTGGCTCATGGGATCATGGAAACCTAACATGTTGGAAACACTTGAATAGCAGATTCCAATCAAAAAAATTATATAGATCAGAAAGATTTTTGATTCTTGATTTTGACAATTCCTGGAATGATCATTGATGTCTACCAATTGGCATTTTTATTGGCGTCAGGGAATCGCCCTACTGGATCTATGGACACGTTACAGTTGGAAAATGTAACACCAGAACGATGCAGACCGTAAGATGAACGTCTCATGATCTGTTGAAACACACAATCTGCATACGATCTGATCCTGATCCGTATCCAGTTGAAGGGGTCGTTTTTAAATCCTACCAGCTGCAGTTAGGATCTGAAAAATGACCGAACGACCAGCGGGGGCACGCATCAGATCGGAACCGGATCAGAAATGGCCCAAAACATGCCCAATTTACATACAATCAGTTGAGATTGAAATTAGGTGTTTTGAGGCCAAATCGTTCTAGTGTGTACCCTACATTAGTGAACAGCTAAATTGTTCTAATGCCCCAATGAGAAGAACAGTTTGATCCACTTTATGATCTGAGACCGCTAGGATTGGATATCAGAACCATGTCCCCTCAACCAGTGCTTTATGTGATTCTCCTGATAAACATGTTCCGTTATTATTATTATTAACAGTGTCTTATATAGCACACACATATTCCGCAGCGCTTTACAGAGAATATTTGAACATTCACATCAGTTCCTGTCCCAGTGGAGCTTACAATCTATATTCCCTACCACATGTACACACACAGACACAGACATTCTAGGGTTAATTTTGTTGGGAGCCAATTGACCTACCAGTATATTTTTGGATTGTGGGAGGAAACCAGAGTACCCGTAGGAAACCCACGCAAGTACAGGGAGAATATACAAACTCCACACATTTAGGGCCATGGTGGGAATGGAACCCATGACCTCAGTGCTGTGAGGCAGTAATGCTAACCATTACACCATCCGTACTGCTAGAGGAAGTCATATAGCAGTGATTACACTATTTAAATAGCCTTTCCCCATGCCGCAAGAATTTTGGGGCCTGTTTCAGCATGGATCGCAAAAGCAAAATCTTTCTCTAATGTACAAAACCATGTGCACTGCAGGTGGGGTAGATGTAACATGTGCAGAAAGAGATACAATTGGGTGGAATGTGTTCAAACTGGAATCTAAATTGCATTGTAAAAATAAAGCAGGCAGTATTTAGCCTGCGCAGAGACAAAATAACTCACCCAAGTCTAACTCTCTGCACATGTTACATCTGCCCCACCTGCAGTGCACATGGTTTTGTCCAATAGAGAAAGATTTTGCTTTTGAGATCCTTCCCGTTGTCAGGAAATAGCAGCGGCTGATGGAATATGCCTGTCAGTATTACATTTTGGCCAACCGCAAAGATAACGTTTGTACGATCCCATAAGTTGGACAGCTGCCTCATAACCACTATACAGTGTCCCATACATACATTGGGGGTGATTCTTGTTGGATTGGGCGGGGCCAAAATCGTCCCCGTTCCTACGGTACACATGTGCGTATTGCGGTTTAGGGGGTGGCATCAGGGGAACACTACGCATTTTATGGGTGTCCCCATAAAAACATTGAACGTTCCCCCTGTGAATGCAGGCGTAAGGGTTCCCTGCTGGGGGCGGGTGGCTGACGGAGAGCGGTGGAAATAAGTCAGTTTTAAATTACTTTTATTTCCAAAGGGGAGAGAAGTCATTCCATGGTGACCATCTAATGATTTCTCTCCCCTTCGGCTGCATGCAAGGGCATGTGTTTGTGTACATCCCTTTGCATGGTACAGGGGGGATTAAGCAGCTCGCTAAGCAGCGAAAGACCGATCCCTAACGAACGGTACTGAATCAGGCTCATTGTCCCGTAGCCAACACGCACACTTCCCAATATAGACACTAACACACTGTCCCATAGTCACACACACTGCCCCATAGTCACACATGCTGCTCCATAGAAACACACACACACGCTGTCCCACAGACAAGCATACACACCTCCCTGCACCCCCTCGCAGCTCCAGTCTCTCTCTCCACCCCAGCCCCCCTTCCCCCTGCAGTCCTAAAAGCTTACCACTGAGTGGGGACCTGGTTTGCAGCATTGTGGGTCAGGGCCTGATCAGCTGCACACTGGCAGGTAGCCACAGACCCTCTGAATTTTCTGCCAGCCATGAGGCTGCTTGTCTATGAGATCTGGTTGGCTCAACTAAATTGAGTGGCAGCTGCTGATTGGCTGTTGGTCTACAAGCTCTACAAGCTCCGATTGGCTCGCGGCTGGCACAGCGGGGCATACAATGTGATTGGTAGCAGGCACAATGTGGCATATAATGGGAATTAGCGACAGGCACATTGTGGCATATGTTAATTAACAGAGGGCAGAGGGTGGCATAAAATGTGAATTGGCGATAGGCACAGTTTTAGGCACTAGTCGGGGGGGGGTTAGGATTAAATAGGCTGTGTCCATCACATCCCGCTGTTAGGATCACATATTGCAATGCAATCTTTGGCAGTAAGATCCTGCCCAGATCACATTGACAATGTGACCAATAATAAATGGACCCTTCTGGTAAGTTTTTGTGTCAGACATACAAATGACATTACTGGATTAGATATTGTAATTAAAGTTCATTTTCATGACACACTGATTCAAACATTGGGTCAGAGTATCAGTAGATATGTGAGCAAGTAACATCAGTCTGTCTAATAGAAAAATGCAGCAAACAATGAAAACAGGAATATAATAAAAAGTTATACATATATTCATGGGATAAATTAGGCTAAGCAATAGCTGGCTTCATTTAATTGTAGCATTGACAAATGTGATTTAAGAGCCAAGAGAAAAAGAAAATTATAAACACACAACGTTCTATATTTAATGGGATATCTGTTACTTAATAAATGCTGGCCCTGTTTACTGGTAAACAGCGCTGTGTAATGCAGTACTGGCTTGCCAGCATGTATAACTGTGCTAAGTGACATGTTACTGACTGAAATGTATTAAAGTCTTCAAGATCCAGTTAAGCACATTACAGAAAATACTTTTAATGGAAAACATTTATTTTAAGGTTCTATATAAAAAGGATTTTATACATACATGTGAAAGTCATCAATTCCTCACAGATACCTTTTCTGCTATATACAGTGGTCGAAGTGGGGCGGTATACGGGGGTATGGCATACCCCCACTTTAATCTGAAGATAAAAAAAAAAAGTTTTTTCCCCCCTCAGGATGCTCTCTGATCACTCAGCAGCACATATTGTGCTTTTGTAATACCCCTGTACAACGGGGCAGTCTGGCAGGGGACGTTGATGGACAGGGGGGTGTCCGAAGGTGCGCACTATATTCACTCTTTACTTTTCCATACCCCCACTTCAAAATTTCCATACCCCCACTTCAAAATTTCCACTTCGACCACTGGCTATATATATATACCGTCTCTGAGGTACCACTGGGAAAATGGTGTGGTGGCCATTTTACTGGCGTTTTGCGCATTCTCAGCCCATACACACTATAAGATTATCTTTCCAATCTGGCTGGTTGGAATGAAAACATGGACATTTCTGGAAACAAATTAAAATGGACAAAATTAGTCATCTGCAAAAAAATGATGTAACCAATTTCTATGAATGACCATTTTTATCTGTTTTCCATGGTCATTTGCTCCCAAAAATTACCAGATTTTCATTCCAACCAGCCAGATTGGAAAGATAATCTTATAGTGTGTATGGGTCTTAAGAAAATTACTGGGAAAATGGCAAGGCGCCCATTTTTCCAGAGAAATGTGCACTAGACTGTGGGACAGCCCTAAGGTCTCCTAGTAACCCTAGTGCCCAGAGTCTGTAGCTCAGCCAGCTGGAGAGGAGGGGCCTGGATGGATACTATACCCAGGCCTCCACCTCCCTCTATGTGCCCCTGCATACAGGGCCCGATTCAGACCTGCTCGCTAGGCATTGTATATTCCCTGCCTAGCGAGCAGGTAAACACCGTCCTGCTGAACCCCCCACCGCTGAGTGAATCCCCGCACTAGCATTCGAGCGGATGTGTACACTTACACATCCACTCTCATGCGTACGCACGGAGGAAAAATCATTGGATGGCCGCTCTTCATCGAATGATTTTTCCACCCTTCGTGGATAAAAGTAAGTCTATACTTGCTGTTGGTTTGCTACGAGTTATCATTGGGATGCATTTCATACTTACCTAGTCTCCTCGGAACGTCCGTGAGGCTCCTGAAATCATGAAGCCCATCTGCAGTCCCTGTCCCAGAGACAATAGGCAAATCTCCATATTTCAGCTCCAAGCTGCAACCGGGCAGCCCTATTAGTGGGTGAAGTAGGCAGCCAATGATGCGATTATCACTAAGTAGTGTCATTGTAGCCACGCCCCCTTGTGTATAGTCTTAGTATATTCTCTGCATTGTATATCAGGGGAGTGGCCACCACACTGGTAACAACGCGTTTGCAATGCCACTCCCCCTGTGATTTGTCAACCTCCTGGCTACGACCTGGCTTCCCTTTCCCAGCACAGAGATGCAAATTGCCCTGTTCCAGCACTTAGAAACCTAAATATAGGATGGAAGCTGTTAGGGGAGAGCAGATTATAGAATTCATTATAATTTGTTACGGTACTTATTTCCTAGCATGGCGCCCGTCTTATTGATTGTATGCCTTAAATGTAAGGTACTTAAGGCATACAATCAATGCGATGGACCCAATTTTCTGTCAATCACCTGCTAATTTGCCGGTGAAAGAGAAAATTGTGTTGATCGTGTCCATCGCGGCCCATTATAATGGGCCACGATGCGACCGACGCGATCAACGCGATTTTCCCATAGAGAATAATGTAAAAAAAAAATTCAAGTCAAAATCGGGTTGATCGCGTCGGTCAACGTCGATCAACGCGATTTTACATAGGGGACAATGGGAAATGGGCCAATATGGGCCAATTTCTCATTGAGTATGGTTATAAAGTATGGTTAATGCCCCCGCCATTGTTAACGCCACCCCACTATTGATGTCAACCCGAAGCGTGGCGAGCGGCGGCTGTACGCGTCCTCCGAGGGGACGCGTATACCTGTGAAGTTATGAGTGTCCCCTCGATGGCTCGCTGCGCTTGCCACACTTTATATAATCAACTCCACGCCGACGTGGATAGTGGGGGGTATGAAAAGGTCGGAGGACGCGTACCGCCGCCCCTCGCGGGCTTGCTGCGCTCGCCACGCTTCGGGTTGGCATCAATAGTGGGGTGGCGTTAACATTGGGGGGCATTTAAAACATGTGGGGGGTTTTCTATTAAAATGGGGGGTTTTGGGGCTTTTTACATTGAAATCAATGTAAAATCGGGTCTCAGGGACCATTTTACATTGATTCCAATGCAAAAATCTACGCGATTTTTCCGACCCGATCAATACAATCAAAATCGCGGGCGCCGTGCTAGGAAATAAGTACCTTTGGTACTTGTCCTACACACATTGGCTAAGTATAGAAGCACTAGTAAGCCCGCTCAAAGCAAATGCTTTGAAAGCTAGTCTGCTACCTTGTGATTGCCTCTGTGTGTGTGTGATAGATAGATAGATAGATAGATAGATAATCTGCACAACTCTTTCCTACTGTCCTCTTATGTGATTGGTGGATGATGTTAGTGTCAGTAATGTTTTGTGCAACTTTCACACTTCTATCTTACTGACATCTGTCTTTCTTTTCTCTCTCTCTCTCTCTGTCTGAAATGTAAATTACTACAGAAAGGTAAAGTAAATTATTTCTTACATCATTTGTTTCTGTACCACTGAGTGACACACATCCGGTACAGTACTGTATGTAACATATATGTGTTGTATATGAGTGCCTATTGCTGCCACTAATGCTATTGGCCAGATTGATGCCGGGCTACATTATACAGCAATACGCTGCCTGCAAGCTGCTTCTTATTCAGACATCATCAAGCGATTAAAGAGACTGTAATACCACTTTCACATCGCAGACCCGTTTTAAAAACCGGTATTTTAAACCGGTAATTAAAACGGGTCAGAGCCTTAATAGTGGCCAGATTAAACGTTTTAAAAGCAGGTTCAGTGTCATTACACATTGCAGTTGAAACGTTTCAATCTGAACACGTTTCAAGGCAGAGTGTAATGCACTGATCAGCGCCATCCCCGGTGCTCGTCCGTGCGGCGCGGAGGTACCTGTTAAGGGAGAGCCTGGAGGTCCCTGCGCCTGCGGCGCTGAGTATGATGCTGCCGGGGTCCCTGCAGTGAAGTGGAAATAACGCGCTATCTCCAGATAGCGCGTTATTTCCACTTCACTGCAGGGACCCCGGCAGCATCATACTCAGCGCCGCAGGCGCAGGGACCTCCAGGCTCTCCCTTAACAGGTACCTCCGCGCCGCACGGACCCCCTGCCAGCTCCCGGGGAGGTCTTTTAACGGGGGGGGGGCAAGTGCTGGGATATACAGTATGTTGCAGCAAGTTCCAGCCTTGGCCGAGCAAGTGCTGGGATATACAGTACAGTATGTTGCAGCAAGTTCCAGCCATGGTCGGGCAAGTGCTGGAATATACAGTATGTTGCAGCAAGTTGCAGCCATGGTCGGGCAAGTGCTGGGATATACAGTATGTTGCAGGAAGTTCTAGCCATGATCGGGCAAGTGCTGGGATATACAGTATGTTGCAGGAAGTTCCAGCCATGATCGGGCAAGTGCTGGGATATATGTTGTCCGGGGGGGGGCTATCAGTGCTTGTGCTTGTGTTGTTTGCCTGAAATACCGTTTCAGACAAACTGCACACATTCACATTGCACAAAAAACGGCAAGGAACCGTGTAGGACTCTGCTTTTTACACGGTTCGAAATGCCAGTTAACTTAAAACGGTAAATTGCCTGTGGTGCATTCACAGTGCACCCTTAAACGTTTTAAAAAGGGAAAAAAACGGCAATATACCGTTTTAAAAGTGCGATGTGAAAGGGGTGTCACGTGCTTGGAGTATGTTGGAGTTATATGCATAAATATAATAATTATAATTATGAGCATTATCCGCATACCATGAAGTATGTGGTTAAACATTCGGCACCACTATTTATAAGTGTTGAGTGATTTATCATTTCTACTTACAGAAATGTGTTCCTTATTATTTGCAAATAACATTAACATTGTCAGACTCCCATGGAACTCATATTGTTACACTGGGAAAGTAGTCATGGCACTAATTATAACTGGGCATAAGTGGCATCATTGCTTTATCCATCCACCAACACACTGATGTACAGTAGCATTAGCTGTGACCCCCAGATTACATTGTAAAAGTATTCAAAGCAGGGATGTGGTCATTAAGTCTACAATATCTAGGTCAACAGTCAAAAGGTCGACACACGCAAAAGGTTGACATGTTTATACTTTACCATCCCAGTGGGCCAGAGGCACGGATTTGTGATTTTTCTGGTGGGTGCTCGGGCTTGTTGGGGCGGCTTCACTCTGTCCCATGGTCTTGCCCTGGCCCCCACAGGCACGCTGCTGTCCGGGGGCTCATGTTGCGGCCGGCCATGGTCTGTCCCGCCCTCCCCCCGCGCGCAGGCACGCTGCTAATCAGTGTCTTGGAGCAGCCGGGAGCTCGCGTTCCAGGTCTCCCAGCCATAGTCAGTGTGGTGCACATCGCACCTGCGGCGCTCGCAGGCTGGCCCAGCTGTGGCTGCTCGTCATTCTCCGTGGGAGCTTGGGCCCGGGAGCACCCACGGAATCATCGCCTATGCAGTGGGCGAATAGAATAGTGTGGTGTTCGTAGCGAGGCACCGTGCCCAAAGCATGCAAGGGGAGCATGCAGGGGGACGAAGTTCATTTAATGGATGTCCATTTCGACCTATGTCGACACAGACACCCAAAAATATGAAAAGCCCATGTCAACCCTTTTCCATGTTGACCTTTTGCTTGTGTTGACCTCTTACTATGTCGACCTTTTGACTGTTGACCTAGACATTGTCAACCCATACCCTTAAAAGCAAGCGTTATAATATACCTATACAAGGCTGCAGGCATTGAGAGCTTGTGCAGCTCTCAGAACTTGAAAGTGCGGTTTATTATTCATATAATCTGCAGTATTTCCTGTATACGGCTATGGGGCGTAATGCAGAGGTGGACACACTGGCGATGTGTGGCCATTATATGCTAATGCACATACTCATATAGTCCATAAAACCCCTATGGCACATGTGTTCCCCTGACTGTATGCAGATACCTCTGTTGCATGTGGAGTAGCTGGCATAAAACTGGCATTGCAATACCATTGGGGCGCCTGGCGGTGCAGTACCATAAGAGTGGTGGCTGGCGTGCTGCATGAAGTGAACACAGGAAAAGCCGTCTCATGGACATGTCACAGCCGTGTCAGTAACCGTGGCTGCTTTCCCAAACGCAGAGCCACAGAAGCCATGTTCAGAGGCTTTTCAGACATTGTGACTGCCATTGGCTGGTGAAGGCGATGGTGCGCCAGTGATGGAGTACCCAGAACCACCAGCGGAGTTGCACAGTACACAGGCACTGGAAGTAGGCATCTCAGGGCTTGCACGGTCTGGCGCATGCTGGTAGACAAGGGGTACGCTGAGACCTGTATTTGCGTATTACCACCGTGGCAGTTGTGTGTGCATTAGCGTCCACCCTCAGTCATGTTATAGTATTTAATGAGATGGTGGGGTACCATTTGTACACATGTGTTGTTATATGTTCATGACACTTGTGTGTTGTGTTTATACACAGTTTTTATTGACCCAGCTGCTCTGCTTATTTTACAATAATGGTTTCCATGTTACCAGTGGCTGCTGCTGCCTCTGTGCGGCAGCTCTGGCCACACATTGCAGGGGGAAGCAGCTGAGCACATACTTGTGATGTTGTATGTAATATATACGCGTGCTGCCAAAACAAGGAATTAGCAGCTGCCTCTGTGTGTATCACTGACCTGCCAGCCGCCAAAGCAAGGGTGACAGCACTCTGCTTATCTGTCATCTTCTATAAACCCGCCTCCAACTCCTGTGAGCCAATGGGAGTTGGGGGCGGGCTTATAGAAGATGATAGACAAGCAGAGTGATCTCTCCCATGCTTGGGCACTAGGCAGGTTAGTAATACAGCAGTGGCTGCTGATCCCTGGGTAAGGCAGCCAGCACATACTACATACAATGTAACACATATTGCGAATGGTTTGCGGTATAAATTGGACGATAACCAGCGGATAGGCCGAAAAATCGATGTAGTGTGTGGGCACCTTTACTTACAGTGTATCTATTTTTTCCAATTCCTCACACAGAAGCCATATGCCTGCCAGATACCAGGCTGCTGCAAGCGTTACACAGACCCCAGCTCACTACGGAAACACGTGAAAGCGCACACCGTCAAGGAGCAACAGCTGCGCAACAAGGTACAAACCACTGAAATAGGGACAGCATGGGAATGGGGCTGTAAGCTACACCAACCAATCAGATGCTTGTATTATTTTGTCAGCACTGCTGTAGAGAAATGACAGAACTTCATTGGTTGATTTTCCCATCTACCAGTCTCTATAAATGGACAGCGCGCAGTACAGAACACAAAACCTGTGACTGCCTGAAACGGAAACCCAATACCCTGTGCTGACCACATGGTGTAAAATCATCAATTGCACATTGGCATTTGGTCTTGGTGTGTGTGCCTATACTTTCCTGATGTTACCAGGAACTTGGCAAATATACTCTATTGGGTATTTCCACTTTTTCCCTATTACTCTGTCACTAGTTTTAACTAGTCAGAATAATGGCTTCTTCAATGTACTTTTACTTTGAGCTGTGACAGTTTTTAGCCCACTAACTCTCCATCCCGTTTCCAGTCCCTCTCTGCTCCTACCTCCAATCTCTGTCTTCACCGCATCCTCTCTCCATATTCAGCAACTTTGAAACAGTTCAGTGTCCCTGCAAAAATTGCTTTCACTTTTAATGGAGCGATTTGGCCTCAAGTGGTCAGTGGCAGTACTTCACCTCACGGGGTTAAGGAGTAGTTAGCCTATATACAGTATATACATATTTGCCTTTCTCTGTCCATCTTATTCCTTTTGTACTAATCGCCTGGATATGAAACATTTGCTGGCTTGGGGCCTGACCACATTTAAATAGAACGAAGCTTTTCAACTGACTTATTTAGCTATTTGTTCATTTAAGCTGGGATTTCACTTTAGAAGCGGGGGGGGGGGGGGGAGGAATGAGCTGCACAAGAATTTAGATCCAGCTGGGTCTATGTCTTCGGCTTTGTCCCCTTGGAAGGAGAACAAGAGACCCTGGTGTACATTGAATAGCTTCAGGGCGAGTGGTTTCATCCAATTCTACACCTAAACCTTGACCTGAACTTCGTTTTATATAGAGGTGGGATGGATGGATAACACAAGCTTTGATCCAGGACTATTTTAAGAGGACCATCACATCACTACTTGGTGCTGCTGTTAAAAGTTAGATACTCAGGTTGGCTATGAGTATAATTGTATGATACCTTCGGCCGTCAGATATGGATATGCAAGGACATGTATTAACCTTCTAATTGACTTCAACCAATGATGCTTTGCAACCGGTGGATAATGGTTTTCCTACCATCGGTGGAAATCCAATGTTTTTCCAACACATATTTAATGGTGACACAGAAATGGGATTTTTTTAAAAAAATTGTAAGTCGCTAAATCCTAAACTCTGGGAGGCAATGGAGTCATCTGCCGCCGGGCTCCTGCTCCCAAGGGGGCACCTCTCCTCCCCTTCAAGTTTGAATCAGTTAATTGAAAGCAGTTGATATTGCTAATGTGGCTGACTCCCCCTTCTAACATCATTTTTGCAAGTGTCACACCCTGTATTAGATCCCATGACCCTACTGGAAACAGACACCTTGCTGAATTATCTATTGGGGGGGGGGGGGGCACCAATACTTATCTTGCCTCCGGGCAACTGGGATGAACTTACGCCACTGTGTTCTATTGATAGTTTTAATTGTGGAAACCGTCAATAGTGAACCATTAAATGGCCACGCCTTCTTTGACAGGCTACAGATTGTTCCAGCCCTCCCACTTCATGTACTGCAAGTTCATGTGTTAGCAGTTAAATACAGTAAGTGCCAAGAAAAAAGCCCTAAATGATTTCCACAATTACTCTGGTTGGTACTTGTGTATTATCATGGCGCCCGTCGCATCGCATACCACTAATTAAGGTATTCGATGGACCCTATTTGAGGATTTTCCCGGGATGAGTGTACAATTTTAATATCGCGTCGCATCGCATGCCATTATAATGGCATGCGATGCGACGTGATTTCATTGTGAAATGCCCACCTAGACCCGATTTTTAATTGTATCCCCACCCTGATGGGTAATGACAATGTTAAATGCCCCCTCATTGTTAACGCCACCCCACTATCAATGCCAACCCGAAGCGTGGCGAGCGCAGCAAGCCTGCGAGGGGTAGCAGTACGCGTCCTTCGACCTTTTCATACCCCCACTATCCACGTCGGCGTGGAGTTGATTTTATATAGTGTGGCGAGCGCAGCAAGCCACCGAGCCCGAAGCGTGGCGAGTGCAGCGAGCCCCGCAAGGGGACACGCATTACTTCACCAGTATTACGCGTCCCCTGGCGGGGCTTGCTGCGCTCGCCACATTTCGGGCTCGGTGGCTCGTTGCGCTCGCCACACTATATAAGATCAACTCCATGCCGACGTGGATGGTGGGGGTATGAAAAGGTTGGAGGACGCTTACCGCCGCCGCTCGCCACACTTCGGTTTGGCGTTGATAGTGGGGTGGCGTTAACAATAGGGGGGGGTATTTAACATTATCATTACCCATCAGGGTGGGTGTACAATGTAAAATTGGGTCTGGGTGCCTGTACAATTAAAAATCGGGTATAATCGCGTCTCATCGCATCGCATGCGATCATATGGCATGGCATGCGATGCGATTTTGTGGTTGTACAATGCACTGCGATGGAAATCGGGGGCGCCGTGATAATACACAAGTACCCTCTGGTTAATAACAGAACAAATAACGGTACTTCTTTACTTTCACGGCGCCAGCATGGCGCCGCGCTACTTCCGGGTTACGTTTGCCACAAACTAAGTAAAATAAACGAAGTTAACGCCATGCCAACATGGATAGTTCATACCTCCACTATCCATGTTGGCATGGAGTTGATTTTAATTAGCGTGGCGAGCGTAGCATGCCACCGAGCCCGCAGCGTGGGCGAGCGAAGCGAGCCCCGCAAGGGGACTCTGACGCGCGGCGCCATGGTGGCGCCGTGAAAGTAAAGAAGTACTCAAATAACAATAAATAGAAGAAGAGTTTCAGATACATAAATGGGGCAGAGTTAACTGCTGTTGGGACATCTAGAAACCCCACTGCGCAGGGTTTATCCCAGAGCCGACAGGACTTTTGTATTCTATTAGGGGACTGAGTACATCTTTTTTTCTCGCACCTCCAGAGTAAAGGGGTGTACACACGGAGCAAATTTGTGCTATTTTCTAAGCAATCTGACTAGATTGCTTAGAAAGTAAGCACAGATCTCTCCGTGTGTATGCTCCGAGAGATTAAATATCTCTTGCTAACTAAGTCAGTGCATGCAGTCACAATCTAGTCAAATTGCTTAGCAAATGACTGCAAATCTGTCTGTGTGTACAGAATGAGAGATACTGATCGCAATCTCTGATTCTGAACCACTACCCAGCCTTTTTTTGCTTAAGCAAAATTGCTTATCAAAATTGCTTAGGACAAATCTCTGAGTGTGTATGTGCTCTCCATTGGAGATCTTGACACCTGAAAAATTGCTTAGCAAAATTGCTTAGTACAGATCTCTACATGTGTATGCCCCTTTAGTTTAAGGAAAAGTCGCTGTGACTTGCTCTGGAACCCTAGAGGTGGATTTGCCGGACAGAAGTGACCATCCTTTCTGCTCATCCCAACTACAGGAAATAGGACATTTTTGGATTCCACTAAATGATGACTATTGGAAAACCATCACTGAAAAGATGGCTTTCAGTTTATCTACTCTGATCAGAGATAATCCATATAAGGTCGTTCATAGACGTATTATACTCAAGACAAATTGGCCATATGTTGCCCCTTCACCTCCTCTTCCAGCTGGTGTGGGAAGATTGGAACATTTTTCACATTAGGCCACAGTACTCTAAGGTTCCACCTTTCCCATAGCCTCTCCGTCCTCCTTTCCTCATTCCTTCCATGCCGCCACTTCAAGGTGCCAATGACCACTCACCTAAATTGATCTCCCACTTCCTTGCTACTGCCCACTGACTAATAGTCAAGGCCTTGATGCACAATGAACCTTACTGCTTCTCCTCCATGAAATCCTTTCTGGATAATTGCCAGAAAGGTAAAAGTATAACTCATCACTTGCATGATAATGAAGAGAACCCCCATCAGATCTGAGCTCCTTGGCTTTATCTGTAACTGGTTCCCACCTCTTATAGGGCCTGACTCTAGTTGAATCGCTGTGCTGCTTAGCTAGCCATATAACGGCACCTGCCAGGTGTGCGAATGCCTGAGCAAATATCCCCGCTACACTATGAATGGATGTTTTGCACCTTGTGTTTAGGCAGGAATGGAAGGAGGTGAGTACTCATATTATCAGTTATTTTTTGCAATAATAATAATAGGAGCTATTATGTAATGTTATGGGACAACACAATTATTCTAGCAGGCCCAGTAGAACGGAGATGCTTGCTGATAATGTATTACATGCTTTATGTTGTGGTCTGTGAGCCCCGTGTTGCTAGTCCCAGCTCTTCTCTCACAGTAACCGTTCTCCTTACAGATGCAACATACCTTGGAAGGGAAGTGGGCGAAAGCCATCACCCATGAGATCCTGAGCGGTACTAGATCATGTGACATGCTGACAGGTATGTTTCAGCTGCAACACAGCGGCAAAGTCCCAGATCACATAATGTGCCAGAACACTGTCACTCACTGACCATGTGGCAGCTTGCAAACAGTTAATTACACACAGATGGACAAGCATTTGTGTTGTTGCCATTAATCACGATTGTAAATAGCTCTCCTCAGCTTAATAAATCAGTTAACCCCATATTGCCGGGGAGTTAGAGGTGAGCTCTATATGTGCTCACTGGCAATGAGGACAGATTTTACCAGGAACAATAAGGGTTTATCCTGCAGTCGAAAACATGTATTTTTCCAAAGAAACCACCACATTTATGTGCAGAGAACCGCCTCAGGCATTTCATTATGCCAGTGTTTTTTTGCAACAAACAAGCAAAACTATATTTAACTGTATGTGAGTAAGAAACTGGAATGTGAACAGTTATATATATAGTTTTGAGGAGAACTCCGATCTTATTGTTGTTGCCAAACCCCTCACACCAACAGCTACAATTATCTGAGTTCCTTTCTTGGAGCCGCTATTTTTTTTAGTTGGTTATTCTGCTGCACCCGCTAAATGACCTAATGCCCCAGGGTTCATTGCAGAATACCGCCTCTAGGTCAATTGGCTGATCCTAGTTGGATAAGTACAGTGGGTGGTGCTGGGTTATAGTAACTCGAATTATCAGTGATCTGATTTACAGTGTGATCTGGGTGCGATATTAGTGATATTTCAAAATGGGATCATATCGGGTGAACAATGTCGTTCAGACGTTTTGCTGCAACCCTGCAGTACAGCCAATGCCCAGTATACCTTCAGATATATCTGCGCATCTGGCTGTGTCACGGGCAACTTTACCACTGCCCGTACACTTGCTACAGGGACCGCCATTGACTGACATCACATAAGGACATTTGTGATGTCAGTGCAGGCACATCGAGTGTCTATGCTTATCAGTATCAGTCGGTTGGGTAAGGCAGTCTGCAGACAGGTTGGGGCATCGCTTCTTTGTAGCACATTTGTTCAAAGCAATCAAAGCTTGCTGAAGGCGGAAGAATCATCTATATGTCTGGTGTCCGTTTGTGTGTCTCTGAAACACTGCCATCTGTTGGCATCAAGTGAAACTACATCTCTTTTTCTCTCTCATGCATGCACAAACAGAGAGGCAATCACAAAGTAGCAGGCTAGCTTTCGAAGCATTTGCTTCGATCGGGCTTACTAGTCTATTATAAACTGGAAGTAGCAGGCTGCAGATATAATAGCTGCTGGGGTATAAATGTATACATTTGTTGGATTGCCGCAGCTGCTGTTCAATCGGATGCCGCACTGCACACACACCGCCCATCTCCTGCAACATAACCCAGTCCCAGCCTCTAAAAAATAAATATATTGTTGCTCTTAAACAGCTCTCCTCCTAGTTGAAGAATATAACAGTTGGAAGAGTTGGAAAGCTGTATAAAGTCAGACATAATTAGAGCTGTGTTTAATTGAGTGACTTGTATTCGGCAATGTTGTAAATCAATTTTCATTTTAATCAACAGAAGATGCTTGTGCATCCTATTTGCATAAATAAACAATTAAAAAAATGGTTTCTAACATGTACTATGAGGTTTCGGGGGATGGATAGCCACCAAGAGCAGTATGGGAGACTGTCTTTAACCAGTGCAGTTGGTAACAAGAACATAGTATGTGGGAAGTGACAATAATAGTAATACACACAGCTATAAGTACTGAAGGACCATTAGATGCATTATTCATGAGTGGCAATTGCATGCGATCTGTTTTCAAGTCAATAAAATACTGTGATTTATGACCGCTGATTATTATTGCGGTATTCAATAAGAGGACATTTTTATTGGCCAAAAAAGTTAACTAGCACAAAATAACACACAGGGTAAGGGTGGGAATTATAACGGAACTGTTACATGTGATTTGCCCGCTTTGTACGATGCTGTTTTGATTTAGTAATATGTATCTTCTATTTTTTTTGTTGAAAGTTATGATGAATTCAAAGTATTCATTCAATTTTTTTCTTTAACTCCCAGGGTTGTATTCTTTTTGTTCCAACAACCAGAACGTAGCAAGCCCAGGACTAATGTCACCGGCTCCGGCCGTTTCCTCGAGATGCCCTGCGATGGACTCCCCTTCCAACTGTCTGTTGTCGGTCACGGAGAGTGCATTGGAGGGGTATGTGTACCCGCCCACAATCTGATAGCTACGTATACTAAGTCATAGGGGTACATTTACTAGGGTGAGAGTTCTATTTCAGATGGGATTTTGCTATAGGCAACCAATCAGATATTATCTATTATCTTCTAGAAGGTGTTAAATAAGAAGTAAATTTCCCCCATAGTTTTCTACAGATGTCATGATACTTAAGGTGCCCATACACTGCCTGCGACATCTCACAGCAGTGTACGGACACCCGACAGAGGCCCTTATTCAGATCTGATCGCAGTACAAATTTGTTCTCAAAATGGGCAAAACCATGTGCACTGCAGGTGGGGCAGATGTAACATGTATAAAGAGAGTTAGATTTGAGGGAGTTATTTTGTGTCTGTGCAGGGTAAATACTGGCTGCATTATTTTTACACCGTAATTTAGATTTCAGTTTCAACACACCCCACCCAAATCTAACTCTCTCTGCACATGTTACATCTGCCCCCACCTGCAGTGCACGTGGTTTTGCCCATTTTGAGAACAAATTTGTACTGTGATCCCGGTCCTGAGCGCTTCCCACAGCCTCTCTTCCCTGGTCCTGCTCCTTGGTGGTGCCTGCCTGTCCTGCTTGTGGGACCCATTTCTGGACTGCTCCAAGGGTCTCCCTTTTGGTCTTGCTGAGTGCCTCCCTGGGTCACGTAAGTGCTCCCGTGGAGCCTGGTATATTTTCCTTGTGGAGCTGCCAAGCTCCTTATTCATTGCCTTAGCAGTTACTCCCGTCCAGTTCCCCTTGCGGGACGCTGGAACAGCCCCGCCGTGGGCCCAGCGTGTGTTTATGTTCCTATACTGCTTACAGCTTCTCTATCTGTCCCCTCTTCCATTTAGTCATTAGGTGCTAGGCAGGGCATCCGTTATTCCTTCCCCTGTGTTTGCTTTGGGGATTCGCTTCCTTGTACTCTTTTGTTTTATGGTGATTCCCCGTTTCACATCCCAGGTGTTTGCGACGAGGTCACACTCCCGTCTTTGGCCAGGTGCCGGCAGACAGGGGTTTGTTTCCAGCCAGGTCCTGTAGACAGTTATCCTTTTGAGTTACCCCTGGCGATCCCTTATCCTTTGTCCACACATAGGCCTAGCTGCATCGGGTTTGGAGCGGGCCTAACTCGCTCCTTCGGACGCGGCGGCCACAGGTGAAGCCTAGTTCCCGCAGGGATTTGTCATCTGCCCGGGGTTCTCAACAGAGTCAGCGTAAGTTTTGCTGTGGCCGTCCTGACCGGCGGTCCCGGCTATGGGCTCACGCCTGACTTCCCTTCCCCCATCTCCCGTTACCTATACTCCAGGCCTTACGGCAAACGTAACATTATAACCGGCCCAACAGGTCATATAAAAAGGCTTTATATAACCAACTTCTGTTTAGAGTTGCCGTTTAAGTATCATGAATCCCTCCTCCCAGACCTTTTCGGATCAACTTCAGGGGTTGACCCAAATGGTCCGGGACCTGTCCCTGAAAGTTGCCTCCCAAGAGCAGAGGACGCCTCCTCCCGATCCTGGGATGGCAGAACCTAGGGTAAACCTTCCCGATCGATTTTCTGGGGATCGGAGGGCTTTTTTCAACTTTAGGGAGAGTTGTAAATTGTATTTCCGGCTCCGACCCCAGTCTTCCGGTTCAGAAACTAAACGAGTAGGCCTGATCATGTCGTTATTACAGGGGGACCCTTAGACATGGGCATTTGGGCTTCCTTCAGACAGTCCAGTTCTGTCTTCGATTGACAACTTTTTTAGTTCATTAGGACTGTTGTATGATGACCCCGATAGAGAGGCTTCTGCGGAGACTCATCTTCGAGCCCTTAAACAAGGGAAAGATCCCGCGGAGGTATACTGTACCGAATTCCGCCGTTGGTCAAATGATTGCGGGTGGAATGATGCTGCCTTACGAAGTCAATTTCGCTGTGGCCTGTCCAACATCATCAAAGATAGCTTAATCCAGTACCCTGTTCCTAGTTCCCTCGATAAACTTATGGAACTGGCTATCAAGATTGACCGTCGTCTCCGGGAGCGAAGGTCAGAACGGGGTGTTCAAGCCCGGTCCCTTCCTTATGTCCTAGGTCCGGAGGAGATTGACGAACCCATGCAGATCGGGGCAACCCGTATCTCTCCGGAGGAGAGAACTCGCAGGTTTAGTTCTGGCCTTTGCTTATACTGTGGTAACAAGGGGCACATCCTTAAGAACTGTCCCAATAGGCCAGTAAAAGCCTTGGCCAAGTGAACGAAGAGAGGGTTCACTTAGGCCTGCAATTGTTTTCCTCTCGCAATTCAGTATTAGCTCCTTGTTGTATTTCCTTTCAGGATAATGAATTTTCCGGCACGGCATTTATTGACAGTGGCGCGGCCGGAAATTTCCTGGATATTGGTTTAGCCCAGAGATTGGGTATTCCTCATTTGAAACTCCAGGGTCTCGTCACGCTTCGGGGTTTGGATGGGAATATCTTGTCCAATGGGGCAATTTCCTTTCAGACTTCCCCAGTCCTTATGAATGTAGGTTTATTTCATAAGGAGCAACTTTCGTTTCTCTTGACTTCTTGTCCTCTCGTTCCCATAGTTTTGGGATATCCTTGGTTAGTTAAACACAATCCCAGTATCGACTGGAGTTCGGCGCAGATTGCCCATTGGAGCTCTTACTGTACACAGCATTGTCTTAATACCTCGGTCCTGGTGGCGTCTGTCTCCCTTTCTGGGATACCTTCCCCTTATCAGGACTTTGCAGATGTTTTTTCTAAAGGGAAAGCAGACAGCCTTCCGCCCCATCGCCCATACGATTGTGCCATTCAGATTATCCCCAATGCTCCCTTGCCCAAGGGGAGATTTTATGCCTTATCTATCCCAGAGACGAAGGCAATGGATGAATATGTACAGGAGAGTCTAAAAAAGGGGTTCATCCGCCCGTCAAAGTCCCCTCTCAGTGCAGGGGTTTTTTTTGTGGCCAAGAAGGATGGTTCCTTAAGGCCTTGTATTGATTTTCGTGCCTTAAATAAAATCACGGTAAAAAACACCTATCCCCTTCCTTTGATTACTGTACTTTTTGATCAGTTGCGGTCTGCAACGATATTTTCCAAGATTGATTTGAGAGGTGCTTATAACCTCATCAGGATCAAGGAAGGCGATGAGTGGAAAACGGCTTTTAGTACCCAGACGGGGCATTATGAGTACTTGGTCATGCCCTTTGGTCTCTCTAATGCCCCTGACGTTTTTCAGGACTTTATCAATGATGTTCTTCGTGATTTTTTAGGCCAGTTTGTAGTCGTGTACTTGGACGACATTTTGATTTTTTCACAAGACGTGAAAACACATAGAACTCAGGTTCGACAGGTCCTGCAAAGATTGAGAGAAAATCAATTATTTGCCAAATTAGAGAAGTGTGAGTTCGAGGTCACACAGGTTTCTTTTTTGGGCTACATTATTTCCTCTCAGGGGTTTCAAATGGACCCCAAGAAGCTTCAAGCGGTGGTGGACTGGGCCCGTCCTACCAGTTTGAAGGCTATCCAGCGTTTTCTTGGCTTTGACAATTATTATAGGCGCTTTATCCAGTCTTTTTCTTCTTTTGTCGCACCATTGGTGGCGTTAACCAAGCAAGGTGCCGACGCGTCTTAGTGGTCTCCTCAGGTGGAGCGGGCTTTTGAATTTTTAAAACAAGCGTTTGTCTCAGCTCCGGTTCTTAGACATCCGGATCCGGATCTTCCCTTTGTTGTGGAGGTAGATGCTTCCGAAGTGGGGGCGGGAGCAGTATTATCTCAAAGGGATCCAGAGTCACTGAATTTACATCCCTGTGCCTATATGTCCCGGAAATTCTCACAGGCAGAGGCCAACTATGATGTTGGTAATAGAGAATTGCTTGCCATTAAATGGGCCTTTGATGAGTGGCGTCACTGGCTGGAAGGGGCGGTGCACCAGATTCTTGTCCTCACGGATCACAAGAACCTGCAATATATTGAGACTGCGAAAAGGCTTAATGCTCGACAAGCTCGGTGGGCGTTATTTTTCATGCGCTTTAACTTTGTCATCTCTTATAGACCAGGCTCAAAAAACATCCGAGCTGACGCCCTGTCTCGGTGTTTTCTTCCTCGACATGACAACAAGACCAGTAAGAGTTCTATTGTGCCAACATCTTGTATTTTTGTCGGAGCCCAGCAGACTCTGGAGGCCCTCATACGTCAGGCTCAAAGTCAGGCACCAGCCCAGACCCCCATCAACAAATTATATGTTCCCCCGTCTCTTAGACGTAGGGTTCTTACGGAGTCCCATGATTCCAAACTGGCCGGTCATCCGGGAGTCTTTAAAACCTGGAAACTTCTCTCTCGTACTGTCTGGTGGCCTGGCATGTCACGGGATACCAGGGAATTTGTTTTGTCGTGTCAAGACCGTGCCCGGCATAAGGTCCCAAGGTCTCGGCCCATGGGGGAACTTATGCCTTTGTCCATCCCTGTCAGACCCTGGTCGCATTTGGCGATGGATTTTATTGTCGGGTTACCGGTGTCCGCCCACTGCCAAGTAGTTTGGGTCGTCATAGACAGATTTTCTAAGATGGCGCACTTTGTGGCCTTGAGAAAATTACCATCGGCCAAGGAGTTGGTAACTCTGTTCCTGCAGCATATTTTCAGACTGCACGGGTTACCTTCAGATATTGTTTCTGATCGCGGTCCACAATTTGTAGCACAGTTTTGGAGACTCTTCTGCGCTGCATTAAAAGTTAAGACCAGCCTAACCTCAGCCTTTCACCCTCAGGCCAATGGACAAACAGAGTGATTAAACCAGTCGCTCAAACAATACTTGAGATGCTTTGTGTCCAAATGGCAAAATGATTAGGCAAGTTTCCTACCGCTTGCTGAATTTGCATATAATAATGCACATCATTCAGCTTCCAGGACCTCCCCGTTCTTCGCTGTATACGGGTTCCATCCCCGAGCAAACTCCTTGGGTCCCGAAGCTTCCAGTTCCATCTCCCCTTCGGCTTCTCGACTTAGAGTCATTTGGAGGAGTGTTCACGTCGCTCTAAAGGAGGCTGCATTTAGGGAGAAGGTGTTTACAGACAAGGCCAGACGTCCCTGTCCCTTCAAAGTTGGGGATTGGGTCTGGCTGTCGACCCGCAACATCAAACTTCACCAACCGTCTGCAAGGTTGGGACCGCGGTTCATTGGTCCTTTTCGGATCATCAAGAAGATAAACCCAGTCGCGTTTCGCTTGTCCTTACCCAAATCCCTCAGGATTGCCAATACCTTTCACGCCTCCCTGCTTAAACCAGTATTCTTCTCTCAAAAGTTTCCTCGCAGGAGGGACGCGGGATCTTCCTCAGTAATGGTACGGGGACAACGGGAGTTCCCGGTAGAGAAGATTCTTGACTCCAAGTTCATGAGAGGTTCTTTGCAGTTTTTGGTACACTGGAGAGGGTTTGGTCCAGAGGAGAGGTCATGGGTTCCTGACAAAGATCTTCATGCGCCCAATCTCAAAAGGATTTTCTTTCGAGAATTTCCGGATAAACCCGGTGGTAAAGGGTTGTTAACCCTTCCTCAAGGGGGGGGTACTGTTGCACGCCGCCGTCCGGTGCTCTCAGTGCCCGGACGGCCGGCGAGTGGGGAGCGCAGCAGCAGTGCTGCCGATGCGGTCCAGCCGCGTTCCAAGCCTCCTCCTGAGGCAGAGTGTCGGGGCGTTGCTAGGCAACGTCCCCGACTTCCGCCCGGCCACAACTCTCGCGCGCACCTGACGTCACTCAGGCAGCGCGCAATGTGAATAAGAAGCCGGCGTCTGCTGGGCACAGACGCCGGTTATAGCGCTTCTCCTGCGTGTTCCCGGTCCTGAGCGCTTCCCACAGCCTCTCTTCCCTGGTCCTGCTCCTTGGTGGTGCCTGCCTGTCCTGCTTGTGGGACCCATTTCTGGACTGCTCCAAGGGTCTCCCTTTTGGTCTTGCTGAGTGCCTCCCTGGGTCACGTAAGTGCTCCCGTGGAGCCTGGTATATTTTCCTTGTGGAGCTGCCAAGCTCCTTATTCATTGCCTTAGCAGTTACTCCCGTCCAGTTCCCCTTGCGGGACGCTGGAACAGCCCCGCCGTGGGCCCAGCGTGTGTTTATGTTCCTATACTGCTTACAGCTTCTCTATCTGTCCCCTCTTCCATTTAGTCATTAGGTGCTAGGCAGGGCATCCGTTATTCCTTCCCCTGTGTTTGCTTTGGGGATTCGCTTCCTTGTACTCTTTTGTTTTATGGTGATTCCCCGTTTCACATCCCAGGTGTTTGCGACGAGGTCACACTCCCGTCTTTGGCCAGGTGCCGGCAGACAGGGGTTTGTTTCCAGCCAGGTCCTGTAGACAGTTATCCTTTTGAGTTACCCCTGGCGATCCCTTATCCTTTGTCCACACATAGACCTAGCTGCATCGGGGTTGGAGCGGGCCTAACTCGCTCCTTCGGACGCGGCGGCCACAGGTGAAGCCTAGTTCCCGCAGGGATTTGTCATCTGCCCAGGGTTCTCAACAGAGTCAGCGTAGGTTTTGCTGTGGCCGTCCTGACCGGCGGTCCCGGCTATGGGCTCACGCCTGACTTCCCTTCCCCCATCTCCCGTTACCTATACTCCAGGCCTTACGGAAAACGTAACACTCTTTTCATTCTTAGAAGTTTTAGTCAGTTTATGGTCCCTTGGTGTTCACAGTATTTTATTAATCTATATCCTATGAATTGACTAGTATAAGGCAAGAGAAGGCTTTAAAGGGTAAAATTGTGTATCGCAGTCTGTGCCAGAATAAGCAGCAGTCTCCCCCTCCACTTTAGTGTGTTTCATTTAAATATTTTGGTGACATTATCATGTAATTTAGTTGCAAGTGCTGAGGCAGGAAGTGACCACATCAGGCCGCTGTTTACTCTGGGGGTGGGAGGCTACTGCTTACAGGGCTGAAGAGAGCTCAGTTTGTCACATTTTAATGATTGAAGACCATGACGCAGAATATTTTCAGTGATCTCCAGAGCTGATTAATGTCTTAGGAGCGAGCGCAGCTCAGGAAACCTGCAGCTTGTCGCACTAGTCACCGCGTCCATCTAAATCTCTCTGCACATGTTACATCTGCCTCACCTGCACTGCAACAAGGTTTTGTCTTGAGTAAAAAAAGCAGCTTTGCGATCAGGTTTGAATAACCCCCTATGTGCCTGTGCCAACATGTTAGGAATCCTCAATTAACAGACTCCAACCAAAAGGTTGTGTATGGCCGAGTTGGTTTTTATGCATGCAGATCCAGGTATATGACACAAACTCTGAAGCCCAGCGAAGCATTGTCATTACCCAGCTCAAGCAAAATAAGCATCATCTGATGATATAACTATATGGCTGAAAGGCAGAGGAGTAATCACTGAGAGGGACATATACTGTATATGACATAAAGTAAAGGTGTAAAACAGGTGTAGAACCCTTCATTCCCTTTTACTTTGCATTCAATATATCTGCATATATATCAGCATTCGGCTGTTAACGACATTGGTCACACAACCGTTGGCGCACTCACAATACATCTTCCGTTTGATTGAATGGATGATATACTGTATTAGCCAGTGTGCACCCATCCTAATACAGACACGTGGTGTTGTCCATAGCAACGAATATCCTTTCTTTATTGCATTTTTATTGCAGAAAATTATAGATATTAATGGTTCCCTATAAGCAACACCACCACTTGTCTCTTCCCCCAAGTTGAGCAATGTACAATAAATAATAGTATAGGGTAGTGCACAAAAATAAGATACACAATATAATAATTCCAAAAACAGTATACACATGGGGCCGATTCAGACTCATTCATACGGGTCGTAATTCGGCCTTCTTCCTAATGTGCAAACCCCAGGAGCAAACGGCTACATCGAGGTTCACATTGAGATGTGGTTAACATCCCGGCAGTCAGGATGCCGGCGATCAGTATACCGACACCGGCATCCCGACTGCCCTGACCAGACTGGTGCCGGAACTCCAAATACATCAGGATCCCGACGCTGGAATACTGACCACCGTAATCCCAACTGGTAAGTATGATAGTATAGTGGCAATAGCAGGAGGACGTACGAGTAGGGGATGGGGAGGGGGGTTAGGCACATACAAGGGGTGAATGAAAGTTATGCTGCTAGGAGTTGGGGGGGTTAGGTTTACGTGGCGGGTAGCGGGGTTACGGTTAGGCTGCTAGGTGGGGGGGGGAGTTTGTTTAGGTGGCAGGTTGCTTGAGTTAAGGTTAGGCTGCTGGATAGGAGAGCAAAGCCCCATACACACGGGGGGAGATATATTGCTCAGTGTCCCCTTTTCATCAGCGACCAGAGATGGTCGCTGATGAAAAGGAACCTCATCCGGCGGTGCCGTAGAGGTAAGCAGCTGGTTAGAATGGGGCAGAAAATGGGAGAGCGCACCTGGCGATTTATCACAGCGGCACACTCCCATTACTGGCAATATGGTCAGCCCCTATCGCCCCCGTGTGTACACAGCTTTAGGGTCAGCCTTCGGGGGAGGGGCGGATAGGGTTTGGCTGCTAGAAGAGAGGGTAAGAGTACCTTACATTCTCCTGTCAGCATAACCACTAAATAAACAGAATGGATCTTGGTAAGCGGTTGGCAAGCACAGACAATATAGTAGCACCCACAGTCGCTATGTTATGATGGGTACTATGTATGGAATGTAAGCACAGTTTCCTGGTCAGATATCTGTAGTGTGTTACTATTTGTGTGCTGCCATTGTGTTCCTAGCTATGAGCACTGAGAGACTGACCATCTTTCCCTGTGTATATTCCTTACAGAAATTCCCCCCATGTACTCGCTCACCTTGCCCACTCTATGAAGTCTACAGCCTCCTCGTCATTGCTGCACAGAGGACCCTCTCCCAGTTCCCACCACAAATCCCCCCACGGAGAACATTGCTTAGCAAGGAAAAGCTACACATATCAGGGTCTCACAGCTCCACACATGCAAGGTACGGTATGAGCTTGTATCCATCTGTAACATGACATGAAGCACTGGAGCTTCTCAGGTGTAATTGGCTGAGACCCAGGGGTAAATGTACTAAGCTGCATCTCTCTGAGGGCGGGATGTATTAATATACATCGCCGCCCTTCGCCTGCCAGCCTCTGCGATGCTACCGCATATGTACTAACATATGCGGCTACCATCGGGTTGACCCCCGCGATACCTGTAATGTGGTGTGCGGGGGTCTCCGTCACATCCCGGCGGCTGTCAGTGTCCCCCTGCGTCTCCTCCTCCCCCCTGCAGCCGGATGTCCTCCCGGCTGTGACACCTGCTGGGGGAGGAGGAGATCGATGGAGGACGGGAGGGGGGGTCTCACAGACGGTGGGCGGCGATAGAAGCCCATAGGCTTGTATAGGGTATCTCCACCCAGAGGGTGGCGATACCCTGCCAGGCGGAGAAGGGGTGGACGGCTAATGGTACATAGGAAAATGCGGTAAAACCCCCGTTTTACCGCATTTTCCCTTTAGTACATCCCGCCCTGAGTGTTAAAGCCTGACATTGAAAAAATGGAATTGATATTAAAAGCAAAAGACTTTTTTTAACACGTTTCACTTTTAGTATTATCACAGTTTATACATACAGTGCCAGTGCAAAGTGTCATTGGACTTAGTCAACTCCCAGTAATGCACTTCACACTTGTGCAGTCAGTGTGTCTTGGCACCATTAATCATTGTAACATTGCCAGATAGGTGAAGCTACAGCACTACCCCACTCCCATGCACAAAACCTTTAGCTAAATATATATTTTTTTAAATACATGCCAACCACAGGGGGCCCCTAACTAGAGGTGGGCCCAGGAGTACTGACCTCTCCTCGCTGCGGTCGCCACGCTGCAGGCACGGTGGCTTGCTACGCTCGCCACCTATTCTATTCTCCCTCTATGGGGATCGTGGACCCCCACAAGGGAGAATAGCCGGTGGCTGTCGGGAACCCGTCTGTCGGTGTTTTAACAGTCGGGATCCTGACGTCGGGTAAATGACTGTTTTTAAATTGGCAATCATTTACACTGCAAAATCAAACTTGTTTTGCCGTGTAAATGATTGCCGCTTTAAAAAAAACCTGGAGATTTCTTACCAAATCTCTCACTTTCTGATTCTCTCACCCTATTATATTTCCCCCATAATCTTTTCTTAAGTTGCCCATACACGGTACAATTATTGTATACAATATCGCATCGCATTGCATAGGTTTTGCAATGCGATGAGATGAGACGATATCTAGTACAAAAAGTATGTGCTGCACATACTTTTTGTACTACTGTAGATCTCATCTCATTGCATTGCGATGCGATATTGTATACAATAATTGTACCATGTATGGGCACCTTTACACAATATTTGAATTTATATGACAATGTGAGCAACGCTGGTATTTTTAGCGGGTATTTTGAACATCTCTCACAGAGATGTTGGCACTCAAAGGGTTAATATTAATTTTATTTACTAAAAAAAAAAAAGGTTACTAATCATTTTATTTACTTGATAGACAGCAGTCTCTGAAATGGGGTTGTCTGGGTGGTAATTGGGTGGTGACCATGCAATCACAAGGAGCAGTCCCATTTTGCGCAAGATAGCGATATTTTTACAATTCACTCGCAGACTTGCACAGGGCGGGTTTTCTGGGCGTCAGCTATCTACTCGCAGTCATCTGCAAATTTGTAGAAGATCAATCAGGACTGAATCAGGCCCATAAAACAGATGTCCTTTCGTGATCTATTGCACTTAGCACCTGATCTGCAGGCTGATTCCCATTGGGCAGGATAGGCCGTCTCAGTCACACAGATTGTCTGCTTCCATATTTACATAGGAAAACAAGTACAGTGCCATGGGTGCATGGAAAAGCTATCACAGCCCCCCAAATATGTGCAGTGTCCCCCCTCCTGAGCTAATTATACTATTCTGTTCCACAAAATGAAATCTTGGGCAGATTACATATATGTATAATACGGTTTGTGTTATTTGCAGACTTTCAGGGCAGTTTTGTGCAATACCCGGAGTGCTATAGAGATGTGCAGTGTCTGAGCAGGGAGACGCTTCATCCAAACCGTTACCATGTTCCCAGCACGCAGGACGCAGGTACAGCAGCCTCTCACCTATTGCAGCCGCCCTTCGCACCTATTTTATGTTAATGCATACCTGCTGGCATCCCGGATTACAGAGGGGCACCACATTAGGCCGAGCATGGGTCATTGGTCGACCGCTGAAGGTCAACACCTGAATTAGGTTGACATGGATGGAAGGTTGACTGTCAAAAGGTCGACATGGGGTTTTCATGGACACAGCATCGGTGCACCGCGTCCCCCGCATGGCTCGATACGCTCCCTTGTATCGGGCACTATACTGCGACCTAGTGGACGGTAGGGCACGAAATACCGCCTGTCGGCACATGTCGGTTCAGACAAAAAGGTGAAAACCCCATGTCGGCTGGCTGTCGACCTAGCCATTGACGACCTAATGCTTGTGTCGACCTTCTATCCATGTCGACCTTAAGCATGACGACCTATTTCAGGTGTCGATGTAAGACATGTCGGCCTTCAGTAGTCGACCCAATGCATGTCGACCCTAAGTGTGTCGACCTAAGGCCTGTATACCATTAGAGCGGGGCCTCCAGTGCAGCCACACCACATACATTATGGGCAATAACATTGTCCTCAGAGCCAGATCCTCACCAGGGTACATATAGTACATTAATACACAATATGGGCCCACCAGGGGTTTCCCTGTACCCCTGTGGGCCAATCCATCCCTGCCTTCAGTGGACTTGTGGAGTCCATGTCTCTAGGGGTCAGAGCTGTTTGATATATATTAATATTAGGCCTGATTCAGAGATATATGTAATTATACTCGTATCTACCGATATGGCCCATTCCAGGAGGGACAAAATCATACTTGCCTACTTTCAAGAACAAGTCTGACATCTTTATGCCCCGCAAAATTTGATTCGGGGGCCACGGCCTCTCTAAATGACACATCATTTTAGCCCCGCCTCCTCTCCGCGGACCCGCAATTTCAGGTAATTAAACCAGCGGGCAAGGGGGGAGCGGGGGCAATTAGCAGAATGCGGGAGACTTGCCCACCTTCCCGGGGGGGCCGGGAGAAGGACACGATTTCTGGGAGGCTCCCGGCCATTCCGGGAGGGTAGGCAAGCCTGGACAAAATTCTCTGTTGCTGGACTTCTTTCTTAATTAATGATTGCTGAAAACATTCTGATGTAGGATCATATTCATACCATTGGGGGATATTGCCGACATAACACAGATGCATATATACCAGTGACGTGCGGTGAGGTTAGTGTTAGGTGAGGCAGGAGCTTTTATGGACAGTGACAGAGGGGTATGTGGGGAGAGTGACAGCGGGGGATGGGGAGAGTGACAGCGGGGGATGGGGAGAGTGACAGTAGAGGATGGGGGAGGGTGACAGTGGGGAAAGTGACAGCGGGAGATGGGGGAGTGACAGCGGGGATAGTGAGAGTCGGGGATGGGGGAGTGACAGTGGGGAGAGTGACAGCGGGGGCATAGGGCTGAATCACTTACTTTTTAAGCCTACCAGGGCTCCAGCGGCATTAGCAGCGGGATGAGGGAGTACAGCCGTGTGGCCCAGCGGAGGGGATGATACAGGCTGCAGGAGCAGGAGGAAGGATGAGAGCCAGGTCTCACAGCGGGGGTCCCGATATACAGCCGCTACAGTCAGAGGCGTAACTATAAGGATGTGGGCCCCATAGCAAAATATTGGAAGGCCCCCCCCCCCCCAATTGTAACTATAATGCCCATATTTGGGGGTGCAGAAGACAGAGAGTGTTGTAGAAAGACAGGGCTATGGAGAGAGGGTGTCAAGAGGGAGAGACAGTGCAGGTAGAGAGAGGGATGGAAAACTGAGAGGATAAAGAGGTGAGAGAGTTGCACGGGAGAAAAGAGAGAGGGCAGTATAGATGGTGCTATGTACATCCCACTTCACCCAACTCTCCTGGGTGCAGCTGCGTACCTCCTAAACAGCCAGCACCCCTCCTAGTAAAGGTGCTGCTGCGACGGCGTACCTCCTCCCCCCACCTCCGCAACCCCCTCCCAATAAAGGTGCTGCTGTGTGTGTACCTCCCAAAAGCCCCTCGTCCCCCCCCTCCCGTGCGCTGTGTACCTACCCAAACTGCCGGGTTTCCGCTCCACACCATCGGGTCCCCGCACCGCCGAGACCCCACACTAATGTGCCTGTCACTCTGCACATCGGCGGGTCTTCGCAGTGCTGTGCCTGTCTTCACTGCACGCCGCTGGGTCCCTGCACTGCTGCGTCTTTCTCCACTTGCGCACGCCGCACCAAAACACTGATTGTAATATCATCAGTGCCGGTAGCTGGACAGACAGGTCAGGCGCACTTCTATTTCGCGCCGAGGCTTGCTGACTGGTCACTCCTTCTCCAGCACGGACTTCACTGAGGGCACAGGACACGGCAAACTAGCACAGCAGCGCTATTTCAAAAAAATTCAAGCCACGTGTGACAGCGGATCAGTCTGTCAGTGTGTGACAGACTGATCCGCTGTCCAATGACATCTGTCTCAGTGACAGGGGAGTACTCTGAAGGCACGTCCCTGTCACTGAGGCAGAGGAGTAGGTGCCGTTTCCCCACACTTTTTCAATGGGCTTTTCAGCATCTGCTTGTGCCCGCAATTTAGCCCTGCCCCCCGCTGCTGACAGTTTTAAACTGTCAGCCTGAGGCACAGCTACCGCTGCTTCCGAGCGCTCTCACAGCCTCTCAAACCATAAATTATAAAAATTAAAACTACAAATAGGATATTTAGAACAGTATATGTTTGTAAATATCATCTTTGTATTTTTTTTATGATTTATGACAGGTGAGGCTCTGCCTCCCCTGCCTCCCCTGACTGCACGTCCCTGATATATACCATAGAAAGCTGTATAGTCTGCATGGAGTCTAGGACAGGAGCAAAACGGGAAAACATTCTGGTGTGTGAATGTGTGTGTGTCGGCATTCCCCGGTGCGTCCCATCTCACCGTCCAGCAGCAGAGGGGGTGCAACATTGGTTGCTGCAGTGTAGACTGAGTGGTACCAGGTGGGAGCCATCCTGTCCCCTATTAGCAGGGCTCCCAGAACAGATCCATAAACTACAGTATGCAGCGACTGTGAGTGTGTGCCTCAAAGCTCCATTGTAAGACCAGCAGTCGCACTGTGATCACCGCTGTGTATTACATGCAGGTGTCCCTCCATCGCCTCTGGGAGTTACGCCCCTTGTTTGACATTAGTAAATGGTCGACATGGAAAAGGTCACAATTCTTTTGGTTCAGAGTACTTTCTCATGCTTTACCATCCATGAGGATTCCGAATGGGAATGGTAAAGTGTGGCAATCACAGCAGCCACGGGTGAGGCACCTGGCCTAAAGGATGGTGAGCCCAAGACCTTTCGTCAATTTCAAATTACTGACTGTTGAAATTTGGTGTCGACCTATTGACTGTCTAGACAGACATTGTCTGTGAGCTACAGTATATCACACCCCAAAGTCACAATAATGGTGGCAACAGGCAGACCCAGGGTGAGGTGTTTCCCCACTCTCTGCAGACTTACGCACCGCCTCCCGGTGTTGTCAGCTGTCAATCACCAGGAGGTCGAGGAGGAGATCGGCGTCCCCACTCTCTGCAGACTTAAGCTCCACCTCCCGGGGTTGTCAGGTGTCAATCATCAGGGGGGCAGGGAGGAGAGCGGTGGAAAACAGTCCCTGCCAGTCACACAGGTAAGGAATTGCCTTGTAAGCTGCTTCTCCCTTCATATATGAAACTTTAGTGTGCGACTTTAAGCCAATGTTATTGTATTCCCAATATGAGATTTTGTTACTGATAATGGGAAGCACTGTCCATTTAGCACTTTATGCATTTGTGTTTTCCCCATCTTCATTATAACCACGTTATTGTTTCCTTAGGGTACGAGTTACACAATAACTGTGCAGACGTCCAACGCGGATCTGTAGATGTCAGAACAAACTGCGCTCAAGAAGGAGATTTCTTCCCAAATGCAGCCTTTGATCACTGCCTGCCCCAAATTCCTTCCATTTACACAGACACTTAGAACCTGAACCATTAATTGGATCACATAGTCTATAATCAAATTTAATTTAATTAACAGTTTCCTATAGATATAATTTTTTTATCCATACGTTACAATATTAAAAATATATCTGTGGCTTTCAGTTCCTATGGGGGCACAGTTGGTATATATACCATTATATAATCTATGTATCTTAATGTAGTTATTGTTCTATTCCGTGGAAAAAGTCCACTAAGCGACTCACTTTCTCATTTCCCCAGCACAGATCTCTTGTATATATGATTTATCACCAATTTTACTATGTTTTAGACTTTATTTTATGTGAGAATATTAAAACTGGACATATTGTAAATGACTTCGTTTTCACACTCTAGTTTTTAAGATGAAAATTTTAAATACTGTATTTATTGCTCAGTTTTGTCTTCTTGTTTTATGGTGTTTCATCATCGTTTCAGTATTACACACATTGCTGCAAGGTCCAGAGACAGAGCAGGAATCTATAACCTTATTCTCAAATGATAGATTCACCCGACATACTGTATGGGCCAGTTCTGGTGCGTGCGTCCCGTAAGTCTTGATTGGTCTGTGTGTAATTGTATGCACAGGCATGTAGCGCCATCTACTGGCATTCCTCAAAATATGTCAAACTAAGTTTATGTGTGTGCGTAGAGAGATAGACATTTTACATGCAGATAAGTACAGAAATGTATCTGCCATCAAATGCTATGTTGCTAATGAGGTTACCAAAAGGTTAAAACAATGGAAGACTAGTTGGGCCAAGTGGTTCTTATTTGCTGATAAAATCTAAGGGGTAAATTTACCAAGATAGGGGTTCTATTGAAGAGGGAAGTAGAATCTGATTGGTTGCTATGGGCAACATCCCATCTTAAGTAGAACTCCCATTTTGGTGATTGTACCCCTACTTTGAGGATGAATGTACAATATGAACATCTCTAGGCGTGGATTCAGTGGGCTATGTAGAAACTCCGAGGCATTTTTATGTAGGCTGCACAAAGCTTTCATGCACGCCCAGAGGTGTAGCTAGGTGCCACGGTGCCCTTAGCAAGGGTATGTTTAGGGTCCCCCATCTCTTGTACTGAATGGCGGTTCTGTAGATGTCAGAACAAACTGCGCAGAAGGAGATTTCTTCCCAAATGCAGCCTTTGGTCACTGCCTGCCCAAATCCCTTCCATTTACACAGACACCTAGAACCAATGGTATATGGTCACTAGGTAGAAAGGAAGGTTGACATACATTAGGTTGGCCACTGAAGGTCGACAGGCCTTAATTCGACAACTTCAAAAGGTCGACCTGGCTTTAGTTTGACATTCATAAGCATTAGGTCAAAATGGGCAAGGTCGACAGTCAAATGGTCGACATGAGTTTTTCCCATATTTTTTTAGCCAAAGTACTGACAGTCGGTTTTTCATGCGCTACCATCCACTAGGGCACAAAGGGAGAATAGAATAGTGCGCTGAGCGCAGCGAGGCACCGTGCCCGAAGCATGGCGAGCACCGCGGGGCACTGATATGGTGTTCATGTCGACATCCGGGAAAAAAGTGAGAGCCCATGTTGACCTTGCCCATGTCGACCTAATGCTTGAGTTGCCCTAATGACCCCGTTGATCTAAAAACATGCCGACCTTTTGAATGTGTCAATTTAAGGCCTGTCGACCTTGCATGGTCGACCTAATGTATGTCGACCTTTCTTTGGTTGGCCTAATGATCCCAACCCCTAGCCAATAGGGGGGGTGCTACATTTGAAAAGAAAAAAATATTTAAATACTGGTGACAAGGCCAGTTTTAGACATAGTGGAGATCTGGGCAAAGGTTTCCTTTGGCACCCCTCCATATTTAAAACAGGGATCATGTGTGCAAAAATATAGGGGAGTGGCTTTATGGGGAAGTGGCACGGCCAAAGAGTAGTACCAATGCACATTACACCGCACAGTAGTGTCCATTTTTAAAGTAAACCACACAGTAGTGTCCATTGTCCATTTTTTTGCATTACAACATGCAGTAGTATTCGTTATTCACATTACACCACACAGTAGTGTCCGTTATTCTCATTACACCACACAGTCGTGGCTTTATAGGGAAGGGGTATGGCCACAGAGTAGTCCCAATGCACATTACACCGCACAGTATTGTCTGTTATTCTCATTACACCACACTAGTGGCTTTATAGGGAAGGGGTATGGCCACAGAGTATTCCAATGCACATTACACCGCTCAGTGGTGTCTGTTATTCGCAATACACTGCACAGTAGTGTTCATTATTCACATTAAACTGCACAGTAGTGTCTGCTATTCACATTACACTGCACAGTACTGTCCATTATTCACATTACACCACACAGTAGTGTCCGTTATTCATATTACACCACACAGTAGTGGCTACAGAGTAGCACCAATGCACAGTAGTGTCCCGTTATTTGCATTACAATGCACAGTAGTGTCTATTATTCACATTGCAACACACAGTGGTGTCCGTTATTCTTATTACACTGCACATTAGTGTTTAATATGAAAATGCATTAATCCTGCTTCCATACTCCCAAATCTTGGGAGCTATGATACAGATATATATGAGGGAGCTGAATCATGAGGACCATATCCGTGAGGGCTTAGTCCAAAGGGTATGCCGGGGACGAATTTGGACCCAAAAGATCGGGTCTGAATCGGCCCCCTCTTTCTCCTCTATCCCTCCAAATCTGTGAGCACCTAAGCTTGAATGTGTTACTAGACAGACCTTGGCCACCACTGATGAGGAGGCATCTCTGAAATCCTTATGGACCAAATAGATAAGAGACTGGACGACAGATAAACAGGTGCAGCTCTACCTAGAATAGATCACAGACAGTCACAAGGTCGACAGGGTCAAAAAAAGTTTGACATGGTTGAAAGGTCAACATGAACAGGGTCGAGAGGGTCAAAAGGTCGACATGGTTAAAAGGTCGGCATGAAAATATGTCGACATTAGTTTTTACTGTTTTTATGGTGTCTATGTTGACATAGGTCGACATGGACACTGTTTAAGTGTACCGCGTCCCCTCGCATGGATCGCCTACCTTGCCATGCTTCGGGCTCGGTGGCTCGCTGCGCTCGGCACACTATTTTATTCTCCCACCACGCCCTAGTGGATGGTAGGGCATGAAATACCGCCTGTCGGCACATGGCTGAAAATGTAGTAAAAAAAAAGCATGTCGATCTTTTCCATGTCGACATTTTGACCATGTTGACCTATTGCCTGTTGACCTTTTTATGTCGACCTTTAGACCCTGTCGACCTTTTGACTGTTAAACTGTTGACCCTGTCGACCTTTTGACTGTCCACCATTAGTGGTCGACCATATGACTGTCTATCATGAATCAGTCTATGATCAGTCCGGATACCCATAAAAGATGATCATCCAAAGTGGGCAGTATCTGAACAGAGAGCCAGTCACACAGAGAACCTTATTCTGGTTCACTCGCAAAGGCAAATTCCTTCTCAAGTGGACAAAACCATGTGCACTGCAGGTGGGGCAGATGTAATATGTGCAGAGAGAATTAGATTTGGGTGGGGTTTTACTTCAAAGTGAGATCTATATTGCAGTGTAAAAATAAAGCAGCCAGTATTTACCCTGCACAGAAACAAAATAACTCACCCAAATCTAACTCTCTCTGCACATGTTACATCTGCCCCTCCTGCAGTGCACATGGTTTTGTCCATTTGAGATGGAATTTGCCTTTGCAAGTGAACCAAAAAAAGGGACAATGCCACCAATATATACAAGATTGTCGTCTTTCCGCGAATCTGGGCCTGACGTAAATTCCATATAGGATTGCTTTGCTTGCAGCTCTCAGTGAGCTCAATGTTTGCAGAAAGCCAGAGTTCAGTAGCCCCCACCATGGAATCTGTGACCTTTGTTTGATCGTTGTCTGAGAAAAGATTTTGATCGGCATTCTATAACCTATGCACCACAATTCAGATTGTACTTATCACAACCGTCTTCTGCAAGTACAAAGTACATGGTGTCAATGACTGGAAGAGCGATGACCCAGCATCAGTTCTGCAACTCCATCAAATTATGGGGTGGATGTATCAAATCTGAGAAAGTGGAGAGAGATACCCATTTTGCATTCAGTTGCCCTTGTGCCAAAAACTGAAGTCCACCTCTGAGAACTAATTTGCAGATCTTAGCGCTCACAGTGAGCTGATGTGTGATCTTATGCCCCCCCACTAGAGGGGAGTAATGCTACAACGGGGACCTACACTGGAAGGTTCGGCGTAATGTCACTATTGTCACTGGATCTATTACCACTGGGTAGATGCGGTAATGACAAGTGTCGAACTGGAGCATAAATGGAAATAAAAGGTAGGTGCCCAATGAGTGAGTGGAAACATTCCAAACTGGGTGTAGCCAACCATTTGAAGGGGCGTGTCCAGCCCACAGAGTATATGCAGTTAGTCCACATCTAGATACAACACTATCCACAAATACCCAAAGTTGAAATTAACTAGTAGTGGAAATAAAAGTCAGAGAAAAGGGCAGTCACTGCTTAATAAATACATCCCAGAATTAAGTTAATACAACTCATGTGCCCATAGACAGTCCTGGTTTTCACTTTATGAAGATTGTACAACTGAGAAGAACATTTAACTACTGATACTGAGTACAGGTTATTTTAGGATCATTATTGAATGGGTTTTAGTACGATTAGTGACCAGACCACTGTACTGATGAAGGATATACAGGTTGAGCATCTCTTATCCGAAATGCTCGGGACCACAAGCATTTTGTATAAGGGATTATTTGGTACTTGTTTCCTAGAACGGCGCCCACGATATTGATCTTAGGCATCGCAAGGAAAAAAATCGCGTCGGTCGCATCGCATGCGGCCAAAAAATCGCATGCGATGCAACCGGCGCGATTACCGCGATTTTACATAGGGAACAATGTTAAATGGGCCAATTGACCCGATTTTACATAGGGAACAATGTTAAATGGCCCTCAGACCCCAAATAGCCACCCTGAAGTGTGAAATGGCCCCCCCAATTGTTAACGCCACCCCACAATCAACGTCAACCCGAAGGGTGGTGAGCGCAGCGAGCCCGCGAGGGGCGGCGGTACGCCTCCTCCGACCTTTTCATACCCCACTATCCACGTCGGCGTGGAGTTGAGAATAGAAAGTGTGGCGAGCCACCGAGCCCGAAGTGTGGCGAGCGGACGCGGATACCTTCACAGGTATCCGCGTCCCCTCGCGGGCTTCACAGGTATTCGCATCCCCTCACAGGGCTCGCTGCGCTCGCCACGCTTCGGGCTAGGTGGCTCGCTGCGCTCGCCACACTTTCTATTCTCAACTCCACTCCGACGTGGATAGTGGGGGTATGAAAAGGTCGGAGGACGCGTACTGCCGCCGCTCGCCACACTTCGGGTTGACGTTGATCGTGGGGTGGCGTTAACAATTGGGGGGGGGCATTTCACACTTCAGGGTGGCTATTTGGGGTCTGTGGGCCATTTAACATTGTTCCCTATCTAAAATCGTGCCAATTGGCCCATTTAACATTGTTCCCTATGTAAAATCGGTAATCGTGTCGGTCGCATCGCATGCGATTTTTTGGCCGCATGCGATGCGACCGACGCGATTTACATTTTACCATGCATTTCTATGTAAAATCGTGGGCATCGCATCGGTCGCATCGCATGCCATTATAATGGCATGCGATGTACATGCGATGCCCGCGATGGGCGCCGTTCTAGGAAACAAGTACCGATTATTTTGTATCTCAGAATTTTTTTTCTTTAACATACTAACCTGGTACCCTGGCGGTGCCCCCTGGCATCCACAATGACCATCGGATTCGTCTTTAGCGGCATCCCCAGTCCCAAGGATGCATTGCACATTTGTGCGTGTGCGTCACCGGCGCACCCGCAAAATGCATCGTTAGGACCGGGGATGCCGATAAAGACGAATCCGATGACCGCCGTGTACACTGGGGGACGAGGTGAGTATTTCCCCTCACACATTATATAATAATTCATTTTAAGTAGCTAAAGACCATAACTAATAGGAAATGATATACAGAGGTGACAATAATAAAGGCAATTCCTACATCTACTACAACTACCTATGACCTCTTTTACTACTAGAGGACCAACATTTTCTCTAGCAACTAGTTATAAGGTAGTGCTGGAAACAGGTACTTAGTCCAAGTAGTAATCTAATAAATATAATCTGTGCTCCATCAATGAGTAACTCGCTGCAGCTGCAATTCTATATAATATAAGGCTAACGCTGCTCCTCAACGCTGTTGGGTGTAAATTCAATTGTTTTGAGCCCTGGTGGCCACTAGTTGGTGCCCGGAGGAAAGTCTGCATTTTCATTAGTGCATAGGAGGGCGTACAACCTATTCACAGCGCTGGGTTACCTACGGGCGGTCAGGACTGTATTATTTGCCTGCCACCGTCGACCACCTGCACGCTCTTCCAACTTGATCGCAGCGAGTACTGCAGGTGGCTACAGTGCACATACTGCATATTCAGGGCCTGCCTCCGTGGTGTGACGCAATGATGTCTCAGCGCTTGCAAGGCCGCATGCCTGCCTGTTCTTACAGTGTACCCTGCCTGACACCAATGCCGCTAAGGTGGAGGAGCAGCAGGTAGCAGCGTTCCTCTTAGCAGAAGGCTTAGCCCCTGTGGCAAGGAGCATGTAATCCCCCAGGCAATGAGAATGTAATTCCCCCAAGGCAATGAGCATGTAAGCCCTCGTGGCATAATCTGTAAGAAGCATTAGTCAATATTACCATGAGTGGCAGAATATGTTGTGGGCATTACAGTGTGTGGCATAAGGTGTAATAGTTCATATGGTGTAATCCTGGTGCAGGGTGTAGAAGGGGGTCTACCTGGCGCAGTGTGCCTAAGGAGCACTAGTTGGCACAATGGGGGTGATTCCGGTTGGTTTGCACTGCAGGTGGGGCTGATGTAGCATGTGCAGAGTTACATTTGGTTGAGTTATTTTGTTGTTGTACCCCCACTGCCTCATGTGAACTGGGGTTGGCAGTAAAGGGGTTAGTGTGTATGTGTATAAATGTAAAGCATTTAAGACTGTATTACCACAGAGGGTGTACTGCCATAGAGACTGGACTCTGAGTGTAACGGGTCTCTGCATGAGGACAAAGGCCCTTATTCTGGTTCACTCGTAAAGGCTAATTCCTTCTCAAATGGACAAAACCATGAGCACTGAGGGGGGGGGGGGCAGATGTAACATGTGCAGAGAGAGTTACATTTGGGTGAGTTATTTTGTTTCTGTGCAGGGAAAATAATGACTGCTTTATTTTTACACTGCAATATAGATCTCAGTCTCCAACCCACAGCGGGCCGCACGCACGTTCTGTCTCCGGCGACCCCTCTAGAAATGGCCATTGCCTTGGAGCAGACAGGCACTAGAGGTCCGGCTGTCCGCCACCGACAGAATGTGCGTATGTCCCGATGTGGGTTGGAGGCTGGACGCGACGGTGAGGGGGCATGGGTGTGTTGGGCATTAAGGGGTGCCTGGTCATACCCAGCACCCCTCCTGTTCACACCTATGACTCTGAGTAGTGCACATGGAGAAGGGAAGCCATAATATTGTTATGGAAATATTATTTGATCCAAATATGAAATGATAAATGTCCAGAATGTGCAAAAGAAAATGTTATTTAAAAGGTGATTTAAGAAAAAGGTTGAGAACAATGTTGACAAGTCAACTCCATAATGTCGATGTTACTGAATATCTACATTTTAATGAAGTATATACAATTAAATACGTATGCATACCATATCAATTCTTCTGTATAAATGCTTGTTCAATAGGATAACATCATGCTGCATTAGGACAGTTCACATCACAAAATATAAAGTTTGGTAGGGTTAATAGGTTTTGACTGTTTTAAGCACACTACAACAGGGATCCAGTCCAGGTTTTGTTGCAGCTCAGGAATCAACTGCAGCCAAGCACCTGGGAGCTGCCTTTAAAAATGGTGTCTGTGGATAGGTGAAATGCTCCTGACAGTGGTCTAGCTGCCCAGGCTGGGGGTCTGGGATTATGATAGGAGCCACTGAATTGTTATTTAGATTGTGACTGTGAAAGGAAAAACTGTAACCTGTGATTATTGGAAAACATGTGAATGTCCAGACTGCTGCTGGAAAATTAAGTGCTGTTTTGCAACTTTTGATCTGGTCCATGTGATCCTTATAACAAAGATACACAGTAGTAGATAGATAGATAGATAGATAGATAGATAGAGGGATGTATGAGCGCTGATGGTTGCAGAAGTCCTTAATTTCCAGTAATACCAGAGGCAGAACTTTGGGAGGCAATGGAGTCATCTGCCGCCGGGCTCCTGCTCCCAAGGGGGCACCTCTCCTCCCTTGTGAGTTTAAATGAATTAATTGAAAGCCGTCTATCACTTCTTTGGCTGAGTTCTGAAATATATATGTGTCTGTATGTGTTCTTTCTCTCTCATTATCTCTTATATATTTTGCCAGAACTGTCAGTCAACGCAGTGTGGCAAACGGTGGGCGGGGTTTCACGGGTGATTGACAGGCCCATCCACCGTCAGCCACACTGCAGAAGCAAGGCACTTACGCACTTCCGTCGTACATGCTCTCCACAAGCGCACACACCCCTCCTTGCCCAAGACTCCCCATGCCTGCCCACTAACTCCACACCCCTCCCCACCGCCCATAGGACAAGTACACGCCGCGCGCCCAGCCACCCCCCTCATACACCGCCCCGCAGGACATTTCACCCGCCCCCCCCTTCTCACTCACACCTAACAACCAGCCTACGGCAGCAAATAACCCCGCCCCCACCCCCCACACGCAGCGCTGTGACGGGCGACGGACAGAGCCCACCTGCACGACACCCCTTGACACAGCGCTCCCCGGCAACTCCGCCCCCCGACAAGTAACCCCGCCCCCCGACACGCAGCGCGGTGTCGGAAGACGGACAGACCCAGGATGCACGACACACCTTCTCCCCGGCTACTCCGCCCCCCGACACGGAGAATTGCCTTCTCACTCACACCTAACAACGGCCAGCAATAATCACACACACCCCCCCCCAACACCCACAGCGGTCCCAGCCTACGGCAGCAAATAACCCCGCCCCCCCACACGCAGCGCTGTCACGGGCGACGGACAGAGCCCACCTGCACGACACCCCTTGACACAGCGCTCCCCGGCAACTCCGCCCCTCGACATGTAACCCCGCCACCCGACACGCAGCGCGGTGTCGGGCGACGGACAGACCCAGGATGCACGACACACCTTCTCCCCGGCTACTCCGCCCCCCGACACGGAGAACTGTGTTGGGCGACGGCCGGCCACCGGCTGCACACACCACCTTATGCCACAGCGGTCACCGGATAGCCCGCCCCCCGACACGCAGACCTGTGTCGGGCGACGGCCGGAACACGCCTGCGGCAGTCATCTGCCACAGCCGACGGCAGAAAAAATAACCCCGCCCCCCCGCACGCAGACCCCGCCTCCGCCAGCAATAATAACACACACTCGGAAAATGGAGGCCCCCATACAGCATTATGGGGGCAGCCATTTTCCGAGTGTCTGTTATTATATTAGCCCTGCAGCCTGAGCCGGGGACCGCCCCTCAACGTGGCGCCATACCGACATACACCCCACAGTATCCCCCCCCCCCCATACTGACATACACCCCACAGTGACCCCCATACCGACATACACCCCACAGTGTCCCCCCATACCGACATACACCCCACAGTGTTCCCCCATACCGACATACACCCCACAGTGTCCCCCCCATACCCACATACACCCCACAGTGTTCCCCCCATACGACATACACCCCCATAGTGTCCCCCCATACCGACATACACCCCACAGTGTTCCCCCATACCGACATACACCCCACAGTGTCCCCCCCATACCGACATACACCCCACAGTGTCCCCCCCATACCGACATACACCCCACAGTGTTCCCCCCATACGACATACACCCCACAGTGTCCCCCCATACCGACATACACCCCACAGTGTCCCCCCATACCGACATACACCCCACAGTGTCCCCCCATACCGACATACACCCCACAGTGTTCCCCCCATACGACATACACCCCACAGTGTCCCCCATACTGACATACACCCCACAGTGTCCCCCAATACCGACATACACCCCACAGTGTCCCCCCATACCGACATACACTCCACAGTGTCCCCCCATACCGACATACACCCCACAGTGTCCCCCCATACCGACATACACCCCACAGTGTCCCCCCATACCGACATACACCCCGCAGTGTTCCCCCCATACCGACATACACCCCACAGTGTCCCCCCCATACCGACATACACCCCGCAGTGTCCCCCCCATACCCACATACACCCGCAGAGTCCCCCCCATACCGACATACACCCCACAGTGTCCCCCCATACCGACATACACCCCACAGTGTCCCCCCCATACCGACATACACCCCACAGTGTTCCCCCCATACCGACATACACCCCACAGTGTTCCCCCCATACCGACATACACCCCACAGTGTTCCCCCCATACCGACATACACCACACAGTGTTCCCCCATACCGACATACACCCCACAGTGTTCCCCCATACCGACATACACCCCACAGTGTTCCCCCATACCGACATACACCCCACAGTGTTCCCCCCATACGACATACACCCCACAGTGTCCCCCCATACCGACATACACCCCACAGTGTTCCCCCCATACCGACATACACCCCACAGTCTCCAAGCTGGCTCACACCCAGACAACACTACCTGCCGCCCATGGGACCCGCTGCCTGACTCTCCCACCTGCCTACCACCCAGACACCGCTACCTGCCGCCCAAGGGACCCGCTGCCTGATGCTCCCAGAAGTATCCCACCCGGACACCGCTACCTGCCTCCCAGGGGACCCGCTGCCTGACACTCCCAGCTGACTCCCAGCCAAACAACGCTACCTGCCGCCCAGGGGACCCGCTGCCTGACGCTCACACCGAACTGTGTCCGCTCCCAGGTAAGACACAAACGCTGCCTCCCAACCCCCCTCCCCACCAGCCGCCCAACCTAGCCAGACCCATGTCTACACAACGCACACACACACCCCCCCCCACAACCCCCCCAACGCTACCTGCCGCCCAGGGGACCCACTGACTCACGCTCCTAACTAACGCTGTCCACTCCCAGGTCATACTCAAACGCTGGCTCCCAGACGCTGACTAACGCTCTCAGCTAGGCCACCCAGGGAACCCGCTGCCTCAACACACCACGCAACCCCCCTCCCCACCACCTGCCACACACAGCCAGCCCCACGTCTACACAACGCAAGCACAACCCCCCCACACCCCCCCCCCCACTCAACACACACGCAGGCTCCCAGCCACCCACCGCTGCCTGCCACTCTCAGCAAGGCCTCCTAGGGGACCCGCTGCCTCACCCTCCCACCAAAAGCTATCACAGACTACACCACCTTTGCAATTATATGCACTTTCATTTCTAAACATTTATGCTGTCACTCAAATTCACTAAAAGAACATTATTCACCAAATTACACTAGATCTCACACTCACATATATTTCCACTTCGAATGGGGCGAAGCCCCTCACGACGGTGTGAAGAGCGCCCGGAGGGCGCGATGAATCACCTAGTAATATATATATTTATAAAACACATATATTTCAGAACAGATACTATATATAAGGTTGTGTGTGTCTAAGGGGGCACCAATATATATCATGCCTCCGGGCAACTGGGACAAACTTACGCCACTGAGTAATACACCTGCAACTGGGCAGGATATAGCAAAAAAAACACCAAAGTCCAATGAGACTGCAGCTCACTTCACATGTATAGAACCTCCCGGGTCCAAGGGAGTAACCGAATCTGGATGAAACAAAGAAGATGGGAAGAAGCGCTTCCTGGTGTAATAAAAGAGGATTTATTGCATATTATGCTCGTACCTAAAAACAATACACTGTGGACTGAATACCACAAGGCTTGATATATACAGTATCAATAAGGCAAACACTGCTCACTAAACTCCATACTTGCAGACTTTTTAAAACTCCTCTCCGGGAGAGTGAAAGGGGGGCGAGAAGAGGCTACGTTGTGGGGGCGGGGCGAGGCTGATGTCACTAAGCCCTGCCCCCATGACCGGCAGCCACATCAATTTGCAGGTCCGTGGATGGTGGGCGGGGCTAAATGATGAAAATCGCGTCATTTTAGCCCTGCCCCTCCCTGCGGACCCGCAAAATCCGGGGCTATAAACCGCGGGGAAGGGGGGAGCCGGGGCTGTAGGGAAAATGCAGGAGACTTGCCCACCTTACTGGGGGCCGGGAGGGGGACCCGATTTGCGTAGGCAAGTCTGCTGAACTCGCATGATTCCGTCTCCTGGTTCCCTCCAGTACAGCAAACCCTGGGTTGCGCTGCGGGAGCGGTAATAATCCCCAATGATTGTCTCAGCAAAGGTGCCTGCATATCTGATCTCAGTAACGGGTACATCTTCTTATCTTATCTGTGCAGGAACATCTTACTACAGTACATTCTGCATATATGTTAAAGGTCTCCACAATGATGAACAGGTTGGAATATTGGCAGGAGGTTGTTACAGGCAGATCTAACTGTAGACAGTTTCAAGTAGGGATGGCCATCGGTGCCTTTGCCATGGATGACAAAAGTGCAACTGGCCATCGATGGCGCATAATGATGTTTTTACATATCGATGGTCATCCATTTTCTTTGACTGATTGGCCTATTGGCCAATCAGAATACAGGAGCGGGGCTTCACTGGTGTCCTTGGCGGAGCTATGCTCCGTGTCCCAGGAAAAAGCAAAACTAAACTATTCGTTTGAGCTTGACATCGAAGGTGGGAAACCATCTGGTTCTCCCCCATCGATAGCAAAACTATTCAACATCGGCCATAAACCAGCAATGTTTTCTAAACATCGATGATCGATGGCCATCCCTAGTTTCAAGTGACTTGGTATAACACAAAAGCTTTTCACTGTGAGCCCATCTTAGCACAACTCTGGTACATACTGTAGTTTTCTCTAAAAACAATATAAAATACAACAAATAATGAAGTATTTGGCTGCTGCTCACCCAAATAGAGGAATGCTAACCCTCCACACACAGCTCCACCTCCACACACACCTCCACCTCCACACACACCTCCACACACACCTCCACCTCCACACATACCTCCACCTCCACACACACCTCCACCTCCACACACAGCTCTAAATGGAAATGAGAGCGCTACCATTCCTGTTTTTTTCTCTACCTATTTCTATATCAACTGCCCTGAACCCCAATTTTCCTTCCACATCAGTAATGTATATAAACATACCACAACCTATAAGCCTAATTCAGGTTCAGTCGTAGAAGTGTGGAAATCGTTGACTAGCAATTTCTGCATTTGCAAATTGGCAGAGCACATGCGCCGGCAATCTAAGCGCCAGCGGTGGGTTGATGACACTGCATTTTTGGGGCGTCAACATGGCGTTGTCTGGACTGTTTGTGGGGTGACCCATGGCGGCTTGGTGAAGTCACACGCAGCCAGTGCAACTCAGAACATGGCGACCCTGCGCATGCCTTTGCAGCTAGGCTGCGCATGCAGTGGGGTACCCATAAGATGTGAGTGCTTAGCTGTACCTGCATGTAAGGAGTTGTAGTTTTGCGATTAATCGGGGACCTGCGACAATCCCATAAGCCACCTGGATAAATAGATGTGACTAGTGGATGGAACACAATTATATCCTGTTATGAATACAGCAATGCACAAAGATGTTGCATGGAATGTATGGACAGTAAAAAAAAAGGTCATAGTACTAAAGAATTATATTGAAAAACATAAGAATCAATAACTAATAAGTTCTCCAACCAACTGTATTTGTTCTCTTCCTTCTCTCTCAGCAGACAGCAGACATTGGGGTTGGTTCAGACTTTCTTGCAGCAGGTCCAAATGATCACCTTGGCCAATGGTGGGCCACTGCGCATGTGCCTAGTTGCTGATGCGCATGTACAGGGCCCAGCTGTGCGCACCTTCAGCAAATTTTCCCTTTGTCTGACAGGCAGGTGGCGTTCCGGGGTGTACCCATGGCGTTTCATGGGCGTTCCTATAGAAACACTGGCGAGCCCCAGTGAACGCAGACGTTCCCAGGACGGTGGAATTAAGTCAGTGCCCGCCCCAAAATTGCTAAGTAACCAGCAGACACTGAGTGACTCCTGGGTCACGCGGTGGCTGTGAGCGCGCAAGACAGGAGGATAAATGATTCCATGGTAAGTAAACATCAAATGATTTCTCCTCTGTGTGGGTGCTAGGGAATGGATGTGCACCCGAACACATCCCCTCGCAGCCCTGCACAGCGGGGTGGTGGTAACCTCTGAACCTTGCAAGCAGGTCTGAATCTTCCACATGGTCTTATGTATAAAGACGGAGATTAAGGACCAGTCAATCAGCTCATGTTGCAGACTGTTTGAATAATTACAGTTAGGAGCCGAATGGTCATTAATTTCTCTTTCTCCAAGGCCTAGTACATAGTTTTGTGGTCTCATTATGACATGTACATTAAGCTAAGAGAGTGAGTTGTGTTTGGTGCGCACATTTTCTCGTTCTACAAGGTCGTAGTATTTATATTTGATCCACATCACCAGCATTTATTATAAAATTCATGGTGTAGTGTTCTGTGAGAGTACCATCAGTTATACAGTAAGGGCCTGATTCAGACCTGAACGCACAGCTGCGAATTCTGCAATTATCGATACACTGCGCATGCATACGGTTGACAGTACACATACACAACGCCATCCTGTGATGAAGTCCTGCGACATTTGTCATTTATTTTCTGCATATAGCCCTATCTAGCTGTTGTATAGGGGCACAGAGCAGTGAAGCAGGTACTGTAGGTTATTTAACATGTCCTTCCAGGGAAGCAATCACAGAGTCCTGCAAAAACGTACTGTTATCAGCTGCTTATCTTACACTATTGGTCTATATTGCCACAGTTATATAGCACATGCATCTGCTTTCTAATGACAGATATGACCTACAAATTGCCTCAAGGCCGGCATATACTTTCTGCAGGAAGACCGCAGTCAGCAAAAAATATGGTGGCCTTAAATTTTTTATTCTTTTTAAATGCATCAAGAAAGGAGCAAAACTATTCTGCATTCCGGGGCTTGGTGCATACGAGCTAAGCTCCCAAAACCTCCGGAAACTGCATTTTTGGAGGTTTGGCCGCATTTATGGTAGAGATGTGCAGGTTCTGATTTACTCTGATTTCAAAGCAGGATCTTATTGGCTATCCCAAATCACATGACAGTTGTTGACAGTTGATAGCCAATAAGATCCTGCTTTGAAATCAGAGTAAATCAGAGCCTGCACATATCTAATTTATGGGGTTGCTGCTTCCAGACCAAAGTAATTTTGTAATGTGATTGAATCGTTATATTGATTACATTTTGATGTTAGTTAACCTTTTGCATTGTTTATTTTTTAAATAAATAAATAGAACATACTACAAACCCCCCCAAAAAACCAACAGTGTCTACGTTGACTGTCACCATAGACACCGGCACCCTATGGTCCATACCGTGAAATAGGAAGCCGCAATGGAAGTATCAATATATCCACCATGGGAATGGTGGTTAAGAAAATATATAGATTGTAAGCTTGGCCCTTATTCAGATCTGTGCGGCCGGAGCCGCACACGGTGCTCCGGCCGCACAAACCAATCCCCGCCCACGATACGGATCGCCACGGCCGTCCGTACACGGACGGCTGGCGATCCGCAAGAAAATGGTGGGGCGTACGCCTCCACCATGGTGGGAGCTGCCCCCTGCATTCGATGGTCGGCGACCATCGAAGGCAGGGCCGCACGCCCCACCAGGTCCCGCAAGCTGAGACCACACGGACAATCGTCCGTGTGATAGCTTGTATGGGGGCTGAGAGCTGACATCCGGCGACGTCAGCTTCCCGCCCCCATCACTGGCGTCATACCCTCATTAGCATGCATACGCCCCGCGTTTGCATGGGAACGCCCATGAAACGCGGGGCGTATGCATAGGGAAATGAGGGTATGAAGCCCCTCACGCCCCTATACGCCCCCTTTGCGGCGGACAAACTACGTCTGCGGCGAATTGGGCTGCACATGCGCAGATTGACCTCTGCGCATGTGCAGACTGAAAACATCGGCGGTACGGCCGCACGCGGGCCGTACCGCACGATTCAGAATAAGGGCCCTTGTGAGCAGGGATTCGGTGTGAAATCCTGACGGTCAAAATCCCGACAGGGTCAAAATCCCGAATGGGTCATAATACCGATAAGGACAAAATCCCGACAGGGTCAAAATACCGACAAATAGAATATACAGGTGAAACAGTCAACTTGACTTTCCGTCGTGAGGTCGACATGGGTTTTTTCACTGTTTTTTTTACCTGAATGTTGACACAGTCGACATGGACACAGTTGGAAGTGAACCGCAGCCCTTCGCATAGCTCGCTTCGCTCGCAATGCTTCGGGCACGTTGCCTCGCTGTGCTCGGCACACTATTTTATTTTCCCACCACGCCCTAGTGGATGGTAGGGCATTAAATACCGCCTGTCGGCACATGTCGGGTCAAAAAACAGTGAAAAAACCCATGTCGACCTTGCGACCCATCGACGAAAAGTCATGTTGACTGTTTCACCTGTACATTCTATTTGTCGGTATTTTGACCCTGTCGGGATTTTAAATGTCGGGATTTTGTCCTTGTCGGGATTTTGTCCTTGTCAGTATTATGACCCATTCGGGATTTTGACCCTGTCGGGATTTTGACCGTCGGGATTTTGACTGCATCCCGCGAGCAGTGCCCTCCTACCTCTATGTCGGTTTGGTACTACCAATTGTAAAGCACAACGGAATACGCTGCGCTATATAAGACACTGTAAATAAATAATAAGACCCCCACCCCAGTAAACTGTGCTGCAAATCTCTCCCGACCAAACGCATGTGCTTGCAAATTTTGTGCAATCTTGTCTGCAGCCCGGACCCCCCAGAAGCCTAGGTTAGTATGTGCACATGCCGCTGGGTAATCTTGCCGATATGTGAAAAATTGCAAAGCCACAAACGTTTGGTTATTGTTTTCATATTACAGCTGTTTCCGCTGAAGTTGTTACATGGATATAAAAGGGAAAAGTTATTTTTTTCTACGTTATCTGTTTCATACAAAGCAAGGTTCAATGTAAGTGACAAAGAGCTGGTTATAGCACATTTGGCATTTACCGCCTCTTCTTGCATCTCGCCCTTCAAGGTTCAGAGTGCAGTATGTTCGGAGATGGTCTTCTCCTTACAACTGATATAATGCATGGGTCCTGTCAGCGTGATTCACTCTGGTCATTCTCCACTGTCCTCTCGCATTGAGGGCAAGATGTACTAAGCATCGCATCCGAGATCCGCCTCTTATTGCGAGCATACCTTTCGGGAATGTACATAGAAATGCAGTTATGACCGCAAAGGATGGCTTTGCTGTCTAGAAATCGTAACTCCCCCCCTGCGAGGTCTTTGGCCTATCCACCCCTGCTCCCTAAAAATATGATTTCACCTACAGGACTGCTGCTCCCTTGCTATTTTTTTTGTTCTGTGAATCATTATTAGAAAATGTAGATACTGTTGTTTATAAAAATCCCAAGAAAGCGGCAATTTCAGATAAATGAACCCAGACCTTCCGGAAGGGTTACCCACCTTTTCAGGGGGCCGGGAGGGGTACCCTGATTTTTGGGAGCCTCCTGGTCATTTCAGGAGGGAAGGCAACCCTGGTTTACTTTGACAATGTCCATTTGGGTCAACTAACGTGAAAACTCATGTCGACCTAATCCTTTTGTGTCGACCTCCCAACCTTGTTGATCTTAGCCTTGTTGACCTACAGTATTTCAGGTGTTGACTTAAGGCCTTTCAGCCTTCATTGGTTGACCCATTCCCACTGTGGGTGTACGTAATAATGTGGCCATTAAGTGTATACATGTGTGTAAACACCCCACCAAATGTCTGCAACGAGTAGGGATAAAAAAGCCAAGTGGCCAGCGATAGGAAAACAGTATGCCAAATGTAACCCAACATCTCTGTGAGAGGTGCGCAAAATATCGGCTAAAAGTGCCAGTGTCGCTGCATTTGTTATATAAATTCAAATAAAAAATTTTTTGTGTAAAAAATTATATTTCCTAAATAATGTAACATCATTGTGATGAATAAAAATGTTTTCTTACCAATTTTCACACCTATTTTGACAAATTCACTTGGCACTCAAAGGGTTAAACCCTACATTATCTTTGAATAAACTTCCCTTGGATTACCTATTGCCAGTCCCCTCCCTTCCTCCCTCATTAGCACACATAGCACTGCTGCTCCCATCCCATCCCAGTGCCCTCCTACCAGTCCACTAGCACCAGTCCTGTATGTCAGTCTGTCACATCCAGTGGCTACTATTCTCACTATGAATTTGTCAGTCCTGCTGCCTGTTCCCATCTTCCCCCTCAGTGTCAGCGAGCTCTGCCGCTGGGCTGCCTCTCTCTGTCTCTTTTATTTGCTGTTTAAAGCCTTTAAGTTGTATTTGAATTGGAGAAAGCTGGAGAGTACGTTCGAATCTTTCCCAGGTCCTGAATGCCACTGGCTATACGGCAATGCCCGTGAGGTAAGGGTCTCTTCAGTCTATCACACACACACACAACTAGTGTATCAGTTACTTCCCCACTAACCCCGGCTTATGTTGCTGTGTTCTCCCTCTGATTGTAGTTTCTGAAGACCACATCGAACTTGGACCTCATTATACGATGGGCTCAGACGTATACGTATGGATTTCCCTTGTGGCTGGGGAAGTTATTTGGAGCACTTATAATTACACACCCTGAATACGCAAAGGCTATTCTCTCCAGACAGGGTAAGAGACTTGATGCAGATTTATGTTTATTTATTTGGTGTTTGACTTTTTTTTTTAAGTTTCTGTTACACTCATAGGGGGTAGATGTATGAAGCAGTGATACAGGATGAGAAGTGAGCCAGAGAAGTAGTAGCCCATCAGTAACCAATCAGCTGCTCTGTATAATTTTATATCATGCAAATTATAGATGTTACTTCGGTGCTGATTGGTTGCCATGGACCACTTCTCCTCTGGCTCACTTCTCCGCTCTTATCACTGCTTCATATATCTATCCAATAATGAGGATTCAATGAGTTGAATGCAAGTCGCCTAGCCAACGTATAGTGGTGGGGTCTTTGCATCTTTGTGTGTATGCATTAAAAATGTATATTTAGCAATATTATAAGGTTGCTGCTACTACTATATATATATATATATATATATATATATATATATAATATTAGAAATATTAGAAACAGGATTGATATACCAGTTCAGTGGGTGACATTGAAAATGTTCATGGTCAAAATATAGACTTGCTTATGTTTAAACTGTGCAGTTACCTACAGTATACTCTGGATGTCGATATTTCAACAACTACACACAATTGGGAAAATGTAATAGGATGAGAGACTCAGAAAGTGAGAGATTTGGTAAGAAATTGTCTTTTTTTGGGGGGGGGGGGGTTTAAAGCGGCGACCATTTACACTGCAAAACCAGTTTACTTTTGAAGTGTAAATGATTGTTGCTTTAAAAAATAAATAAATGGCGATTTCTGACCAAATCTCTCACTTTCTGAATCTCCCATCCTATTAAATTTCACCCAATACAGTATGTCAACATGATTTTATTGGCACCTTCTAACTTCAATACTCATGTGATTTAACAAATGTCCATTAATGGCATTATTTGTATTTCCACACATTTCTGATAATAATGAAAGTTGCTATTTGGGGGTATTAGGGTACGACTTACCATAATACATTATTATTATTTAGTGTTTGTCGACATTATGACTGTGGATTTTTTGACTGTGTCAAAATTTTAATTGTTGACATTGGCTGTGTCTACATCTAATCTGTCAGCATAATGGCAATGGCAACCTCATGTCCACGTCAACGTTCTGATTATCAACCTTTTGACTGTGTCCACATGTTAATTGTCGACATTTTGACGTCAACCTTATGATTACCTAGATTTTCGTTGTAAACATTTTAACTACATTGCCAGTTGAACATATAGGGGTATATTCAATGCGGCCGGCGTGGGTGTTTTTATGGCGAGGGCGGCTTGTTTTTAGCGAGATTCGATGAAAACAAGCCATCCTTGCCGTTTAACCCCCTCGCCGGCACCTCGTCCTATTCTATGTTCTGGGGGAATCCTTGCTGTTCTCTGATGGCAAGGATTCCCCCGAACGGTGAGGTTCATGGCTAATGAAGCGAGCCCGCTGTATATGGCCGAACATGTTGTTTCCAGCTTGTGAGGTGGAAACGGCGAGTTCAGGGGTCAGTTGAATAGGCACTGCGCGCCGTCACAGCTCGCCTGATAGGCATTGAATATATTACAGAATGTAAGTACTCAGCACATCAACATGAGAACGCTGACAGGGTCTAATAGTCAACATTTGACATGTCAAACTTTGACATAATGTTGACATATTCAACATGTTGACATTATGCATGTGAAAGATGGCAATGTTGATGATGATATTTATTCCAAGCTGCAAACTAACCCTGACTGCAGCCGAACACTAACACTGATTGTGCAATGTAGATCTGTATTTTGTCGACATTTTGGATATTCCAACATGCTAAATGTAGACCTTCTGAACAATGGCAACATTATGAATGTCAACATTACATCCTTGCCTACTCTCCTGCAATTTGCGGAAGACTATTTCTTGGGCAGTCCCCTGCACCCACTGAAGAGTTCCCCGATCTCCTTCAGGAGGAGATTATACAGGGAATTTGGATGTCCTTAGGGGCAGGGCTAAATTACAGTAATTTGCAACATTCAGCCCTCCTGCAGACCGGCAACTCACTGGATTTTGGGGCATTGACTGATAGATAGTGTGACCACACCCCCGATGTAGATTAGCATCTCCTCTATGGGTTTTTAATGAAGAGGAACTTAAAACATACAGTGAGGCAATTAGCAACATACAAAGTGATTTGTCTACCTGACTACATATCCCTAGAAATAGCATGAATGAGAAATAAAAACCTATGACATTTTTTAAAAAAAAGACAGCAAAAACTCCTGTTTGTAGCCTTGAACTTTATACTGATGTGAACGATTTTTCTTTACCTCTTTACCTCTATTATCTACAGTATATAACATTTACATTGTAAACAGTTGATTAGGCTTTTATCCCTCTTGCTCAATCTTAGCGATCACACAATTGTTAAACTGTCCTCTGTGCATTATTGTTATACTGTCCTCTGTGCATTATTTACTCTTAATATACAAAGAAAGAAAAGTGTGCCATGGTGTGGTGCACCATAGAGAAATAATCAATGACAATAAAATATAGCTTTTAATAAGACATCTTTAAAACTGCGAAATATAAAAAAACATTCAAATGACAAACAAAGTGTAAATAGTGCGTGTTTAAAAACATTTGTTATATATACAATATTGTATATACAGTATAACAAATTTAACAAGAGGATATATTTCCCACATTTGAAACAGTAACTGTTACCATATATAGACAAATCCTGAGACGCTACATTGTAAAACTATAGAGACTTACTAAAACACACAATCAGTCCCCACACGTGCTGTTTTTAAACACGCACTATTTACACTTTGTTTGTCATTTGAATGTTTTTTTTATATTTCCCAGTTTTAAAGATGTCTTATTAAAAGCTATATTTTATGGGCATTGATTATTTCTCTATGGTGCACCACACCATGACACACTTTTCTTTCTTTATATATGCTAACATGCAATAGGTCGACATGGTCAAAAGGTTGACATGAAAAAGGTTGACATGCAATTTTGTACTCAATTTTCAGCCGGCATGTGCTTTAAACCCTATCAACCTTTTTTTTTTTCCATCAATAAATTTTTATTAACACAGATTTTATATGGGGTACAGAAAAGAAAAAAGAGGGGACATGGGGGGGGGGGGGACAGCATTCTGAATTAGATACGGTACAATCTTGTACTTAAAACACAGTCTTGTAAATTCAATAGATGTCATACAGATAAAATACATGAGACACTGCACAACATTCCGCTACGCAGAGCGGGTTATACATAATATAGGTGATACACATACCGAGTAAAACAACAAGGCAAGCCGAGGTGGGCCTATATAAATAATCCTGGCTCATTTATCCTGGCCTGGCCTGATCTGACTATTGTCTAACACCTAGGGTGGAGGAGATTCTGGATCTGGAGTTTCATTCAAACTGAACATGGGTGGTTGCCCGGGGGGGTCAGCGGGGGAGAGCCTGGTCCCCGGTCCTTTTGTTATGTAGTCTTGCCACAGGGACCATCTGGAGTGGGATGGAGAGGTGTTGGTCGAATAGAGTTGGGAGCTGGTCTCCATAAGATAATGGTGGTTTGTTTTTATGATAACCTGGGGGAGGGTTGGTGGGGAAGACAGTTTCCAATGCTGGGCTAGAGTTGCCCGAGCTGCGATAAGAATGTGTCCGAGCACATATGTTTTCTCCGATGGGAGTTCCTGGGGGTATATGTGAAGTAGGGCTAGAAGTGGGTCAGGTGGGAGGTTTATCTGAATCACTATAGAGATCAGGTTGAAGACTTCTCCCCAATATTCCCTGAGTTTGGGGCAGGCCCAGAAGATATGATATATATTACCTATATTTCCACATTGACGCCAGCACATGTTGGAGCATGTTGGCCAGAAGGTGTGGAGTCGTTCAGGGGTTAGGTAGAGACGGTTAATCAATTTTATATGCATCTCGGAATGGTTGAGGCAGCGGGACATTTTGTGTGAGGTCAGGAAAATCTTGCCCCATTGGGTGGCTGAAAACTGGACGCCTAGGTCTTTCTCCCATTTCTTATGGGCCGCTGTTTTGGTGAACTCAGGGGGGGTTATCAGTATCCTGTACCAGAAGGAGATGTCACCAGTAGAGAGTGTCATGAGGGGGCGGGAGAGGGCCGTCTGGTGGTGAGCCTCTGGGGGGGGGCGTTTGGAGAAGTGGGAATTCCACCAATGGGCCAGCTGCAGATAATGGTAGTGCTCATGGGAGGGGAGGAGGTATGTCTCTTGAAGGGAGGCGAAGGGGAGAATCGTATTGACGTTGGTCACGTCACCCAAGGTTTTGATTCCATTACGTTTCCAGATGTTCAAATTAAGATTAGGTATGATTTTTGCCATTGTGGTGATAGGGAGAGTAGTGATAAGAGTCGTATGGGCTCGAAGGGTAGTGAGTAGTTGATCCCATACATGCAGGGTGGCAATTGTCGCTGGGAGTAGGGCTGGGAGGGGGGGTCTGATATGCTTAGGGATCTTTAGTAGGTCGGGGAGGGGGATGTGCGGGGAATAAAATTGTTCGATTTCCACCCAGGCTCTGCGTGAGGGGCTTTCAGAGTAATGTTTGGATGGGGCCAGGAGGCAGGCGGCCTGGTACTGGGACAGGTCGGGGAGGTCGAGTCCTCCAAACGCCCTAGGAAGGGACATTTTGGAGCGGGCCATAGCTGGGGGTTTTGTCAACCATACGTATTTTGTCAGGCCATATGCAGGGATTTTTTCGGGAATATGTAAGGAATGGTACGGAACAAGTACATGAGTTTGGGTAGGAGCGACATTTTGAATGCCGCTATCCTTCCCATCCATGAGATTTCGAATGACATCCATGATCTGGAGATTGATGTAAGGGATGTGAGGAGGGGGGACAGGTTAACTTCGAATACATCTTTCATGTTTGGGGGGATGTGTATGCCGAGGTATTTTATAGAATTGGGTTGCCAGTTGTAGTTATAAGTGGATTTCAAGAAAGGGAGAGATTCCGCAAGGTTAATCGGGAGGGCGTCGGTTTTTGATGTGTTAAGCTTGTAATAAGAGGCAGCGCTATAGGAGGACAGCGTCGAGTGAATGTGGGGGAGTGTATTGGTGGGGTCTGTCACGAATAGTAGGACGTCATCTGCAAATAGACTCAGTTTATGATTAGAGGGGCCTACCTGTAGACCTGGTATATTAGGATTGTTGCGAATGGACATAGCTAGTGGTTCGATGGAAAGAACAAATACCAGGGGGGAGAGTGGGCAACCCTGCCTTGTGCCGTTGGAGATTGGGAAAGGGGTGGATAGGAATCCGTTGCTGAACACCCTGGCCGACGGAGAACTATATAGAGACATAATTGAGCTCAGAATCCGGTCTTTGAAACCAAAACGCGACAGGACCTCTCGCATGTATTGCCAGTTAAGTCGGTCAAATGCCTTTTCGGCATCGAGTGAGAGAAGGAGCAGGTCCTGACTTGGGGATAATGAGTCAACCAAGTTGAAAACTCTTCTAGTGTTGTCCGGGGCCTGCCGCCCAGGGACAAACCCTGTCTGGTCCGGGTGGACCAGTCCGGGTAGGAAGCGATTAATTCGGGATGCCATTAACTTAGCGAAGATTTTAATATCGGTGTTCAGCAAGGCTATCGGGCGGTAATTTTGGCACAACGCAGGGTTTTTGCCTGGTTTCGGGATGGTCACAATCCGAGCTTCCAACAATTCTGGAGGGGCCTGTCCTGTAGACGAAAGCTCATTGAATAGGTCTCTGAGGTAGGGGGACAACAGGTCGCTAAAGGACTTATAGAATTCTGTGATAAAGCCATCCGGCCCTGGGGCTTTGTTGCTGGGGAGTGACTTAATGACCAACTGGATTTCTTCCTGGGACCAAGGCGCGTTGAGGGATTCTAGCTGTTCTGGAGAGAGCGAGGGGAATTGTAGGCTGTTTAGGAAGTCACAGATAGTGGCCTCCGTGGGTTGTGGTGTGGAAGGGTCTAAGGAGAGATTGTAAAGCTTAGAATAGTAATCCGCAAATTGATTTGCAATAGATTTAGGGTTGAGTATTTTTTCTTTACTAGGGGAGATGATGTATTTAATTCTATTTCTGGCCTGCTGAGCTCTTAGTTTTCGGGCTAACATTCTGCCCGATCTATTACTGGCTAAGTAGAATCTATGTCTTATCCTGTTTAGAGCTGATTGGGTTCGGGCAAGCAGTAGTTTCTGGAGTTGGCTTCGTACTGACGCCAACTCTATCTTCAGGGAGGAGGAGGGGGATATCTTATTCTTGTCGTCTAGATCGATTAGTTTGGCTTCTAGGGCTTTTTGAGTTGCAATAGTCTTGCGTTTTAATGAGGCTCCGGCTTGTATGGCTGCTCCTCTAGTGACCGCCTTAAAGGCACACCAATGGTTGATCACCGAGGTATCTGTTGTGTGGTTGTTAGACATATACGCTTCAATTGCATTCAGTATGGCGTCTTTGGCTGAGGGGTCTTTTAATAAGTGAGGAAATAGACGCCAGGGTCTGGGGGGGATTTTTGAGGGGAGGAAGTTCCAATGCCATACCACAGGGGCATGGTCGGACCAGGTGATGGGGAGTATGTCAACTCGTGCGGAGTGTTGGAGGGACCATTTGTCACAGAGAATATAGTCAATTCTAGAATATGTGTTGTGGACTTGGGAGTGGAAAGTGTATTCTCGGCCGGTCGGGTAAGTTGTTCGCCAGATGTCATACAAATCGAATTCTAGGAGTAAGTTACGAAAGGCTGTCGATTGGTTATCCGAATGCGAATGGTGGGTAGGGGGGAGGCGGGATTTATCCAGGCGGGGGTCAAGGACTAAATTAAAATCACCAAGCAATATCAATGAGCCTTTTGAGGTTTTTTGTACAAGGAGAAGAAGTTTGCGGAGGAAGGCAACTTGGTTTGTGTTGGGGGCGTAAATAGATACAATGGTCGTCAGTCTGTCTTCTAGTAGACCGGTAAGGATCAGGTATCTGCCGTTCTTATCAGCCGTATGGGTATGGCATGTAAAAGGAGTGTGGCGGTTAAAAAGGATAGCAACCCCATTGCGCTTGAAAGGGCCATTTGCATAGTAGGCTGTCGGGTAGTTAGAATCTTTAAACATGGGTGGGTTCAGGGCGGCGAAGTGCGTCTCCTGGAGGGCCACTATGTCCGCCCTCTGTTTGTGAAAGTAGGATAGAGCCATCCTGCGTTTATGTGGGGAATTTAACCCCTTAACATTCAAAGATAGTAGCTTAGGCATAGTGTATCCTTAAAAGGTGCTGTGGGTATGTCGGCTGTGTCCTTGGGGGGGAACTGTGAGTCAGGCGGATTAGCGGTAAGGAATGCAGTCCGGGGGGGGGGGGGGGAACATGTGACAGATAGAGAAAAGAGTAAAGGGAAAGGTAAAACAAAAGGGTCCGTCAACTAGGACCCGCATGACTACTGCAGGGGAAAGAGAAAAGTTTTTCATGCAGTAGTATCTAGGGGTTGTGGGGGTGGCGGCCTAGCTTCTCTGTAAATCAGGGAAGAGAGGAGGGCCACCTCTCCGGTAACAACATCGACCTGTTTGTTTTTTTTTTGTTTTTTTTCTTAGTAACTAAACAACACATTATTTTTAACTAATGTACCACCTGTGGGCCTCAGGGGAGACGGATAGGCCAGCACTGTATATAAGTTTCTAATATATATGTATATATCTCAGCTGCTGTGAGGGTACGCTACGTACAGCCCAAAACTTTTAACAGGCTAACAACAGGTTAACAATAACTTACAGCAGTCATCAGTGTATAACGTCCCAATGCCTAACAACCTGTAACCAATCGGGATTAATAAAACTGATACTTATCGTGTATATCTCAACCCACGGCGTGGAGGTGAGAAGGTAGGCTGGCTTGGATAATCAAATACAAGAGAAGATGTCCATAATTGCACCAAAGTCATCAGGTTTCTGCCCAATCCTGACGCAGGGGCTGGGGGCGCTTCTGCCCCTGAGGCCTTGTAGTAGAAATGTCCCAATCCGACAGGAGCTTCATTCCTGCTTCCAGGGTGGGCACAGTGTAGGTGGTATCTTCGTGGGTGATAATCAGCTTCACAGGGAACCCCCAGCGGTACCGGATCTCATGGGTGCGCAGTGCCATGGTGATAGGGGCGAAGGCTCTTCTGCTGGTCAGGGTCGCAGGGGACAGATCCTGGAACAGCTGGAGGCCTCCGAGGGCATCGGATTTCTTTGCCTCTCGGGCGGCTTTCAAAATTTGCTCCTTAACGGTAAAGAAATGAACACGGAGGAGGGTGTCTTTGGGTAGGTCTGTTGGAATTGATTTGGGTCTTGGCAGGCGGTGGATGCGGTCAATGAGAAGATCTTTAGGGTCAGCGGAGGGGAGGAGCCTTGAGAACAGTGCTGTGGCGTAGCCCTCAAGTTCGGAGTTGGATACAGATTCTGGAATGCCCCTGATCTTGATATTATTCCGTCTGGATCTGTCCTCCAAGTCCGCAAGTTTGGTTTTGAATTGGGTGATTTCAGTTTGCTGACGATCATAAGAAGATACTAGGTCATTGTGGGATGCGACCAACTCCTCCATTTTCTTCTCTAGATGATCCGTCCTGTCTCCGATCGCCACTAGTTCAGTTTTAACCTCGCGGATTGCTAGCTTTAGGTCTTTGGCTATCTCTGCCTGGAATGCAGAGAAGACCTGGCAGAGGGACTTTACTGTAACTGGTTCGTCGGATTCAACATTTATACCCGCCAGCCCTGTAGGGGGGTTTTGCGTTCCCTGGACCTCCAGCGGGGTGTACGACTTCTGTATGGGGCTTGTCTGCAGTTGTGAGGATTGGGAGGGTTTCCCAGCTGGCATACTTATTTTTGCTGGGGCTGCTTCCTTGGGTTTCTTTGGGGGCATGTTTAAATGAGGCACTGACTGTTGAAATAATGAGCAGGTAGAGCTAGGCACCGTGGGGGGTAATGTAACAAGTCGTTACTGCATGCACATCACAAGCTGTGGTAGTCCCGGAGAGGTGGACATGTGGCGTGGGTGTTCACATTGAGCCCAGATTGAGGGAGTTAGCAAGCAGGAGCTATGGAGGGTGTCTTGTATTATAGCGCCCCCTGTGGTGATCGAGTCAGCCCCTGGGGGGACTGGGAGAGGGGGCTATTATTATGCCCTAGAGAGGAGGTGGTGCAGGTTCTGGGGTGCAGCGTGGTGTTTTGCTGCCTTTGAGAGCCTCCAGAGAGAATGAGAAGGGGTGAGCAGCGCTCAGACCTCTGCAGTGCAGCAGTTGATAGTGAGGGAGCAGGGATTTGCTGGCTCTGCAAGGTGCAGCACAGTGCCTCGATCTGTGGCAGTCCCAGAGGGGGCTGTGGGTGCTGGGATGTAGCTGCAGGGGACCGCTGGGTATGGTGGGGGAGCAGGGAAGATGGCGGAGCCACGTGATGTATGGGGTGATGGCCGGGACCAGCCACGGCCAAGTAGGGGGTGGGTGCCGCTGGAGTCTGTTCCCCAAATGGGGATATGCTGTGGTCGGGGAGGGGGGGATCTTCCCTTACCGCTGGAGAGAAGCGGAGTTGCGGCCGCCGGTGTTGAAGCTGGCGGGGGTCCCCCTCTGTTCCGTCTCCGTCCCGAGGGGGCTCCAAGCTGTCCAGCGGCTGGGCGGGAGGTAGCGGTGATCGCGTGCAGGAGAGGGAGATGAAGCTGTCTCTCGACTGCAACGCGCACGACGCCTTCTGATGTGTCGCCGCTCCGTCCGGCTTCCAGAAATTAAGGCCCCGGCTGCTATCCCCGGACCAGGCCGCAACCCGCGGCGGCTCTGAAAAGTGCCGCCCGGCTCCGCAACCCGGACCAGGACAGGCGGGTGATGTAGCTGGGACAAGGGATAGGATGGGGAGGTGGACTGGGAAGGGTGAGGGCTGGTTTGGGGGTGATATTAATTCGGGTTAGCAGGAGCTCCGGTGAAGCACGTCTTCTCGGTCAGCTCGCCAGGCCACGCCCCCTCCAAACCCTATCAACCTTTTGACCCTTTAAACCCTGTTAACCTTTTGATTCTGTCGACCTTTTGACCCTGTCGACCTTGCGACTGTTGACCATTAGTGGTCGACCATATGATTGAAGACCTAGACACTGTAGATGTTTTATATCATTATCATGATGACATGGGGAAGGTCGACATTGCATTTTTCACTTTTTTTTGAGCCGACATGTGCCAACAGGCAATATATCATGCCCTACCATCTTCTAGGGCTGTGCCGAGCGCAGCGCGGCACTGTGTCCGAAGCATGGCAAGCGCAAGCCATGCGAGGGGACGTGGTGCTACGTGTCCATGTCCACTGCGTCGATTCGGGACAAAAAAAAGTGAAAACCCCAATGTCAACCTTTTGACTGTCGACTATTGGGGGCTTGAGGAGATAATAGTGCCAGCAATACATAATGAGATTGTGGGAGGTGAGCATTTGCAGCAGGGTGGGAAGATGATCAGCTCAGTCTGACGGGGCGTACACACAGCAACACTGCTTAGCGTTCTGAGCAATGCTAGATTGTGCCAGCGCTGTGTGCTGAGTGATCTGTCAGGGCCAGTGTCCTCCACTGAGAACACTGTCCCTGACCTCGGCGACCCCCGCAATTAACTTGATTTATCAAGCATGCTGGATATTAATCACCCCCGGTGATAGCGACACGTGGAGCCGGGCATCGCTATCGATATGGCCCCTACACACGGAGCAATGTAGGGGCATTTTCTAAACCATCTAGTGAGATCCCTTAGAGAATTCTCCTAAATTGCTATGTGTGTGTAGGCCCCATTAGACATGTTGAGTTTAAGAAAGCGCTGGGACATCCAAGAAGACATAGCAGAGACAGCTGGAGACACAAGTGAGTGGGGGAGAGGTCAGGGGAGGAAAGGTAGATCTGAGTACCATCAGCATAGGGAGAGCTGTGCCAGCGTTGAGGTGCCAATCATGGACACTTACTGTATATGGAGCTACAAATGATTAGGGCACAATACAGAACAAGCATACCAGGGTGTAGTCATCAACAAGTAGATCTTACCGAGCAACAACTGCAACCTACATGGCAGAATGTAATGCCGCCCGGGTTCGGCAGCAATGTGGGATGCCGGCCGAACGCTGACATTTTTTTAAAAGGAGCAATCACTTTCAAGGCATGGTTCGTACATTCTGCTGCATTATATTCCACCCACAGTATTATAGATAGACAGGGCTGCCAGCAGAAATGATTGGGCCCAGGACTGACAAAAATAGGCAGCACTAGATTTAAAGCCGAAATCCTTTTAAGGCAAAATCAACTTGGTTTTTCCTGAAAAGTGATCGACGGCTTTAAATCTAGCAGCCACATAAGCAAAGTCTTAAACCCCATAAACATAAAGCGATATTTTAAATGTGTCCCTTCTAAACAGTATAGTGTGTAATATCGTCCAGTATGTAACCCTCAATATCGTTAACAATGTGTGCTCCATCATCTGTACATGCAGCACAAGTTTGGCTATGTCGTTGATGACTGCATGTATGGAGGATGATGTCACTGTACAATGGGTGTGGGACAAGGGGTCAACACCATAAAGGTCGACAACCATTAAGGTGACACCGTTAGGTCGACAAACAAGAAGCAAAAAGGTTGACATGCAAAAAATGTCAGCACAAGCATTAGGTTGACATGGTGTTTTGTTTTAAATTTTGGTTAAAAATGTCAACACAGTCAACATGGATACTAAAATGTAGCACTGCGTCCCCTCGCTACGCTCGCCATGCTTCAGGCACACTATTTTATTCTCCCACCATGCCCTAATGCAGGGGTCCTACTATTTTGCTCTTGGACCCCATCAGACAATAAAAATAATGACAGGATCCCAGTAAGTTACAGCAGAATGTCATCACACCACAGGTGTAGGCAGCAGACAGCACAGCACATACATGGCAGCATTGTGGAGGCACAGACTGATGGGAGCCTGAAGTAACAGACAATTCAACAGATTTTCTAGACTCCTTAAATCACTGACTGAGATTAGAGACAAAGGTGTAACTACCATAGGTGCAAGGGATGCAGGTGCTATGGGGCCCAGAGTTGAAGGGGGGCCATCGTTGCTGTGTAATTAATATGTTTTACATACATCACCATCAGTTGCTAATTAGGGGGCCCTTACAAACTTTTGCTATGGGGCCTATGAATCATAGGTACACCTCTGATTAGAGAAGTCATCAGCCTGATGGACAGCAACATGGAGTCGCGACCCCATGCTGAGTAGGTCGGGATCGACTTTGGGGTCAGGACCCACAGTTAGAGAACCGCTGCCCTAGTCATCCGTATGTATTCCACATAGAGTGCCCCCTGCCCAACAACATGTCCCTCCCTCCTCCGGCACACTAACATGTCCCCACTTCCCACCAGATTAGGCTATTTGCCAATCCATCTGGCAAGACAGAGCCCTTATATCGGTACTCTCGCCCCCTAGTTTGTGATCTTAATAGGTTGCTAAATAATTTATTGCTTTTGTTTGTTCATCCATTTCAGTTATGCAGGTTGCATTGCCCAACATGAATTGTATGTGTTATACTGTATATACCCTTAACTGTTCTATGATGTTTCACTAATTCAGCTTATTTTCACTTGCAACTTCTCAGATCCCAAGGATGACGTGACCTATAGATTTGTAATCCCTTGGATTGGTATGTAATGAATTCATTTATATTTTAGGACCTTAAATTTAAGCCTTAAAATGATGATGTGTCTCTCTATCTATCTATCTATCTATCTATCTATCTATCTAACTATCTATCTAACTATCTATATTTAGCTCCAGGACTTTTCTAGCCAATATAGGATAGGAAAGAATAGGCGGCACTCACCGGGCTTAACTTGAAAAGGGTTTGTATTGAAGATTTCCATACTTAAATTATAGCCATCTTGTCGATGTTCAAGGCTGCAGGCCTTTTCATCAGGACGGATTACAAAGGGCCTTATTCTGATCGGTGCGGATTTCTCCGCATGCGGTCGTCCCGCCGATGGTTATCGTCTGCGCATGTGCAGAGGTCACTCTGCGCATGTGCAGGCGATTTCGCCGCACGTATTCTTTAAACGCCGCACAGGGAGCGTAGAGGGGCGTGAGGGGCTACTTAGCCTCATTACCCTATGCATACGCCCCGCGTTTCATGGGCGTTCCCATGCAAACGCGGGGCGTATGCATGGTAATGAAGCCGTGACGCGTGTGTAGGGGGCGGGCATCTGACATCGCCGGATGTCAGCTGCCCGCCCCCATACATGATTTCACACGGACAAGTGTCCGTGTGGTCTTGGGTGGCGGGACCTAGTGGAGCGTGCGGCCCTGCATTCGATGTTCGGCGACCATCGAATGCAGGGGCTGCTCCCAAGACGGAAGAGGCGTATCCCCGTCCACTTTCATGCGGATCGCCACATATCCGCGTACGGACGGAGGTGGCGATCCGTATGGAAGGCGGGGATTCGCCTGCACGGTCGTGGCCGCATATTCTGATCGGGCCGCACCGATCAGAATAAGGGCCAAAGTGCGGATAGTGCCAGTGCAGGTGAAAAAAAACCAGAACAAAAAACAGGTAGCACCACTATACAAGCAAAGCCCGACTCCTATACTGCTAGTATATAAATAATTAATCATTAACCCAGTGTTGTGATCGAAATCAAAGTATCAAATAATCTCATTTCAGTAATAAGAACAATTGAGGGATACCTCCTATAGTGTGAAATTGCGGCATCAATAGTCTTGAATACAGGCACTTAATAAATACAGCATGAATTATAAAGCAGTCATTTGGAAAATAAGTGCCTGCTAAAATGTCACCAATATTGAAAACCGCATCTAAAAGAGCAAGCGGCACACATATCCATACTGCATTATTTTGAAGGAGAAGGACGCTTGTGTTAACAAAGATATACACGGCTGCCGATCACAGGGAGAATACTGTGGCACGCACAAGCGCCTACCACCGATACAACCCCAACTGTAATAAACAAATTAACTCCTAGTGAACATTGTGCAAATTACTAAGCACTCAATTTAGCCAACAAATGTTTGTATAACTGACACAGTAAATATGTAAACTAATGTGCTATTAACATTTAAAAGTATAAGCGGCACATCCATCTCTGTCACTCTGTTCAAAGGAGAAGGACGCCAGTAATAATATAATACGGTTGCCTATTACAGTGGGAATACTTTGGTACTCACCAAATAGATAAGCGTGGACCCACATGCAGGGACACGCATGTAACTGATATAGATGCCAACCATCACAAAAGGGTATAGAACCCAACACACTAAATACCAACACCACTAATGAATACTGAATTGAGTATAACAAGAATTTAAGGATCCACACACTGTAATATGTATCTGTGAAAATACTAAATCACCCACTGTCCATATTGGCACAATAAGATCCACCTGCATAAACGCTGCCTGAAACCAATATAGAAGGTCAGCAAAAATACAATTGCAATGTGTTTCAGATAAAGGCTAGATTACTGATGCATTGTAAGAATCTAAATACTCAGGGGGGCGGTGACCTCAGACGTGATGACATAACACGCTGGTGAGCAAGAGGCGGCAGGGAGCGTGTGAGATGGAGGCCGTGACTACCGCTGAATGCTGCTACGGCTCTACTGCCTGAGACCAGCCGAGAATGCTGAATGCTGCGACGGCGCTATTACCTGAGCCCAGCTGATTACCAGGCACTCTATAACAGATGCACCGTCCAGTAAATCAAGCCGAGTGAGGTACAGCAAACGCGGCACGCGGCACGCTAAGAACGACTACAAGCGGGCACGGTGACCTGATACCTGATACCCTAAGCCCCTTCAACCCCCCCCCCCTACACCAGGTGAAGACCCCAATCGGCAGCAGGACGCGAGGCTGGGAACCGAGGAAGGGAAGGAGCTGGAGCCTGCGCTACGCCATACCGGCCAGCGCTGCGGACATACACCTACCGCTGGGCTCGCTCCAGACGCCGACAAGCACGAGGCTACAAGTGGGCACAAGAGAATTACGCAGTAGCATCAAGAGCCCGGGCGGCACGTGAGTAGCTGCAAACGCAGCGGAGCACTATTTTCGCCTTCATAACAATATATAAAATGGCAGCATGAAAGGAACTGTACCCAATTGACCAGTTATGTGCTGAGACTCCCTTTTTTGGTCCCCAATCCACATAACGTGGAACTATGTGAAAACGCTCACTCCCAGCCCGAGGTGAATTCTGTATAGCCCCAGAGCAGAGAGGAGTGCTAGGCTAAGACCTGAAGTGTTTGGTGACGGTACCCCAGGAGGGGGGGGGATACCTGGACAGAGCAACGTTAAAAAAAAATTCCCCATGTCTACAGGTGTAGTGTGTGCACTATAAGCTGCATAATACATTCTCTAGCAGCTCTACAAAAGGGACTTCACTTAATTAATTAAACACCTGCTAAATTAAAATATGGGGAAAACTACGCAGACGACAGCAGCTGCAAAGCTGGCACGCTTTGCTAGCGGAACGAGTGCCCAAACTAGGAACAAGGAGATGCGGGAGTCCTTATCCCCAAACACCTCGGTTATGGGTAATCAGGTACCATTAGAAACATCTGGAGAACCTACCCTACAACAGTTATTAGAGGCAATAACGGGAAGTGAGACCAGAATTGGGGAAAAAATCTCTCAAACACAGGCAGAGATTGGCCTGATTAGACAGGACTTACAAAAGATCCAACTAAGGGTGGAGGAGACTGAAAAAAGGATCTCAACAATAGAGGACAGACAAATTAAGATGGAGACACAACTAAATAATAACATGCATATAATAAAAGATCTACAGAGTCAGCTGACAGAAGTTGAAGGTCGGGCTCGTAGGAATAATATAAGAATTGTCGGGATCCCCGAGAAAACTGAAGGTGTAGACCCGCAAAAATGGCTAGAGAACTGGTTAACTACTCAATTTGGAAAAGAGGCCTTCTCCAATGTGTTTTGTGTTGAACGGGCCCATAGAATCCCCTTACGACCAGGTCCCCCAGGTGCTTCCCCCAGGGCTATGATTGCAAAAATTCTAAATTTTCGCGATAGGGATGTTATTCTACGGCTTGCCCGGGGAAAAAACCCAATAGAGATCCATGGGTCCAACATCATGTTTTTTCCTGACTTTGCAAAGGAGGTTCAGAAGGAACGGCAAAAATTTATAAATGTTAAAAAAAGGCTCCGTGAGCAAGAATTACAGTATGCCATGCTGTACCCGGCAAAGATGCGAGTCATTGTGGACGGTATAAGCAAATTTTTCATTACCCCAGAAGAAGTGTCAAGCTGGCTGGATGGCCGGAAGAAATAGTATATCATCTTGAAATTATGTGGACACTGTTTTTTATTATGAGGACTTGGTCTTTAGAAATCCGGGGGTCTGGGAATGTATATATTAGCTACATGATCCAGGTATAGGGGGGGGACTGGGGAAAAAAAAAAAAAACAGAAGAAATATAAGATAGGGTAAGGTCCTCTCAACTAGAAAAATATGAGTTACTAGGTGGTCTACCAAAAGAAAATTGGCGGCTAATGACGTCCACATGCTGTATTAGTCAATGTAAAGAAAAATTAAGCAGAAAGCCGCTTCATGGGAACCAGCTAGTCATCAATGAGGTTATGGGGGTAAACACGCTCCATCTGGGGGGGTTCGGGGAGGGGAGGGGGGGGAGGGGGGACGGGGAGAGTGGTGGGGGGTGGGGGGATGGCGGGGGAGGGATAGGGGGATCTAAGTGTGCTATTGGGGTGATGGCATACAGGGAGGGGGGGAGGAAGATGGGCAATTTACGGAGAATAACGAATAGAGGTATTGGATACACCGGTATGAATTTTTGGATTAGAGCACAATATTTAAGAGTTTCAGAGAAAAAACTTAAAGTTAGTTATGGTTAAATTGATATATTGGAACACGCGTGGTTTAAATGATAAACTGAAAAGATCTATTGTTATGAATCAGGTTAAGAAATATAGTGCACAAATTATCTGTCTAGCAGAAACACATCTTACACACCAAAGAGTTGGAATATTAAAAAGGACATGGATTGGACAGTCCTATCATTCATGCTTCACAAATGATTCACGAGGGGTCTCAGTATTGTTCCACAGGAACACACCCTTCCACTGCGTCAGGCAAGATATTGACGCATATGGAAGGTATGTGTTCCTGCAGGGAAATATAAAGCATAAGTCAATATGTATTTTAGCAATTTATATCCCCCCCCCATTTCAATATGAAATACTGATAAAAGCGGTTGCATTTGCCTCCAAATCTATAAATAAAGAATTGCTTTGTGTAGGAGATTTAAACAATGTTATGAATCCCACAATCGATCGCTGGTCAAAAAATTCAAGATCTGGCAAGGGAAATAATAAAGGGTTGCATAACTTTATGGAAAATATAGGCTGGTTGGATATATGGCGAGAGAAGCATGGGGACGAGATTGCATACTCATGCTATTCACAATCCCACGAAGCACTATCCCGGATTGACATTGCCTTTGCAGACAATAATACACTAGGGCGGGTGGAAAAAATCAACTATCTCCCACGTGGGATTTCAGACCACTCACCAGTCATGTTGCAAATAGCGGATAATGCAGAAGTTGGGAATAGACTCTGGAAATGCCACCCTAATTGGCTGTTGCAAATGGGCCCGGATGTTGAACTTGGTACAGAATGGCTAGAGTACTTTCAGAAAAATATGGACTCCGCCGAAATGAGTATAGTATGGGATACGGGAAAAGCGGTGATGAGAGGAGCCTTGATCAAACGAATAGCCCAAATAAAAAAACTGACCAGGGAAAAAAATAACATTCTAGAACTAGAAAGTAAAAAGCTAGAAATAAAATACTGGCAGAGTAAGTCTGAAATAGATAAATCGAAATGGTGGGCAGCCAAATCAGCTTGGGTTCGGGAAAGCCAAGAAAACGCCAGAAAACAAGCCCAATTTAATTCAAACTATAGTTATTTCCATGGGGACAGGGCCGGTAGATATATGTCTTACTTGATCAACAGTGAATTACCTCAAAAGAAAAATAATATAAGTAACATAATTGATAAACAAGGGGTCCTAATAGAGGATACACGCGGAATTGCCCGAGCTTTTTCCCAATATTACGAAGAATTATACTCTTCCCGTATTGAGAGTAATGCAGAGGAAATAAGTTATTACCTGGAGGAGATTCCATTACCCAAGGTGGAAATGGAGGATATGGTGGCGCTCGAGTGCGATATACAGTTAAGTGAGATCAAGGAGGCGATTCAAGCGCTGCCAGGGAGCAAAGCGGCGGGTAGCGATGGTCTGCCGGCTGGATTGTATAAGAAATATATTGACGTGTGTGCCCCTTTATTATTGCAGACATTCGGGAAATGTTTAGAAGTTGGAAGGTTGCCAAACTCAATGGGGGAGGCACTGATTGTGGTGATATACAAGGAAGGAAAGGACCCACGACGGACAGAATCATATAGGCCAATTTCACTTATAAATATGGATGCCAAAATATTGGCAAAAATTATAGCGAGAAGAATTGAGGGAGCAGTTGATCAGCTCTTAGATGAGGATCAAGTGGGATTTCGAAAGGGGAGAAGCACGGCAATTAACATCCGCCGCTTCTTCACAAATGTCCAACTGGAGGCACCCCAATCAGAGATGGATCGGGTGGTCACACTCGACGCAGCCAAAGCTTTTGACTGCGTCGAGTGGGAGTACCTATGGGCCGTGTTGAGCAGATTCGGATTTGGACCAAAAATCATTGGGTGGATCAAAATGTTATACCAATCCCCAATGGCTAGGGTCGTGGTGAATGGTTACACCACAGAACCGTTTGGATTAACCCGGGGCACCCGTCAGGGGTGTCCCCTGTCCCCGATCCTGTTCAACTTGGCCCTGGAGCCCCTTGCTTGCAAAATTAGAGAAATAGACAGGAGGGCAAGTCCAGGGTCAGAGGGTTTAGACAAAAAGGAGATCATCTCTCTGTATGCCGATGATATGATGATATTTGCTGGGCATCGCACGCGCGCGCTACCAATACTACTCCAAATTATTGAAAAACATGGGCAGTACTCAGGTTTGGTAATCAATTGGGAAAAATCAAATATAATACCAAAAAAAGGCCTCGCCAGTCACCAAGTAATAAATAAGGAGCTTAAATGGACCGATCAGGTGGAATACTTGGGAGTAACGATTTCTAATAACCCCAAGGACTATATCAATAATAATTTGATACCCGGAATCAAGTGGTATCGGGAAAAAGCTCGGGCATGGCAAAAATTACCATTAACGGTAACAGGGAAAGTTAATCTAGTGAAAATGACGGTATTACCGAAACTATTGTATATCCTCCAGAACACTCCTTGCCATATTCCAGGGAAAATATTCGGACAAATAGATACTATAACCACGTCATTTATATGGGGGAAAAAAAGGGCCAGATTAGGACTAACCATTCTCACAAAGACAAAACAACTCGGGGGCTTAAGTCTCCCAAATTTCCGGTTATATTATATGGCATCTCAAATCTCCCAACTCCAGGGTTGGATAAATGGCCAAATAGAGGGACACAGTAAAACGCTAGTTTTACAATCCTATGGAAACATAGAATTAAAACAGCTTTTATTAGTATGTGATAAAATGAAACCAGCAAATATGATTATGTCTTTGATTTTTAAGACCTGGATAGCAGTTCATAAACTTCTAGGCTACGAATGGGTAGATCCAGAAAGCCCAATATGGGTTAGTAGAATTAACAACAAGGATAAAAATAATATGGCCAATATGATCGAAACCAAGGAAACCTGGGAAAAAGTAGGCATTAAGAATATTGATCAGATATATCACGAAGGAAATTTAAAAAGCTTTGCCCAGCTTCAAAGGGAATATAACCTCCCCCAGGAATATTATTTTCGATATATACAATTAAGAAATAGATTGAAAGAAGCCTTGGGAACCAAAGAAATAATCATTCAGGACTCACCGATTAAAAAATTATTAAGTAGGGAGAGGAAAGTAAAAATAGCCGAACTGTATAAAATATGTATTACAGCTTTACCAGTCCCACAGATAGAAAAGACTAGATCTAAATGGGAGCAAGACATGGGTAGATTTACCGATATGGAATGGGCCCAAGCAATATCATCACTTAATCGAGCTACTAAGTCCATAAAATTTCAACAAATTCAATATTTTATTACTCATCGGGCATACGTCACTCCAATTCAAATCAATCGCTATGATGGGAACAGGAGCGCCATATGCCCAAAATGTAAGAACAGCCCTGGAACTTTTTTTCATATGATTTGGCAATGCAATGCAATAAAAAAATTCTGGGAGGAGGTAATAGATATATTGAAGGAAATTGGATATAGGGAACAGGATATAGACTGTAGGCTATGTATTTTAGGTATAAAAATGAACCATTTGAGAGGGATGGAGGGAGATATGATTGAATGTTTGATTACACTTGTCAAGGTTTTAATGGCAAGGAAATGGATGGCAAATGATTGCCCGAAAAAAGCAGAATGGATTAAATTGGTGAATGACACTATTATACACGAAAAACATATGCACTTTAATAATAAGGATAAGATGAGTAAATTTTTGAAGAAGTGGGATAAATGGTTGAAATCGAAATATTATTGCACTTTAATATAATTTTGTAAAAAAAAAAAAAAAAAAAAAAAAAATGGAACATACACGGTGTAGATATAAGGACCAACATTGCCAAGAAATTCGTAACTCTATAATAAAAACTGCAAAAAAGCCCAAGGGATTAGGAAGGGACGGGGTGGGGCGGGCTGGGGGGATAACTACAAGCATACAAGCAATAGATATTTCTAGATATAAATCAAATAAAAAATGTTAATTTGTGATAAATTTCCAGTAAGAAAGTATATGTAAAAAATGTATTGGAATACTATATCTATGAAGATGTTAGTAAAATGTCTTAAGTTTTATATATTGTAATGGCTATGTATGTAAATTTTAATGGGAAAAAAAAAAAAAAAAAAAATCTTTTTCAATAAAGAAATACTGAATTAAAAAAAAAAAAAAAAAAGAATCTAAATACTCTGTATAAAGAAAATGATACAATGCATGTAACAAAACACACATGAAATTACATTGCAATTATAATTAAAAACTAGCCTTATAAGCAACTATAGCAAGCCCTGGGAACATAGAAATTAATCCCACGGAATGAAATAAGGGGTTCCACAGACATTAATGTATGAATATTGCTAAAATACAAGTATCCACATCTTGGTTTTTACCACAGTTTCTTTTCTTTTTTTGCACACCCCTACTATCGTCTTATTTGAGAGGATGGAAAATATACACCTCCTTTTAACTATAATAATAAAAGTTAAATTTTAGAGATTGTGAAATTTTCAGTTGGACGTCTTCCAAAACATATTTTCAGAGTGCACCCCAAGAATCTTTCTTCTTTTTCCACATTAACAAAAAAACATTATTACCTTAAATACCACAGGTGTGTGTGCATGTGGCATCTGTGGGCGGCACTTCTGGGGGAGCGCCAGGACCCCCTGCCCGCTGATGAGGTAAGGTCTCTGCTGGACAACCCTCAGAGTTACCACCCGCATAATCTGCTAGGCGACATAACCAAAATTAAGACCAACGCTATTTGGTTGGGAAATAGTGCATAAAACTATTGATAAAACATGCTAAATATTAGTGTTATCATAATTATCACTCTGGTATTTAACACTTATTAATAAAACTTTTAGAGTAGCAAAATATTACGAGTGCAATGTGTCATTAAAACATGTACAGTATACTATCATTCAAAATATTTTGAATCCAGTCAACGGAATCCAACCTGCGTTTTATGTGACCCGCACTGTATCCAACCTACACTGTATCCTGCACTGTATCCAACCTACACTGTATCCCACACTTTATCCAACCTACACTGTATCACGCACTGTATACAACCTACACTGTATCCTGCACTGTATCCAACCTACACTGTATCCCGCACTGTATCCAACCTACACTGTATCCTGCACTGTATCCAACCTACACTGTATCCTGCACTGTATCCAACCTACACTGTATACTGCACTGTATCCAACCTACACTGTATCCTGCACTGTATCCAACCTACACTGTATCCTGCACTGTATCAAACCTACACTGTATCCTGCACTGTATCCAACCTACACTGTATCCTGCACTGTATCCAACTTACACTGTATCCCGCACTTTATCCAACCTACACTGTATCTAACCTACACTGTATCCTGCACTGTATCCAACCTACACTGTATCCCACACTGTATCCAACCTACACTGTATCCTGCACTGTATCCAACCTACACTGTATCCCGCACTGTATCCAACCTACACTGTATCCCACACTGTATCCAACCTACACTGCATCCTGCACTGTATCCAACCTACACTGTATCCCGCACTGTATCCAACCTACACTGTATCCCACACTGTATCCAACCTACACTGTATCCTGCACTGTATCCAACCTACACTGTATCCCGCACTGTATCCAACCTACACTGTATCCCACACTGTATCCAACCTACACTGTATCCTGCACTGTATTCAACCTACACTGTATCCCGCACTGTATCCAACCTACACTGTATCCTGCACTGTATCCAACCTACACTGTATCCTGCACTGTATCCAACCTACACTGTATCCTGCACTGTATCCAACCTACACTGTATCCTGCACTGTATCAAACCTACACTGTATCCTGCACTGTATCCAACCTACACTGTATCCTGCACTGTATCCAACTTACACTGTATCCCGCACTTTATCCAACCTACACTGTATCTAACCTACACTGTATCCTGCACTGTATCCAACCTACACTGTATCCCACACTGTATCCAACCTACACTGTATCCTGCACTGTATCCAACCTACACTGTATCCCGCACTGTATCCAACCTACACTGTATCCCACACTGTATCCAACCTACACTGTATCCTGCACTGTATCCAACCTACACTGTATCCCGCACTGTATCCAACCTACACTGTATCCCACACTGTATCCAACCTACACTGTATCCTGCACTGTATCCAACCTACACTGTATCCAACCTACACTGTATCCTGCACTGTATCCAACCTACACTGTATCCTGCACTGTATCCAACCTACACTGTATCCCACACTTTATCCAACCTACACTGTATCCTGCACTGTATCCAACCTACACTGTATCCCGCACTGTATCCAACCTACACTGTATCCCACACTGTATCCAACCTACACTGTATCCAGCACTGTATCCAACCTACACTGTATCCCGCACTGTATCCAACCTACACTGTATCCCACACTGTATCCAACCTACACTGTATCCCGCACTGTATCCAACCTACACTGTATCCCGCACTGTATCCAACCTACACTGTATCCTGCACTGTATCAAACCTACACTGTATCCTGCACTGTATCCAACCTACACTGTATCCCGCACTTTATCCAACCTACACTGTATCCCGCACTGTATCCGATGGACACTGTATCCAACCTGCACTGTATCCAAAACACACTATGCCCCACACTGTGGGCCAGATGCACTAAGCTTCAAAAGCAATAAAATAGAGAGTGATAAACAACCAGCCAATCAGCTCCCACCTGCCATGACAGGAGCTGATTGGCTGGTTGTTTATCACTCTCCATTGTATCACTTTTGAAGCTTAGTGCATCTGGTCCCCTATCTGATCTGCACTGTATTTAACCTACACTGTATCCAACACAAACTATATCCCGCACTGTATTCAACCTGCTCTATATGCTATATCCCACACTGTTTCAGACCCACACAAAATCCCACGCCCTGTTTGCAGCTGCAGTGGAATGTGGACAAATAGCACTATGTGGAGTAATGTGAATAACAAACACTACTATGTGGTGTAATGTGAATCGGTACTAATATGTGGCCATGCCCCTTCATAGTTAAGCCACGCCTATAAATGTCCACTGAAAATGCACTGTCCATTTTTTTTAGTATTGGGGGCACCAATTCACTTCCTGATACACAGCACCAAAATGTCTAGTTACGGCATTGCTCTCCCTTATTTGGCTCTGACAAATAATAATGATTGACTCTCACAAATTATAATGTCCAGTGTGATTCTGGGATTTGACTCTAGGAGATGAATATGTCCCTCAGCTAGCCGTAATGTTTACTTAATTATTCAGATATTTGTCATATAGAATAATACTACACTAGGCCTATGCCCGATAGTTACTGTCCCAGGGTTGGACTTTGCACGTTGTGTCATCTTCTGATACAAACACAGAGGCAGGGAGAGATAATGCTTCCTTTGTTTGTTGCGGTTCATACTGATAGGTAACGTTGTCGTTTTCCTCTGGCATTTGTGCTGTGTGACAGGAATAGAATAGGCTTAAAGCCCCCCCATAAACCAGAACGACATTGGACCCAAACGTCCGATGTCGACTGGTCGTGCTACGGATTGTGTGCACATCATGTGACTACAGCTAAGCTGGCCATACACTAGTTCAATTTGCCCACTTTTCACCCGATGGATCGGGCCGAGAAATCGGGTAAAAATTGGCCAAAATCGGATTTGTTTGACATTCAATCCGATGCGCACTGGACTTTCTTCCAGGTCCATCCTCTCTACTGACTTTTATTTGGGTGTGTCTGCCCCAAGATGGAGCTGATGTCCTGTGACGTCAGCTGCCCGCCCCCGGCAGGCATCGGCCTGGCCACAGGGCTTTCCCATGGGCGACCCCCGTCCCCGCCGCCGTCAGCCCCAATCATTGTGAACGGCTCTTACACTATGCAAGTTTCTGATACCAGTAGCAAAGGGGAGCTGCACATGTGCAGTATATAGCATGCGCATGCTCAGATCCTCAAAAATTGGAACAATGCCTCGCCGTTCCATGGTCCCAGTAACATGCATGCACCTTCTCCTTTCTAACACTCCAGACTTCTGCTGAATCTGCTGCTTTCTAACTTTCACTTCCTGTCTTCCCCCCTCTGCAGGAGGCTTGCATGTGATCATTGCCTGATTTCTAAACTTCTCCCAATCAGTGCACAGGAAATATCCCTAGCTATGCATGATAAAACTAAATAGTTAACTCTTGCAGTACCAGGGTATTATACTCTTCCGTGTCCAAATCCAGGGTGGGACCCGGCATTTGCTATGTGAAAGGGGTACTATTCACATATAAGTCAGCCGGAGTTCTCTCTGGGATCCTTTCCCACATTCTGTTTGTACAGTATCCCAGCTTCTCAACCCATAAGTGGTCACTGAGCTCACATGTAACATAGTAACATAGTAATTAAGGTTAACCTGTCTTTGTATTCTAGTGATTCAAGACCTTTTACTAGCTTAGTCGCCCTTCTCTGTACCTGTTCCAATTCATTTATGTCCTTTTTAAGGTCCGGTGCCCAGAACTGAACACAGTATTCCAAGTGTGGTTTCACCAATGCCTTGTACATTCACTGTCACTTTGGCATCCCTTGAATCCATTCCATTTTTAATGCATGCCAGTGTCCAGTTTGCTTTTGCTGCTTCACTTGAGCAGTGTGCTGCACTATTACCAATTATTCATCTATGATGACCCCAAGTCCTTCTCTACAGCAGAATTTCCTGTAATAACTCCATTTAGCCTATAAGTAGCTTGTTCATTTTTGTTCCCATAATGAATAACTTTACATTTATCAACTTTAAACTGCATTTTCCACCTTTCCAGTTGAATTAAGTCATCCTCTCCCGAGTTAATTTCCTTACTCAATTTTGTGTCAGCCATAAACATTGCAATTGTACTCACAATGTCACTGCCTATATCATTAATGAATATATTAAACAAGGTGGGTCCCAATATTGAACCTTGCGGGACTCCACTTTGGACCTTACTCCAGCTGGAATTTATGCCATTTACCACCACTCTCTGTCCCTGATTGTGCAACCAGTTTATAATCCAATTACAAATGTTATCTCCTAACCCTAAATGACATAGTTTTATTAATAACCGTTTATGAGGCACCGCTCTAGCGAAATCAATAAGTATTACATCAAGAGATTTACCTAAATCCAGCCCCCGTTCCTCATAGAAGCTTATCAATCTATTTTTGACTAACCCATGCTGCGCCTTACTTATCACCTTCTCCTGTTCTAAGAATTTTTGGATACTATCTCTTATTATTCCTTGTAATATTTTCCCCACAATGGATGTAAGGCTGACCGGTCTATAATTTTCAGGGTTAGTTTTGCTACCTTTATTCCCAGAGCCGGCCTTAGGCATAGGCCAACTAGGCAATTGCCTAGGGCATTTGGAATGCCTAAGGGCATCAGCAGCTTCTGCTGATTAAAATGATATGCAGCATGCCTATTTTGTGTGTGTGAGTCAGGCTGTTAGCGGCTGTGCAAGTCCTGTCTGCGGGTGGGTTGGTTGTGCAATAGTGTTCGGCATATGTGTAAGGGGCATTATGTGTGTCATGTGTATAAGGGCATTAATAATGTGTGACATATGTGTAAGGGGCATTATGTGTGTCATTATGTGTATGAGGGGCACAAATAAAGGTTGGCATAATGTGTAAGGGGCATTATGGTTATAAGGACATTGATAATGTGTGTCATGTGTAAGGGGCATTACTGTGTGGTATTATCAGGGGTGCCGAGAGAAAGGGGTAGGGGGTACAATTTACCCAGGCCAAAGACTGATGGAAGGGCCCGTGGGGGCCCCGTCCCCTTAAGTGACAGCAGCTGCTGCAGCTCTTCTCCTCTGCCCAGCACACACTGCTTTATGCTGGGTTGCAGTGTGGCCATGGAGGTGCTTAAAATACAATATTTTCTCAGGATTTTTTTCTAATGGTATAATGTGAATAATATGAGGAGTAATGTACATAAGGTAAAGTGGTACTACTATGTGATGTAACGTGAATAAGGGACACCATCGCATGTAGTTGCACTACTGTGTGGCATAATTTGAATTGGGGGTACTATTGTGTGGCCATGCCCCTTCCCAGCAAGAACACACCCCTGTTTGGGCTCCGCACCGAATGGGTGCGCTGTTTCTATTTAAAATATTGTGGGTAGGAGCACCAAAATGATGACTGCTATGATGAGGGTTGATGATGCTGGGAAAGGGGAGCAGGGTCAGAGGCGGAACTAGTGGCAGTGCTAGGGGGCACCAGCCAAAATCTTGCCTAGGGCATAATTTAGGCTAGGGCCGGCTCTGTTTATTCCATATTTGTACTATGTTAGCTATGCGCCAGTCCCTTGGTACCGTCCCCGAGTTAATTGATTCCTTGAATATCAGATATAATGGTAGTGCTATGACAGAACTCAGTTCTTTTGGTATCCTAGGGTGTATTTCCTCCGGGCCAGATTTGTTGCTATTTAGGTCCTGTAATCAATTTTGACTATTTCCTCACTCAAACATACAGTTTGGGAGCAATAAAGAGCCGAGCATTTAATCTGTGGGAGATCTTCGGAAGATTCTTCCCTTGTAAATACTGAAGCAAAAAATGTATTAACTAATTCCGCTTTCTCTTTTCCTTCTATTACCAGGGTACCCTGCTAATTTTTTAGTGGGCTAATATTTTCCTTCTTTAACCATTTCCCATTTATATAACTGTAGATTTTTTGGGGATTAGATTTGCTATCTGCAGCTATTTTACATTCAGTCTCTAATTTTGCCATCTTGATTGTATTTTTACATTTCTTATTACATTCTTTATATGCATCAAATGATTCAGGTGTTCCATATTGGTTTCCTTTTGACATTTGTTCTTTTATTTACCCGAGGCATAAATTTATCAGTGCCCTCCTGCAGTATTTTTTAAAAAGTTTGCCACCTTTAGTAATATCTATACTTCTTAATTCTGCGTGTCAAAACCACGTGCCCTTGTTTCACTCTTATACCCTATACCAGTGGTTCCCAAACGGTGTGCCGTGGCTCCCTGGGGTGCCTAGGGACACTTGCAGGGATGCCACGGGTATCAATTCAAATTATTTATGGTTAATTATTTATGAGCAAAACCAGTGCTGGTGGCTACCAATCATAAAATGTGTACAAGCAGAAGCAAGTTCTGCCCTTTACCACATAACTGACCCTAAGAATCGCATATAAACCCAATCTAATAAAAAAAAAAATTGGCCTAGGTGTGCCGTGAAAAAAATTTGATACTCTACTAGGGTGCAGTGCTTCAAAAAAGATTGGGAACCCCTGCCCTATACTATAGAGCAGGTATGGGAAACCTTCGGCCCTCCAGCTGTTGATGAACTATATATATATATATATATATATATATATATATTCTAGAACAGAAGAATTTGGGCCACTTTAAAAGACAATTTTTATTTAGTAAAACATAGAACAAAAGATCAGGTCACGTACCGCAGACAGCGGCTCTTACTTGCCGCAAGTCAACAGTATGGAATGGTACAGAGTACCTAGCCAATGTTTGAGCGGTTACACTATCTCCAGCTCCACAGTCACGCTGACGCTAGGCCACGCCCTACGCATTTCATCACACCGGATTTCGTCAGAGGGCGTTGCAGTAGAGCACTTGAATAATCCACTCAGTGCACATCAAGGACCCCCCCCCCCACATGACATCAGCAGTCAGCCAATCACAAAGAAACATGCTTGTGGAGTTCTTCTGACCTCTATTGTGACTATTTTGCACTATTTCTTGGTGTCACTGTCGATAGGACAAACTGTGACATTGGACTGTGGTGCATTGTTCTTGTTCACATTGTAGCACATTCCTAATCACACATACCAATGTACCAATGTGACCACTGGTTTAACCTTCTTACTGACTTTCTTGTCTTATTAGTAACACTTCTGTACATTTCTTTAGGTGAAGGATTATTGATCACCTCTGGGCAAAAGTGGTTCCATCTCCGGAAATTGCTGACACCGGCCTTTCACTATGATGTCCTAAAGCCTTATGTGAAGCTGATGGGTGATTGCACTAAAATCATGATGGTAAAGACCTGTTTCTACAACTGTCAGACAGTAGCACTGTGAGGCTGTGTGGAGCACACACACACGAGATTGACAGTCAGCAGTGGTTGGGGGAGGAGACAGTGACATGGTCCTAGATGTACATTTTTGAGCACCAAAGAATATTTTTGAAAGAGAACACAACGTTTATAGAGAGATGCCCTCCTCTGCTCTCACACAACTCGCTGGACCAGCCCATGTTACTAATGCTCCACTGGGTAGGATTGGCCAACAAGCATAGACGGTTTAGAAAGCATTGATGGACAGCCACAGAAATATCAATGTCTGATCCCAATACGGAATCCCTCCCACAGCATGCACAGATGCCGACTGCACGTGTGCACAAGTAATACTTCAATGGCTAATACGGGGTTTCTACACTTTACAGCAATGCATCAATGGTGTGAGCAATCAATGGTCAATCCTGCCACTGGGTTTTGTCTACAATTATTGACGAAAGAGGGATGGAGAACCAATGTAAAACTGCACAAAATGGCTAGGAATAGCTAGGATAGGTCAGTCCACTAACACTGATGGTGTTACCCATATTGTTAGCATAGTTGAACATACAGGACTCTGCTATGTAATGTGGGTGTGTCAGTTTAAGGAGCATGTTTGAGGAGGGATAAACTCCTAACTAGGAGGGTAATCCAAAAGTATATTACCCCTTTATATAGACTGTATGTTGTTTCAGGACAAATGGGAACGGCGCCTCCAAGATCACAAGCCACTGGAGATTTCCAATGATGCCAGCCTCATGACCGTGGACAGCATCATGAGATGTGCCTTCAGTCACCATAGCAACTGCCAGATGGACAGGTAAACTATGATAGTTTTAGCCAGCATTGCAATGTGTCCTAGATTTCCAACATTGTCCAAAGGGAGAATGTAAAGGGTAGGATCTTGTAAAAGTGCATACCAAATGCCAAATTTGCAGCAGTTTTTTTTAAAGGTTAGACCAACCTGGTTTTGTCTTTTAAAGACTGAGGCTTTAACGCACCCTCCCATGCGGTTTCCAAAATTATGAATAGCACTGCCCATGCATGAAGATTAAAAGTAGTAGTGGGAGTCTACATTCATTATCAAGCACATGTGCATACCCTCCAACATGACCTATTCCGACAGGTACAAAATGCTCTCTGTTTGTGGACTTCCTGGCCTGTGGCAGTTGCAGAGCTGGGGATGCAGCACAGTCCAAAATTCAAATAGGGAATCTACACCAACTGCTACTGAGTTCCAGCCACCGATTTTTGGCACTAGCAGTTAGTTTGGCTCCCCTATATGAATTTTGGCGGTGCAACCCACACCTGCAACTGCCACTGTCCAGGAAGTCCAGAAACAGAGCATGAACATGAATGTTGGAGGGTATGTCTGTACATGAATGTTGGAGGGTATGCCTGCACATGAATGTTGGAGGGTATGCCTGCACATGAATGTTGGAGGGTATGTCTGCACATGAATGTTGGAGGGTATGCCTGCACATGAATGTTGGAGGGTATGCCTGCACATTAATGTTGGAGGGTATGCCTGCACATAAATGTTGGAGAGTATGCCTGCACATGAATGTTGGAGGGTATGCCTGCACATGAATGTTGGAGGGTATGCCTGCACATGAATGTTGGAGGGTATGCCTGCACATAAATGTTGGAGGGTATGCCTGCACATGAATGTTGGAGGGTATGCCTGCACATGAATGTTGGAGGGTATGCCTGCACATAAATGTTGGAGGGTAGCCCTGCACATGAATGTTGGAGGGTATGCCTGCACATGAATGTTGGAGGGTATGCCTGCACATGAATGTTGGAGGGTATGCCTGCACATGAATGTTGGAGAGTATGTCTGCACATGAATGTTGGAGAGTATCCCTGCACATGAATGTTGGAGGGTATGTCTGCACATGAATGTTGGAGAGTATGCCTGCACATGAATGTTGGAGGGTATGCCTGCACATGAATGTTGGAGGGTATGCCTGCACATGAATGTTGGAGGGTATGCCTGCACATGAATGTTGGAGGGTATGCCTGCACATGAATGTTGGAGGGTATGACTGCACATGAATGTTGGAGAGTATGTCTGCACATGAATGTTGGAGGGTATGCCTGCACATGAATGTTGGAGAGTATGCCTGCACATGAATGTTGGAGGGTATGCCTGCACATGAATGTTGGAGGGTATGCCTGCACATGAATGTTGGAGGGTATATATGCACATGAATGTTGGAGGGTATGTCTGCACATGAATGTTGGAGGGTATGCCTGCACATGAATGTTGGAGGGTATGTCTGCACATGAATGTTGGAGAGTATGCCTGCACATGAATGTTGGAGAGTATGCCTGCACATGAATGTTGGAGGGTATGCCTGCACATGAATGTTGGAGGGTATGCCTGCACATGAATGTTGGAGGGTATATATGCACATGAATGTTGGAGGGTACGCCTGCACATGAATGTTGGAGGGTATGCCTGCACATGAATGTTGGAGGGTATGCCTGCACATGAATGTTGGAGGGTATGCCTGCACATGAATGTTGGAGGGTATGCCTGCACATGAATGTTGGAGGGTATGCCTGCACATTAATGTTGGAGGGTATGCCTGCACATGAATGTTGGAGAGTATGCCTGCACATGAATGTTGGAGGGTATGCCTGCACATGAATGTTGGAGGGTATGCCTGCACATGAATGTTGGAGGGTGTGCCTGCACATGAATGTTGGTGGGTATGCCTGCACATGAATGTTGGAGGGTATGCCTGCACATGAATGATGGAGAGTATGCCTGCACATGAATGTTGGAGGGTATGTCTGCACATGAATGTTGGAGGGTATATATGCACATGAATGTTGGAGGGTACGCCTGCACATGAATGTTGGAGGGTATGCCTGCACATGAATGTTGGAGGGTATGCCTGCACATGAATGTTGGAGGGTATGCCTGCACATGAATGTTGGAGGGTATGCCTGCACATGAATGTTGGAGAGTATGCCTGCACATGAATGTTGGAGAGTATGCATGCACAAGAATGTTGGAGAGTATGCCTGCACATTAATGTTGGAGGGTATGCCTGCACATGAATGTTGGAGGGTATGCCTGCACATGAATGTTGGAGAGTATGCATGCACAAGAATGTTGGAGAGTATGCCTGCACATGAATGTTGGAGAGTATGCATGCACAAGAATGTTGGAGAGTATGCCTGCACATGAATGTTGGAGGGTATGCCTGCACATGAATGTTGGAGGGTATGCCTGCACATGAATGTTGGAGAGTATGCATGCACAAGAATGTTGGAGAGTATGCCTGCACATTAATGTTGGAGGGTATGCCTGCACATGAATGTTGGAGGGTATGCCTGCAGATGAATGTTGGAGGGTATGCCTGCACATGAATGTTGGAGGGTATGCCTGCACATGAATGTTGGAGAGTATGCCTGCACATGAATGTTGGAGGGTATGCCTGCACATGAATGTTGGAGAGTATGCCTGCACATGAATGTTGGAGAGTATGCCTGCACATGAATGTTGGAGAGTATGCCTGCACATGAATGTTGGAGAGTATGCCTGCACATGAATGTTGGAGGGTATGCCTGCACATGAATGTTGGAGGGTATGCCTGCACATAAATGTTGGAGGGTAGCCCTGCACATGAATGTTGGAGGGTATGCCTGCACATGAATGTTGGAGGGTATGCCTGCACATGAATGTTGGAGGGTATGCCTGCACATGAATGTTGGAGAGTATGTCTGCACATGAATGTTGGAGAGTATCCCTGCACATGAATGTTGGAGGGTATGTCTGCACATGAATGTTGGAGAGTATGCCTGCACATGAATGTTGGAGGGTATGCCTGCACATGAATGTTGGAGGGTATGCCTGCACATGAATGTTGGAGGGTATGCCTGCACATGAATGATGGAGAGTATGTCTGCACATGAATGTTGGAGGGTATGCCTGCACATGAATGTTGGAGAGTATGCCTGCACATGAATGTTGGAGGGTATGCCTGCACATGAATGTTGGAGGGTATGCCTGCACATGAATGTTGGAGGGTATGCCTGCACATGAATGTTGGAGGGTATGTCTGCACATGAATGTTGGAGAGTATGCCTGCACATGAATGTTGGAGGGTATGCCTGCACATGAATGTTGGAGGGTATGCCTGCACATGAATGTTGGAGGGTATCCCTGCACATGAATGTTGGAGGGTATGTCTGCACATGAATGTTGGAGAGTATGCCTGCACATGAATGTTGGAGGGTATGCCTGCACATGAATGTTGGAGGGTATGACTGCACATGAATGTTGGAGAGTATGTCTGCACATGAATGTTGGAGGGTATGCCTGCACATGAATGTTGGAGAGTATGCCTGCACATGAATGTTGGAGGGTATGCCTGCACATGAATGTTGGAGGGTATGCCTGCACATGAATGTTGGAGGGTATATATGCACATGAATGTTGGAGGGTACGCCTGCACATGAATGTTGGAGGGTATGCCTGCACATGAATGTTGGAGGGTATGCCTGCACATGAATGTTGGAGGGTATGCCTGCACATGAATGTTGGAGGGTATGCCTGCACATGAATGTTGGAGGGTATGCCTGCACATTAATGTTGGAGGGTATGCCTGCACATGAATGTTGGAGAGTATGCCTGCACATGAATGTTGGAGGGTATGCCTGCACATGAATGTTGGAGGGTATGCCTGCACATGAATGTTGGAGGGTGTGCCTGCACATGAATGTTGGTGGGTATGCCTGCACATGAATGTTGGAGGGTATGCCTGCACATGAATGATGGAGAGTATGCCTGCACATGAATGTTGGAGGGTATGTCTGCACATGAATGTTGGAGGGTATATATGCACATGAATGTTGGAGGGTACGCCTGCACATGAATGTTGGAGGGTATGCCTGCACATGAATGTTGGAGGGTATGCCTGCACATGAATGTTGGAGGGTATGCCTGCACATGAATGTTGGAGGGTATGCCTGCACATGAATGTTGGAGGGTATGCCTGCACATGAATGTTGGAGAGTATGCCTGCACATGAATGTTGGAGGGTATGCCTGCACATGAATGTTGGAGAGTATGCCTGCACATGAATGTTGGAGAGTATGCCTGCACATGAATGTTGGAGAGTATGCCTGCACATGAATGTTGGAGAGTATGCCTGCACATGAATGTTGGAGGGTATGTCTGCACATGAATGTTGGAGGGTATGTCTGCACATGAATGTTGGAGAGTATGCCTGCACATGAATGTTGGAGGGTATGCCTGCACATGAATGTTGGAGGGTATGCCTGCAGATGAATGTTGGAGGGTATGCCTGCACATTAATGTTGGAGGGTATGCCTGCACATGAATGTTGGAGAGTATGCCTGCACATGAATGTTGGAGGGTATGCCTGCACATGAATGTTGGAGGGTATGTCTGCACATGAATGTTGGAGAGTATGCCTGCACATGAATGTTGGAGGGTATGCCTGCACATGAATGATGGAGAGTATGCCTGCACATGAATGTTGGAGGGTATGCCTGCACATGAATGTTGGAGGGTATGCCTGCACATGAATGTTGGTGGGTATGCCTGCACATGAATGTTGGAGGGTATGCCTGCACATGAATGATGGAGAGTATGCCTGCACATGAATGTTGGAGGGTATGTCTGCACATGAATGTTGGAGGGTATATATGCACATGAATGTTGGAGGGTACGCCTGCACATGAATGTTGGAGGGTATGCCTGCACATGAATGTTGGAGGGTATATATGCACATGCCTGCACATGAATGTTGGAGGGCTAGGAACCCGCATCTAATGCCATCTGAAGATGCCGTTAAGTGACACTTTCATGACCAAACATTTATATGCATTATGGTGCATGCAATTATGTTTATTTGCAGAGTAATATGCATCAATAAGCTGTTTCAACTAACTTATTGTTGTTGTTTTTTTGCAGTGAAAATCCCTATGTTAAAGCTGTATATGAGATCTCTTATTTGGTAGACCACAGGTTCCGTCATTTTATCTATCATAATGACTTTATTTACTCCCTGAGCCCACATGGATACCGCTTCCGGAAAGCACTGAAAATTGCACATGGCCATACAGGTAATCTATGTGCCATAAATCCATTAACAGATCAGATTATCAGAATAGAAGGTGTGGCCACATACAGGAGGGGGTGTGGCCATGTCTACAGTACTAAAGTAGAGGTGTTTCTTGCGGCGTTACATGGCTCACTACGCCGCACAATCAGAATCACCCCCTTAATTCCTGCTGCAGTATACAGGCCCTTATTCACATCTGATCGCAGTACAAATATGTTCTCAAAATGGGCAAAACCTTGTGCACACACAGGCATTTATCGCTGGCAATATGGTTGCTGAGCAACCATATTGCCAGCGTTTGGAGTGTGCACCGGCGATAAATCCAGTCCAGCTGATTCCCTCTGCGGCTCCCTGGCAGAGGTTCCCTTTTATCAGCGACCATCTCTGGTCGCTGATGAAAAGGAGACACTGAGCAATATATTCCCCGTGTGTACACAGCTTTTGATTTGAGGGAGTTATTTTCTTTCTGTGCAGGGTAAATACTGGCTGCATTATTTTTACACTGCAATTTTGATGCCCATAGCAAATCTATTGTTTTGGGGCGTGACAAGTATGATAATGAATGGAGGCCTAACACAATTGAATTTCACATGAGACACTGAATCACCCATAGTGTTTTCTCCCTGATTCATATGCTGCGACATTTATGATGCAAAATGTAACTGCTCCAGATCTGCCCACTTTAGTGGAAGTTTCCCCCCATACTTGCTAACAGGGTAGAACAGTCCTGCAGTGGTAAAAGGGGAATTCCCAATAGGCCCAATTCCTTCCTCTAATATCAGAATCCAACCTGTGCACTCATTGTTCCTCTATTATAAGTTTAGATATGTTGCCTCCAATGGCTTTCCAAGCTTCAGTGCATGCTGGTCTCACCCTGCGGTAACTGGCCACACCCCTTAAGCCTAGGCCCTGCCCCCTGTATTTCCTTTCACGCACCAGTCCAACAATGCTTGCCATTTCCTTGACTGCAGGATGCCATGATTTGTAGGATTGAGTAATGCAGTCTCTCAGACAATCAGTGGGGTGGTTCCACTGACATTGGGGCAGTTGGGCTGTATACCTGAATAAGCGTCCATAAGTGAGGCTGCTTATAGATAAATATTCATGAATCACTGGCATCTAGTGACCTGAAAGGATGTATACTACATAGTACATAGTCCTTAATGAGTGCATTACTTTTCTGCATTATTATGAATACTGGTTCAGCCTAATAATGAATGAACACAACATTTGTGTTTCCTGTACCGAACAAGACAGAGTAATAAAACAGAGAAAAGAACAACTGAAGAATGAGAGAGAGTTGGCCAAAATCAGCCAAAAGAGACATTTGGATTTTCTTGACATTCTTCTGTGCACAAAGGTGAGATGCCTATGTCCTGTGCTACACTGTATACTGCTGTGTCCTGTGCTACACTGTATACTGCTGTGTCCTGTACTACATTGTATGCTGCTGTGTCCTGTGCTACACTGTATACTGCTGTGTCCTGTGCTACACTTTATACTGCTGTGTCCTGTGCTACACTGTATACTGCTGTGTCCTGTACTACATTGTATGCTTCTGTGTCCTGTGCTACACTGTATACTGCTGTGTCCTGTGCTACATTGTATGCTGCTGTGTCCTGTGCTACACTGTATACTGCTGTGTCCTGTGCTACACTGTATACTGCTATGTCCTGTGCTACACTGTATACTGCTGTGTCCTGTGCTACATTGTATGCTGCTGTGTCCTGTGCTACACTGTATACGGCTGTGTCCTGTGCTACACTGTATACAGCTATGTCCTGTGCTACACTGTATACTGCTGTGTCCTGTGCTACATTGTATGCTGCTGTGTCCTGTGCTACACTGTATACGGCTGTGTCCTGTGCTATACTGTATACTGCTATGTCCTGTGCTATATTATATATTACTGTGTCCTGTGCTACATTATATACTGCTGTGTCCTGTAACCTGTATATTCCAACGTGTAGAATATAGGACTGGGATGGGGGGAGCGGCGATGTGTTGTTCTATTGGAGCAGTCCGGACAATGCAGGTGTTCCCTGACTGCTTGGGGGGAGGGTTTCAGTGGCTGCATGTTGTCACACAGACGCTGCCACCCAAAAAATGTTCAGCCTGCGTCTGACATTGCAACCAGACTGCCCAGCCAGGGGTCAGCCAGTGATGTGTGAGCACTTCGATGTGTAGCGCAGTGCTTGCACTTTAGCAATGTGCTTGCAAATTTTTGTGGGCACATCGCGGGGTGGGTCCTGGCATGGTGGCATTGCTGGGCCCCACCCCATCCGCATGCTAGCTGTGGCTTAGCGAATTCTCGCTAAATTACAACTCTAAATCAGACCCTAAGCTAGGTAGCAAAGGTATAAGAAGATACTCGGGAGTGGTGGTGGTGGGGGGGGGGGGGGGATGCTTATCAACAGAGATATATGATAACGGAATTAAGGACAACATCATTTTAATACCCACAACTGATAAAATATTATTTTCTGCACATATACAAACACACAATCAGATGTTTACTCATCATATTTACTTGAGTAAAGTATTTAAATAAATTCAGACAGAGCAGGTAATTGCTCTAATTTCTACTAAAACTTGTCCGAAATGATTCATTATTGTTCCACAAAGTTATAATACAATGCATTGGGTACACTGACAATTCCTATAGGATATAATCATAGGTCAACGGTTAGTAATCTCAAAGTGCTGATGTGAGTGTCTTTGTGTGGTGTCTGATTATATGCACTAGCATTCCACTCAGTGTGCAACCCCTGAGTCATCCTCATTCTGTTCCCCTGGGGTTTTCCCATAAGATACACATTCAACATTTGTGCGTGCACTCAGGGTAACACGTGCAGGAGGTCATTCTAGTTGCTTTGGTCCCCTGCGTGTTCGCACTGGGGACCAATGTCGAGCCTCTGTGCATGCACATATCTGCATGTGCATGGCTGCTGTCCAGGCGCCTTCGGTGACTTGCATAGTAGCCGTGGTGCTTGCAAAGGGGATGGGGGGGGGGGGGGGTGGGGGGGGTGTAGGTGGGTTGGAAGCAGGCAGGGGGCGTTCGTCTTGCGTTTCCTGGGCGTACCCACAAAAACACTGGGTGCCCACGGGAAAAAAACGGGTGTCCCCATGCGAATGCAGGCAGGCGGCTGATGTCACTGGACGTCAGCCTCACACCCAGTTCTCAGACCGGATGGCACAAGTCTAAGTCAGCCCATACTGATGCTCATGTTTCCACAAGCTAGAGTCAGAATATAATTTTATGTTACATATCTCTCATTAGGATGAAAATGGGCAGCATCTGAGTGATAAAGAAATGCGATCAGAGGTGGACGCATTCATGTTTGCGGGACATCATACGACGGCCTCTGCAATCTCTTGGATAATTTACTGTATGTCCAAGTACCCCGAGTACCAGGAGAGATGTTACGAGGAGATGAGAGAGGTCCTGGGAGACCGGGACACAGTGGAATGGTGAGAATCAGCTGTAAAATATCTCTATTCAGATTACATATCACAAGCAGTACTGTGCAGAGTATACAGTCATGGCATCTATGTCATAAATGCTTGGAATATTCCCATAATTTGGCCTGCCATGCCTTAATGATGCCATCACTTTCCCTACACATATGAATAGGACCTAGCCAATAGGGGATTCCCTGCTACTGTCAGTAACCGCCTGTTACTGACTCCATCCACTATGCAGTGGGCGGGGATATCGCTGCCACCCCCAGACTCCTACGACGTGGCGCCTGGAACCACGGTTACCTCCTCAGGCCCAAACACTGGCACCTGAGTACTACCTGCTGGGGTTGATGCGTCAACACGCTGCTGACAGACCCCTGGCTGGCGTTGGTTGGTTCCCCACTGGTCACGGACCAGACCTCTGCTAAGGTAGACTCATTAATATAGTATTATTACATTGTGAATCTCAGCACGTTTAGCAGTGAGTATGTATTGTGCATTGAAGGTACCGGGCCTCATAAGTGTTGTTGCTCTATATATGTTACCAGGGAAGACCTTGGAAAAATGTCATACATCCCAATGTTTATAAAGGAGACCTTGCGGCTTTATCCTCCGGTTCCAGGAGTCGCCAGAAAGCTCAACAAACCAATCACTTTTTGCGATGGGCGGAGTCTTCCTGAAGGTTAGAGCAAGCAAATTTCTGCCAAACTGTGACAGCAGTATTACAAATACAAACGTGTGTGTGTGTTTATATATGGACCTTGTGACCGGTGGAACATACCATGTGCAGTGGCAGCAGCAAGGTCAGTGGAACACCATTTTGACTATCCATGCCACCATCTATTCCTTTTAGTAAAGGGTGGCGAGCGGAGTAGAGCAAGCCTACAGGCCCGAAGCATGGCAAACCTGCAAGGTACATTTTGGGTGTCCTCTTGACAACTTTCAGACTCCCCCTGCCCTCCCGCCTCATATGGTATGTCCGATCAGCAGAAACATTTACTGCATGGGATGTATATCCAACCATATTATACAGAGGTGTCACTAGGGTTGGTGTCACCTGGTGTAGTAACTCATGGTGTCACACCCCCCCCCCCCCCCCCACCTCCATGGACATCCTCCCATATCACACCTCACAGATTCCTTGGTAATGTTTTTGTACTAGTCTTACTTATAAATAAAAATTCTTGTATATCACTGATTGTAATGGAAATAGTAGTGATATAAACATAAAAAAATTAGCATTATACATTAAAATGACAATGTAATATGAAGAGCCTCCAGCAGCCTAACTAACCCCTCTCGCTGTTTGGCATTGTGGTTAAACAAACATGCAATTTGGCTCCCAGTACGCTATATACTGTTTGCAGGGCCGGATTAAAGGGGGGGGGGGGGGCGGCACAGGGGGTCAGTACCTATGTATCTAGGGCCCCCCTGTGGTTGGCGTGTATTTAATAAAAAATATTAGTTTTTTTGGTACTTGTTTCCTATCACGGCGCCCACTACGGCATTTGCGTAGTGGGCTATTCATGGTAGTAAAATCGCATTGCATCGCATGCCATTATTGTATGGCATGTGATCAGATATCGCATCCGATTTTACATCTAATAATGCACTAAAGATTAGTTAGCTGACACATCATTTAAAAAGTGATAGAAAATGTATATTGCAGCTAGATGGCTAAACGTGGATCTACCATTTTATTATTTCCTTAACGTCAAAATCATGCACTTGGGTCTCAGAAATCCAAAGACTCAATATAGTATAAATGGCACTATAATGGAAACTACAGAGGAAGAGAGGGATCTAGGTGTCACTATTTCAGGGGACTTAAAAGCAGGTAGGCAATGTAACAAAGCAATGAAGAAGGCAAGTCGGATGCTTGGTTGCATAGGGAGAGGAATCTGCAATAGAAAGAAAGAAGTAATAATGCCACTGTATAGGTCATTGGTACGACCTCATCTAGAGTACTGTGTTCAGTTCTGGAGGCCATATCTCCAGAAGGATATAAATACATTAGAGACTGTACAAAGAAGAGCAACTAAAATGGTGCATGGCCTACATCACAAAACGTACCAGGAAAGACTAAAAGATCTTAATATGTATACTTTAGAGCAGAGAAGGGAAAGGGGGGACATGATAGAAACTTTCAAATATATCAAGGGCTTTAACAAGGTACAGGTGGGAGACATTCTTCACAGGAAGAGGAGCAACAGAACACGAGGACATGCACTGAAACTAGAGGGAGGAAGATTCAGGGGAAATGTGAGGAAGAATTTTTTCACAGAAAGAGTAGTAGATAAGTGGAATAGCCTCCCATCAGAGGTGGTAGACGCAAATACAGTAGTACAATTTAAACATGCTTGGGATAAGCATATTGATATCCTTACATAAAAATAAGGATCAAATATGGTTTGAGGTAACATGTTTAAAAAAAGGGGCAGACTAGATGTGCCAAGTGGTTCTTATCTGCCGTCAAATTCTATGTTTCTATTCTATGTTTCTATGTCAATGGAAATGAAGCAATCCTGTATTGTTTGCTTATTTCCTGCAGGTTCCTATGTTATCCTGAGCCTGTACTGTGTAAACAGAAGTCCCAGTGTCTGGAAAGATCCAGAGGTGATGATGTAATATGCTATAATAATCATAATGTGTAGGGCAAGATCCTGTCCTAGGTGATCATAGAACTACAGAGGCTTCTCAGGCTGTGAGGAGGCACAAGGGGTTATTCAGACCTGATTGCATGGTTGCTACTTTGCAGAGACCTGCGATCAGGTAATCGCTGCCCTGCCAGAATTAAATTCGGGGGATAAAGTGGGGGAGGGGGAATGTAATGTTGAGGTGAAACTTGTTCAAAACTCTACCACTGTCCTTGGGGGGAGGGGATGGGGTAAATAGATGGCATAGGGAAATGAGTTCCACCACCTCTCCTTTCCTTTACCACTTTAAGCCCTGGGTAAATCCTGCCCTACGCAAGTCTGCGACAATTATACAGCCCTGCTATTAGTTGCAAATCCATACGCAATCAATCACTCACTATCGAATGAGTTTTAGTGTGCAGTCTCTAGGTAGCCCAGGACTTACTCAGCGGCTGCAATAGAAACACACTGCATGGGACCAGAGCTGACATCACATGACTTCCCTTTACAGTCTGGGCAGGCCTGTGCTTTCCCTGCCACTCACAGAAAAAAGCCAGTTACCACCCACACAGGGGCGCTTCAATAGAGGAGGAGGCCCGTGTGCAGCCTCCTCTGGCGGGCCTCCTCCTCTCTCCCAGCCGCAGCATTACATTTTTCCAGCAATGGGTGCAGTGTGCGCCCCTTGGGACTTAGGGGCCCACTGTGTGCACCGCGCACATTGCACTCATTGGGCCAGATGTATCAAGCTTCAAAAAGTGATGAAGTGGACAGTGATATACAAGCAGCCAATCAGCTCCTACCTGTTATTTTTCAAACCCAGCCTGTGGCATGGCAGGTAGGAGCTGATTGGCTGGCTGTTTATCACTCTCTATTTAATCACTTTTGAAGCTTGATACATCTGGCCCATTATAACTACGCCTCCGCAAACACCGACTATCTGTCAATCATGGAAGAACTGATGTTTGCCCAACTCTAATGAGGCTTAAGGGTTTAGTTAAATCTGAGACTTGGTCGTTTGAATAAGATTGTATCACTAAGTACAGTACAGTAGGTACATTATTAAAATTTGGGAACTGGGGCAATTTTGTATTGAAATCTATGGTTGATTTTTTTTCATCACAGAGGGTAATGCCAGATTTTTCTGCCGTTACCCTAAAGAAGCCTATGGGCTTCTTTTAGCATCCCCCGCTGCACTGGACCCTGCTGCACCGGACGCCGCCACCCGCCACCCTCTCACCTGCTGTGTTTTGGGGGCGTGGCCTATAATGGCGGCACTGCCACGAGGCCACGCCCCGTCTTTCCCCGCTGTGGGGGCATGCCTAGCAGCTGTATGACCTGCTGGCCAGCCCCCAGCCCCTCTGCCTGCAAGATTAGACGCTGTGCGCATGCGCACAATGTCTATTCACGGACGACAGGGGGGACTCACAACTGCCCCCCCCCCAACGCGGGACACTGCCGGCAGTGGGAGGGACGCGGAAATGTCCCAAAATACTGGGACCTTAACGAGATAAGCGGGACAGTTGGGAGGTATGTGTTCGGGCAGCCTCCTGCTGTGCTGTCCGGACCCAGTGACCTCCTCCTCTCTAGCAGCAGTACTTCCCCTTCTGGTAGAGGCTCCTTGGAGTAGGAGGTGAGAGGGACCTGCGGGGACCCTCTCACCTGGCGCGGGCAGTTTTGCAAACGGCAGCTCTTTTCGCAAGAGCTGTCCTTTGCGATACTAATTACATATGATAGTACATATGCTATTAGTACCAATGCAATTTGTGGTGGGATGTACCGCAAATGCTTAGTACATGCCACCCTTAATGAGAGAACAATCATTTGTTTTACCTTGACTGGGCAAGTGGAACATGTACATCATTTCAATTATGAATACTCTTTATTAGTAAAGGGATCACATATTGGGCCTGATTCAGGCCTGCACACTTGGCTGTGAGTGTCCTGAGCCCTCCGATCACTTGCCCCGCACGAGAGAAATCCCACGTCCGCAGCCGAGCACACAGGGGGAAAATCCATTCGTAATCACTCACCATTGATGGTGAGGGATGTATGGTGTAATCATGGCTACATCGCACATGCAACAGAGACCCAGACACTGTGATTAGTAGCCTCCTTCCCCCATGTTACAGTATATATGTATGTGCTTGTGTCTGGTGTATAACTATATACTTACTTATATAGTAACAAAGTAATCTGTGAACATTCTTTATATATTATATTAGGTGTTTGACCCATCACGATTCTCTGCGGACAATTCAGCAAGCAGACACCCTCATTCCTTTATTCCTTTCTCTGCCGGACCCAGGTAAGACTACAACAGAACAGCAATCTCAGTATATTCTATGAGTGATATATATATATATATATATATATATATATATATATGGTGTATGGGCTGGACGGCACTCACCCCCAATGTAATATCTGAAACTGACCTGCCATCCCTCCCTGTCTGCTACATTATATTGTGTTTTGCAGGAATTGCATTGGGCAGAACTTTGCTATGAACGAGCTGAAAACGGCAGTAGCTCTGATATTACAGAGATATGAGATCCTTCCAGCCCCTGAACATGAACCACAGGTCATTTCTCAAGTAGTTCTCAGCTCCCAGAATGGGATCTATGTGAATCTGAAGAAGCGGGAGGACTAGGAGTGACTGTGTGATCACGGCATCACATCGGAGAGCGCGCGGAACGTTCTACAGATGACAGTCCTCATACATCTGCTGAGCAACCTTATGGTGTGAATGTGGAGCAAAGTTTCGACACTAACTAGTGAATCGGTTGTCACAAGCAAAACCTTGACATGCCAATAATGGTCAACACATTAAAAGGTTGACTCCCAATTCGGGTAACGCATACTTTCGCTACACTCCACTGGCGTTTCGCTCCGCAGGTGCAGTCCACGTGGATTGGAAAGCACGAAAAAAGTAAAAGAAAAAAAAAATCAGGAAAAACTCATGTAGACCTTTTTATGTGTCAACCATTGACATTTCTACATTTCTACCTTTTGTCTATTTCGACCTTGTGCGTTTCGACCAATAGTGGTCGACTCTATTGACTGTGGAGCTATCAACTGGAACCAGATGAAACAAGGCTGGAGAATGGAAATCTAGCAGCTCTCTGATACACTGTATATGGTATACGGAATACTTTCATGGACCTATATACTTCTTATATGACATACCATCCCCATGTCCCAATTCATGCAATTTCATTCACCATAATGTACCACTGCAGAGTCCGCCTGTGCACAAAATAGCGCTGTTACTGCTTGTAAACACTAGGGGGCGCTTAAAACCAAATCATAGAACATAAGGCACCTGGCTTGGGTTAATGCCTACACTTGACCATATTCAATTATTTCTAATGTATTTTCAATTTAGTCTGATTACCAGGTATTTGGATAAATGTAGTTTGGAGGTAACCTAAGAAGACCATTTTTGGCCCGTGAGTCTGGTATTCTTCCAACCACACTAAGAACTCTAGAAAGAGATTTGGCCGTAAGTGAGCAACTTTGCTCATTCAAATTGTCTACCTAGGACCCAGCTCGGTCACTGCTGCAGCAGCAGGTGTCTACTTGTAATAAAAGCCTCCTAATGCAGCAGCAGGGATAGCTACGCCAACCACATACTGTATGAATTAACCCCAGTCTGCTAATCAAACACTACGCCAAACAGACAGCGCTAGTGAGAGATGTTCTAGGGAGAGGTGTTTTCTCCCTCTGGGGCTGCCAGTCGCTGTGATGTACAGAGTGACAGCTTCCAACAGGAAGCCAATTTTCTGCTGTTCCAACAGCCCTACCTGGCTTCTAGGGGCTGCAAGCGATGCAGTCCCTAGAAGCCAGTATTTGTGTGCATGCCCTGGTACCGTAGATGTTTGATAGAGACAATCAGACTTTTTTTTAAATAATAAATTCTATCTATTGTACCCATCACCCTTATTTCTCTGGTTTATTTATTGCTCCTGTATTACATATATTATGCAGCCTTAAGAGCGTGATCTCTCATCCTGTGATGTGAATACATTTCTAATTCCAGGAATACACAAATGCCATAACAAATGGAATATGGGGTGTTGGGATACTTGCAGACGTACTATTACACTAGTGTGATTCTTGATGTGACCCAAACTTGAACCAATACTCTGAATGAATTAGTCGGGTGGTCAGGATTAGTATCAGGTTCCCACAGACCTCAGTGTCCGCACAATGAAGCAGATCGGCTTTCTGGACATTGGAGTCTGGCAATCTGTCCACAGGGATTACAAGTTGCCTATAAACCCCGTATTTAATGTACATGTCACCCTTGTTCTGTCCTAATATTCTATTACTATTCTTGGTCTAAATCTACAATAACACTGAAAGATCCAGATGCAAGTAGAGGTTCTAGGTGCCCTAGGCTAATACACGTGTAGCTCCACTTGTAATGCTGCTAACACACGTGTGTGGGCGCTCAGGGACTCGCCAGTCATAGTCCTGGCGCTCTAGACTGCAGCCTAATCAGCCTATTGGTTAATCAGGAACCGTATCTACATTCAAGTCAAACACATCTTTATGCAAATATCTTTGGGCCCCTTACACTTGTGAGATTTTGTGAGATTTCATCCAATTTGAGTCAATTTATCTGACAAGATCTGATGTGCCGTCTGACAAAATCTTATGTGCCTGATGTGTAGGACACAATCCACAATCCTGTTCCATTGGGTATAACCAAGAGATTGGAAGAGATTGAACCTCCTGCACATAGGATAAATCTCGAGTTAATCAGTTCAATTTGTTGAGACAATAAGTTGACAAGTGTAAGGGGGCCTTTACATTTATGAATAGACCTTTACCTGCATACTTGATGGCCAGCACATGCACCAAAGTCACACTGCATGTGGCCTGTGCAGGGTGAGTATCCGTGTGGATACGGTCATTTGGTCTACAGCATTATGGTAGACAGTCATTAGGTCGACACCATTAGGTCGACACCATTGGGTCAACATGTGAAACGGTCGACATAGGTCTTAGTCGACAGGTCATTAGTTCGACAGGTCATTAGGTCGACAGTGTCTAGGTTGACAGTCAAAAGGTCGACATGGGGTTTTTCACTGTTTTTTTGAGCCGTCATGTGCCGACAGGCGGTATTTCATGCCCTACCATCCACTAGGGAGTGGTGGGAGAATAAAATAGTGTGCCGAGCGTAGCGAGGCACCGTTCCCGATGCATTGCGAGCGCAGTGAGCTATGTGAGGGGATGTGGTGCACTTTAAACTGTGTCCATGTCGACTGTGTTGACATTCAGGTAAAAAAACTGTGAAAAACCCCATGTCGACCTTTTCACTGTTGACCTAGACATTGTCAAACTAATGACCTGTCGAACTAACGACCTGTCGAACTAATGACCCTTCGACCTAGAACCCTTTCGACCTTTTCCCATGTCGACCTAGACCCATGTTGACCTTTCCCCAAGTCGACCTAATGATGTTGACCATCCTGCTGTAGACCAAATTATCCCAACCCGTATCCGTGTGTACATTCTCCAATCGAGCCTAATCCCTAGCCAGCAGCACTGCTCTGAGTACCTGCAGACTCTGGCTCTGTACCAGAGTGCACTATGCATGTGCGGGTCTCCAGGGAAAGGGTGTGGCAATTTCTCTACTGCACATGTGCTGCCGAAGTTGGCCATGGTGGACCTGGGGGCTGAAGAGATGCTGTGCGCAGCCTTGGGCTGCTCAGTTCCTAGGTGAGCACTGGGCAAAATGCTAAAAATGGGGGTTGCATCACTAGGCCATGCCCCCCTTACCTGAGCACATGCCCACCCGCGGCATAGTTTCGACCCCTTTTCCAATTTGGGGAATGAGAAAGTTGGGAGATATGCTGAAAATGCAACTGGAATTGATTGGCAGTCACCTCCTCAGGCCACATACTGTGTGTTGTCAATAACCTACTATATAAAAAAATCTTCCAAAATGTCTTAATTCAGTAAAGTGATGATGAAGAGGTGAGATTTATTTTTACTTTTTGTGGAAAATCTGTTGCAACGTGAATCATTTCCCTGGCCCAATAGTCTATAATCTACAAGAGACCCAATACCTTTCAGCGACCCAAGGTGGGGGGTACGGACTACACCGGGTAACATCATCAAATGGGCAACACCAAAGTAGCAGTGTCATGGTGCTGTGAGAGGCTGAGGGCTTCCCAGCAGCTCCAGGAATGCTGGGCAAGCCCTCAGCTTAAGGAGAACAGGGGTGTACACATGGTCACGATCACAAAACTCATACACCAGCGGCTTTACGTCATATTCACATGCACAAGGAGTCTGCACTGGGTGACCATAGTGACACCACTGCTTTCTACTATAAAAGTGGGACCAAACCGCTGTAAGGAAGGAGGAGGTCTGTATGCAGCCTCCACCATTCAGATCCTTCCTCTTTGCCAGCTGCAGTGCCACCCAGCACGATAGAGTGTTAGCACTTGGGCATCATTTAGTTTGAACACACCCCACCTATATCTAATGCTCTTTGCAGATGTTACAGTAGCCCCCCCTGTAGTGCAGCATGGTTATGCCCATTTGAGAAAAAATATGCTTTTCAATCAGGTCTGAATTAGGCCTTAAATACAGGATTCAGTTTTTGCAGTTTGTTAGGTTGCTGGTGACTGTGGGCCTTATTCATGTAAAGGTAAAACCGCAAGAAACCGGGCACAACTTTGTTGCACTGCAGGTGCGGCAGATGCAGTGGCGGATTCGGGGGGAGGGCACCAAGGCTACATATCCCGCTTTCTGCTGCTACAAGACGTGCCTTGATGGTCCAGTGGTTTGTGCACCTGTGGAAGCTGCCACCGGCAGTGTGCGGACACCCCTATGTTGAGTAGTAGGAGCCGATGTGGTCAAAGCCGCAGAGAGGCTTGAGATAGCTGCTGCCACTGGCACTATTATGTTGATTCTGGGCGGGCTTACCTAAATGTGCCACTGCCTGTGTCACCGAGCAGCCACCTAGAAGAGCCTCTGCCTGTATTAACAAACGGTCGTCTGCCACGTGCTGGACACCATGGCTATTCAAGACGAGGTGACTACGGAGTGCAGCCACTGTGCTTGGCTCATTGGGGCAGATGTATTAAGCCTTAACAAGAGATAAATGCAAGGGTGATAAATAGAGATAAAGGTCCAGCCAATCAGCTCCTTACTGACTTTTTTCAAACACAGCAAGTAACATGGCAGTTAGCAGGTGATTGGCTGGGCGTTTATCTCTCCTTATCACACTTGCATGTATCTCTTGTTAAGGCTTAATACATCTTAATAACCATAAGTGGGCAACTTTGCCCATCCAAATTGGCCACCTACGTGTGTGCCCAAATAGTGCATTGATAATGCTTCTGAGCTTTTGAGTGTCAGGATCAGGCCTGGAATGGGCAGTATAAGGTCCACAACTGTTCTCAATTCATTGGAAGTTTTTACAGTTCTTTAGAATATATTTTCTTGAGTGGATAATATTATATTTAACAATGTTTTATTTTTCTGCTAGAACTGTATTTAATTTCAATGCTGTTTTTAACAATTAACATTTTTGGAAAATATTGTGCAAAGTGATTTCTAACTAAAACTATTTGCAAAGCCACGTCCCCAATATTCTATGGAGTTCCTGTCCAGGTAAGATGTTAAAAAATCAACAGCAAAGTACAATAGTATAATAAGAAAAAATTACCTTTTAAAAAGCAAATTTGATTTTTTTTTCCTCATAATTTTGTATTACTTCCTGCAATAAACAGTGGAACTTAATGGATGTGTTCTGTATTAATGTTTGCTGACCTACTGTGTATGTTACCGAGTTCCACCTGTAGGTGGCAGCAAATACTTTACTACGTTACACTCCCACAACTTTCTTGGTTTTGAGTATACAGTTGGCTCTGCAGCCATTTATTATCAATGATGGCACACTTGTTGTGATTTCACTTTACAAAAAGAATGAGACTAAGAGACCGATTCCGACCTGCTGAACCATCGCCGAATCCGCACCCTCCAGTGGTGGTTGGGGTCTGCTCATTGTCGCATATTCGCATGTTCAGGACCCGGCTGCAAGCTCCTTTGGGTAATTTTATATTTTCCGAGGTGCTCGCAGCCTGAGTGACAGGCATGGGGAGTTCTTCTGGGTGGACCCCCAGTTGTTGATGAGTGTACCCACAAAACTAGTGGGTCATAGAAACGCTGGGGGGGCCCAAGTAAACACAATCGTTGCCCTGCCTGCTCAGGGTACGCAGGTGATGTCTGAGTCACGCGGCAGCTGCAATCGCCAGGCAGAATAGAGAAATAATTCCATGGTAAGTAACCATGTGAACGGTTGTGCACCCGTACACAAGGGCGTAACTACCATAGGTGCAAGGTTGCTATGGGGCCCAGAGCTGCAGGGGGCCCATCATTACTGTCAAAGTAATATGTTTTACATACATTTATAACCATCACTTGCTAAATAGGGGCCCTTACAAACTTTTGCTATGGGGCCTATGAATATCTAGTTATGCTCCTGCCCGTATACATCCTTCCTTTCACCCAAACTGTGGGGGGGGGGGGTGCCAATAGATGAATCGGCATGCGGGGGAGTAGTAGTCCCACTGTAAAAGAGGGGGATACTCTGGAGAAGATGACCCCCTTTATTAGGGGGGTCCTTACTTCCCCAGCTTGGACTGACTAGTTCGGGAGGAATAATGCTTTGGCTGGGGTGACCCCATGAAGTGTGACCCCTGTATGTCTAGTGGAGCCCAGTGCTGTTTCTAAAAATACAAGGGACCCCTACTTATTTTTCCCAGTGTAGTAGGGACAGCTCCAAGAATCCAATGCTCATTCATTAGCATATATTCAATGCCGTGGGCGAGCGGTGACTGCGAGCAGGACTTTTTGCTCGCAGTCACCGCTCACCCTGTCAGTATTCAACTGACCCCCCCCTCATTCGCAAATTCCCCCTCACTCCGTTTTTTGAGCGAGGGGGAATTTGCGAATGTGCCTCCAAAAACTGCGAGAATCGAGGCTAATTACAGCCTCGGCTCTCGCAGTTTAGGGGAATCCTCGCCGTTCTGTGACTGCGAGGATTCCCCCGGAACGTTGCATAGTGCGAGCGGCCGGTGCGGGGGTTAAACTGCGAGGATCACTGGTTTTCTGTGATCCTCGCAGTGTAACCCCCTCGCCGGCCGCTTGCACCGGCATTGAATACTTGCCATTAAATACGGTGTACCTATACACATTGTGTTTACCATATTTTTTGTCCACATCTGTTATCTATACTTATTTTTTTACAATAATAAAAAATAAAATTGAATATTAAAATATATACATAGATAGTGACATAGTTTGTGAGGTTTAATAAAAGATGTCAGTCCATCGAGTCCAACCTATAATTAATTGATGCTATATTTATCCCTATCTATGATGATCCTATATTCAAAGACAGTTTTTGGCCAGGACAAGACCGGCTTTCAGTCGTATGGTCGTCTTAAGACCAAGTTTAATTGTTGGATCAAACTGGTGACATAAAGAGTAAACTACTGAGAGTTGTTCTGATCTCCCCTAGGACTGATCTAGTTCCATGGACAATAAAAGTGTTTGGTCTTATTGTACTGTGTCTGTGGTCTCTAAACAACCTCCTTTTTATAGCCCATTGTTTTCTCCTTGTGAACTAACCAGAGGCGTAACTCTGGGAGGCAATGGAGTCATCTGCCGCCGGGCTCCTGCTCCCAACGGGGCACCTCTCCTCCCCTGCGAGTTTGAATAATTTAATTGAAAGCCGTTGATATCACTTCTGTGGCTTACTCCTCCTTCTAGGAGGAGCATAGAAGTCACACTCTCTTTATTTTAAACATAATTTTTGAAGTGTCACACTCTGTATTAGAACCCATGACCTGTTCCACTAGAAGCAGACACCTTACTGATTCAGTTTTATGTATTTTCTCATGTGTAGGAAGCAGGAGAATTCTAACTATATGAAATTACTAAACTACATAGCTCTGCCTAATAGAAACCATTATACATAGTCAGAATCTGAACACTTACTGAGCAGGAGCAAATAGCTTTATCAGTAAGGTGTGTGCCTCCAGTGAGACAGGTCACAGGTTCTAATCCTGGGAATGTGTGAGATAGGAGGGGGCACCAATATTTATCTTGCCTCCGGGCAACTTGGATAAACTTGCGCCACTGGAACTACCCACAATTATGGATCTTCTCTCCCTTTGTTACACATAGGACCTTATTCTGGTCCATTCGCAGGCATGCGTGCGTTCGCACGGGACTGATGTTTTTGCATTGTGCATGCTTGCAAAAGGAGGGTGGGTGGATGGCGTGCTGGACCATTAGCATATGGTGTTCCCATGAGAGCGCTGGGCGTTCTAATCCCAATGGAGCCGTGATGGACATGTGGGGTGAGGGCACCAGAGCGTACATGCTCAAAGCAACCTTACATATGCGTGCACCTTCCACATTTTTCGATGGTCGTCAACTATCAAAATATGTGGGAGGGTCCCAGTGGCATGCAAATTAATGTTTACGTAAAACATCCATTCGCAGCCAATGCGAACGTACGTACATTGTGAATGGTGAGCCGGCGTACCACCATCCGCAAGGCGGGATCTGGGTCACTCACAAGGATGCAAATTCGCATAGAAGCGAATCAACCAGAAAAACCCCCATAGGCCCCACTTCAGCTTCATACGCAAATGACCAAAAATCACTATTTGTGGTCACATTTCTGCGATGCGATTGCAAAAAATTGCAGTTGCATCGTGGGGAGGGGCCCGGCCTGCAGGGTAATCTCGCCCTGTGCTGCCCGGCTACCCGCATGCTAGCAACTGCAGCTGTAGTTCTGCGCATCTTCGCAAAACTACAACTGATGCTGAGTCAGGTTCAGGACCCAATTTCAGTGACTGATCTCAGGAATTTTTGGCCAATTGTTTTATTGGGTTCTCTAATCCTCTTTCAAAATTAATTTACATTTATTCGTATTATCCTTTGTTTATATAGCAACTTTTTATTCTGCACAGTTATCTTTATTCCAATGCCACACACAGACACACACACACACACACACACACCAGCCAATATGCCGACTGTCTCTAGAAAATGGGAGGAAACTGGAGCACTTTTAGGAAACCCACATCAGCTTGGCGAATAAAAAAATCCATCCAATTAAGTCCCTGTTCGTAAGAGAACCCGAGGTCCCAGCGCTGCTAGGCAGCAAACACTGTGCAATACATCCACAAATATTCATATCTACTAATTGCTAGTGTATTGTTATACTCCCATGTCCTGAATTGTCCTGTATCTGGAGGTATGCCTTACTTCCACTTCTCCTACGGCAGTGGTTCTCAAACTCGGTCCCCACACAGTTCACGTTTTCTAGGTCACCTGACAGGTGCACTTACCACTGACTGACACATTTTCAAAGCTCAACAGGTGGAGCAAATTATTTCACTTGATTCTGTGTGGAGACCTGCAAAACATGCTCTGTGTGGGGTCCTGAGGACCGAGTTTGAGAATCTGTGTCCTACAGTTCCAATTGTAATACTATAAATGACAGTAGTTTACAATTTGCTTTCTGACACTCAGCCTTTGCCTAACGGGAGGATTGGTGCAAATGAAGACATCTAAGTTGTGCGTGAGTATTATTGGGATTATTATTATTTATAACCAGTTATTTATAGAGCTCACAATTATTCTGCAGCACTTTACAGAGAATATTTAGTCATTCACATCCTTCCTGGCCTTGGTGGCTCTTACAATCTACTACTATTTCTGACACAGTACAGAACCTGGGATGGATATTTCTTGGTGCTTCCGGGTAAGAAGCAGGGGGCCAGATGTTCTAAGCTTGAAAAGTGATAAAATGGAGAGTGATAAACAGCCAGCCAATCAGCTCCTACCTGTCATGTCACAGACTGTGTTTGAAAAATGTCAGGTAGGAGCTGATTGGCTCGTGGTTTATCACTCTCCATTGTATCACTTTCAAGCTTAGTACTTCTCTCCCTGAGAGTCCAGGTTGAGGGGACCGCCCAGCATTTTCTGGGCGTGCTTACTAAAACGCCCATGCATCCTCGTGGTGGGTGGCTGACGTCAATTCAGCGGAGAGCGGGCATCTGAAAAGTAAGTAAGACATTCTTTTCAGAGTGAGGACTAGAGAAACTTGTTGCAGCCACATGCAAGTGGATTTGTTGGCATTCGTCGGGGCAGCTAATATAAGAGGCCTAGCAAGCAGGTCTGAATCAGGCCTAAGAGCTCTGCAACGTACAATTAACATCAGTTGAACCTAGGTGCAGATGTTCGAAATCATGGAGTGAGATGGAGAATTTGCCCATAGCAACAGCTTTTACTGTAGCTGCTATTTAACAGACTGTGCCAGAAAAAAAAATAGAAGGTGATTGGTTGATACGAGCAACTTCTCCACTTCATGACTATAAATGCCCATACACACTAGATGATATTGGTCATTCAGGGCTTTCTGAATGATTTTGTGAACAATATCGTCCAGTGTGTATGCTGTGCTTTGTTACCAAGGCGCGATCCCACGCATCTTTAACGACCCCCCCTCCCTCGTCAAGCATGTACGGACGAAGAGGACATCTTCAACGATGGCCGCAGCATGGCCGTCGTTCCCCCCGCCACCCCACAGCAGTCTGCTCTGTCGTATGAGGCACTTTCCGATGCTCGTCTCCCCCGCCGGGTCCCACCGCCACCAATATCTGCATCAGCTAGTGTGTATGGGCCTTAAATCAGAACATTAAATGAGCTGAGTGCACCTGTCCCGGTGACTATGGAGTTACAGTGGTGTCCTAACTTGACTTAACCCAATGGTGCTTGAGCCAAGCATATGGATGGTGCTCTGCGTGGATGAAATCATTTGCAGAGCGGATATAATGAAGAACACAAATATAGCAGTTATTAAGGAGGCTCCCAGCTCTTTGCCAAGTTTGGATTCAATGCTCTGCTCCTTGCAGGGGATACAATCAAACAGGGCCAAGAGCAGAAGGGAACAGGTGACGGCAGCCGACTCTCTAGAATTGCTGTTCCTTGTGTGTCGGTGTATGGGTCATGAATTCCCATTTGGACTTCAGTTCCAGGGCTGGAAGCATAAACAGGGATTCATGGTACTCCACCATGCTCAGAATAGCAGAACTGGACCTTATTCAGCTATAGCATCAGCTATATCATTGGCGGTTCCACTACCAGCAACCAGGGGTAACTATGCAGCCAATAGTTAATCTGCATGTACAGGTGGAATTAAGTTTGGGGACTTCCAGACTCAATATAGATTGTAGGATTGTACTATTATATTCCTCATTAGGTAGGATCATACCAGATCTTACAAAATCCTACCTGTACCCAGATAGGGTAGATGCAAAGTGTTTCGTCATCCCTGGCAAAACCTCAGTTACGGCTGCCACCACCACCGACACATCAATACCAGCTTCCAGAACCTCAGGTGAAAGGTTAAGTTGCCATCTTAGAAGTTCAACCCCTGCTGTTTGTTCAACAAGGAGCTTTAGGCAGATGGTGTATAACAGAATTCTGGGTACTTGTGTATTTTGGCGGCGCCCCCGATGTCCGTCGTACGACGAACAGATTGCATCGCATCGCATGCCATGCACCCGATGGCATGCGATGCGACGCGATTTTGACCCCCTATATGACCAAAAATCGTATAAGCACCCTAAAGGGTGCTTTTGAGCACCCAAATGGGTGCTTACAATGTTAAATGCACCCCCACGCCACCCCCCACTATAAACGTGAACCCGAAGCGTGGCGAGCGCAGCAAGCCCGCGAGGGGCGGCGGTACGCGTCCTACGACCTTTTCATACCCCCACTATCCACGTCGGCGTGGAGTTGAGAATAGAATAGTGTGGCGAGCCCGAAGCATGGCGAGCGCAGCGAGCCCCGCGAGGGGACGCGGATACCTTCACAGGTAAACGCGTCACTTCGCGGGCTTCACAGGTATCCGCGTCCCCTCGCGGGGCTCGCTGCGCTCGCCACGCTTTGGGCTCGGTGGCTCGCTGCGCTCGCCACACTATTCTATTCTCAACTCCACGCCGACGTGGATAGTGGAGGTATGAAAAGGTCGTAGGACGCGTACCGCCGCCCCTCGCGGGCTCGCCACGCTTCGGGTTCACGTTTATAGTGGGGGGGTGGCGTGGGGGTGCATTTAACATTGTAAGCACCCATTTGGGTGCTTAACATTGTATAAGCACCCATTAGGGTGCTTATACAATGTTTAATCGCATCGCATCGCATCGTATGGCATTGTATGCCATGTACAATGGCATACAATTTCAAAATTGTATGCCATTGTGCACTATCGTACGATATCGCGTCGCATCGCATACCATCGTATGCGTTATGGTATGCGATGCGATGGGCGCCGCCAAAATACACAAGTACCGAATTCTGTATAGGTAACAGCGGTGTACTGTATAAGTAGAACTGGGTATTACACTAATAAATTCATTTTTATTGTGTATTTATATAATTAAATATAATGGCATGGCTCTTATTTCTCCTACTCTGAGTTACAAATTAAGTTATTGGAGTGGCCACAAAATCCTTATTTATGACACAAATAACTCCCATTTTCTATATCATACACATAGTCTATATCACCTCAGTACCTAATAACAAACCAGAACTAATACTTGTTATCTCACATTTGAAAGCATCTGGGGGGGTGTCCTACACTGTCAGGTCTGGAGTCCCGGGCTCTGAAAGAGAAGGTAACCCTGCCCATCTTAAAACTTGAGAAAAAGAAGCCCCGCCCCCATGTCTTTCCTCAGGCTCAGTTTACCAGACTCGGGAGGTAACAATATCAGCTGTGCCCTTAAATCTGGCCCATCCAGTGTAAAGACTACACGTCCCAACAGCCACCAGACTAGATTAGACGACGCCTGCACAGCAGCTGCTCAGGAGGAGGGCTACAGGGAGTTTGGTCACTGCCTGAGAGGAAAAGAGGAGGAGGACCTAGGATAAAAAGAAAAAGATGCTTGAGTCTAATCCAAAGAGGTGGCTCAGGGCAAAATAGATGCCAGGACCAAGGTGAGTCAGAAAACTCTTTCTTATCCTCCTCACTCTCTTCCATCTTCTCCTATCCTTCTCTCACTCTACCTATCTATCACACACACACACACACACACACACACACACACACACACACACACTCCCATTTCCTCCTATTACTCTCTCTGACCACCCCCTATTCCTTTTCTCTGTCCCCAATTATTCCTTCTTTTTCTCTCTACCATCTCCCTTGTGACCATGGTAATAAGGGGGCGTGGCTGCCTATTTGAAAGTCCCTGGCCCCATCATTTTTTATGGCAGCCCTGGTGGGCGCTAAGCAGTTACATTATTCTAATACTCTCTGAGGATGCTAAGTGTGCCCCCACAGAGACGTAAATGGGACTTTATCTGCCCTATCTGATAAGTCACGCCCCTTTTTTTGTGGTTGGAGGGGGTGGCTCATCAGCCATCTAAAAGGCAATAAACAATCTGGTTGACACTTTTAAACATTGCCAAAAAATTATAAGTTGTTGCCAATGCATTTTAATATGTCCCTAGCTTCCAATTTTATTATTATTATTATTATTATTATTATTATTATTATTATTATTTTACTTTTACTTGAATCTTGAGCTTAATTTTTAATAGGGGCATTGGACATCTATTGAAGAAAATTTGCATTATTGTAGCAGATGCACCAGTGATATTTATTCGGTACTTGTTTCCTAGCACGGCGCCCACAATTTTAAATCGTATGGCATCTTATGCATTGTATCGCATCGCATGACATATAGCCGCATACGATGCAATGCAATTTTAAATTGTATAAGCACCCTAATGGGTGTTTTCAATGTTAAATGCACCCCCATGCCACCCCCACTATCAACGCCAACCCGAAGCGTGGCGAACGCTGCGAGCCCACGCTGGGCGGCGGTACGCGTCCTTCGACCTTTTCATACCCCCAGTATCCACGTCGGCGTGGAGTTGATTTTATATAGTGTGGCGAGCACAGCGAGCCACCGAGCCCGAAGCGAGGGGAGTGCAGCCTGCCCCACGAGGGGACGTGTATTACTCTACATGTATTCCGCATCCCCTCGCGGGGCGCGCTGCGCTCGCCACACTATCTAAAATCAACTCCACGCCGACGTGGATGGTGGGGGTATGAAAAGGTCGGAGGACGCGTACCGCCGCCGCTCGCCACGCTTCGGGTTGGCGATGATAGTGGGGGTGGCGCGGGGGTGCTTTTAACATTGTAAGCGACCATAATGGTGCTTATACAATTAATAATCTTATTGGGGGGCCATTTAACATTGAAAGCACCCATTATGGTGCTTATACAATTTAAAATCGTATCCCATCTCATTGTATGCCATTGTATGCCATATACAATGGTATACGATTTTAAATTGTATAACATCGGGTGCCATCGCGACGCATCGCATCGCATACATTGTAAGGCTTATGGTATACGATGCGATGGGTGCCGTGCTAGGAAACAAGTACCATTTATTATAAGAATTCATTAATGGGGTGATTTTTTAACCATCTCCGTGATGGGAGACAGCACATCCAAAATGTCGGGCCTTGCAGTGGTCATCAGTCATTCCAGGTTTCCGAGAGAATGAAACCTTTGGTAAATCCGTCTCGGCCACCCTCAGTACTGACGCCTTGTACAAAACAAAAATGAAATCCATCTGCAGATCTAAGAGTTAAATGACTTCCGCTGGGTAAAGGGGGCACAGTGAAGAGCTGGTATTTTATCACAGCGTTGGCTGCTACCCACGTTTATCACGAGTCATTTCTAGATAGCCAAACAATTGAAGTAAACGGATATATATCAGGGAGATAATCATGAACGGCGTGTCATTACTACACAGCCCACATTTATTATCTCCTCCGCCAGTCATGTCATCGCCACTGCACTGGGTCTGATAATTGAGTTCATTCATGCAGATGGCGTATTATCAGCAGATACAGGAGGAGGCTGCAGACAGTTAGGGATGCTGCTTGCCAGTTAAAGATTAAGGCCCCACTAACCCTCTGAGAATAATTAACAGTCCCAAAACCCAGTATTCCACAGGAAAAAAATTCAGAGTGATATTTTAACGTTAGCAGGTGTAATAAGCAGATAAGGGCAGCTCCAGGGATGCTGTCCTGTTCGGGATCCTGAACAATAGAAGCCATGATAAATTTATTTATGATATTGCTGGCTCCTCCTAACAGCAGAGTACCTCCGCCAGGCCTGCGACTGCGTTGGTGCATCTGGTGTTCCGGAGCATGAGTCGCTGTGAAGTTACTGGATGCTGGAACGCAGAATTCCACAACAAAACCTATTCTGTTGTCTATATAAATGGAGAATGCTGTTTAAGTCTCTTCGGGAAATAACTGTCCGTACATGCAAGACGTTATCTCTCTCCTTCCATCTGTCTCAGTCAGATGCCACGTTAGGCTGGAGCTGCATTATTGCTATGTAGCTGATCATTTTGTCTCTGTCTTAAGGTAGACTTTGTCAGGCACACATTGCGATGAGCATTCTGAGCGCTGCACAGCGATGTGCCGCTGAGCGATCTGTCAGGCCGGAGAACACTGGTCCTGACCCGGGCAATTAACTAGATCACTTAGAAAATCATTAATCGTTACGTGTGTAGGCCCCATAACTCATCAGCACTGTGTCATGTATGTTTTACACATGCCCTGTGAAAGATTTTGGTAAAAAAGTCTAAATTGTTTGATTGTTGGGGCTGCAGATAACACAATTAAATTGAGACATATGCCACTGCAATCTCATAGTAACCGTTCCGATTCTGGGCCAGATGCACTAAGCTTCAAAAGTGATAAAATGGAGAGTGATAAATAGCCAGCCAATCACCTTCTATCTACCGTGTCACAGACTGGGTTTGAAAAATGTCAGGCAGGAGCTGATTGGTTGGTTGTTTATCACTCTTCATTTGATTACTTTTGAAGCTTAGTGCATCTTGCCCTGATAGAAAAACTATAGGCAGGCGCTAGTTGGTTGCTATGGACAACATATCCTCTTGTCCTGTTTAGAAGTTCGATATGTGTAATTGATATTATCAGTGAATTACTGCTTTACCTACTGTTTCATGTCCTTGTATGTATTGTGAGCCCCTGAATCTACACTGCATGGTCAACAATGACTGCACAGTGGTCACTTTCCGGGAAGGGTTCAGAGGGCGGTAGCTGCAGGAACCAATATCGGAAATGCATCATATTGATAAACCAGGCTGCCTTGTATCCCCATAGCGACTTATGGGGGATGTGGCAATGGAGGGATCTCCGATATTCCGTCATACATTCAGGGGATAATGGTTACTAAGGGCACACATTTATATAATACTAGCCTAGCATATGCGCTACATCATTATACCTGCAATGTCCCCATTTTAGGAACAATGGGCAAATTCTACCATCACTGGTACATTGGTTATGTTGTCAGTCCCCCACATTGAGCTGTACCAACATTCAGCAAGCAGCGGTATGGTATCATCTCAGGTGCCCACTCCCTCTGCGTGGTTCTAGCAGATACCAATTGACATACTCCATGAAGATGTGTTCCCCAACCTATGAGGTCAATGTACTAAGCTTTAGGGAGAGATAAAGTACCATCCAATCAGCTCCTTACTGGCATGCTACCTCTATATCTGTCTGTTATTACCCTGTTTTTAGGGCTGGTTGACGAGCCTTATGGGTCTGGAGCTAAACATTTTCAAGGGCCTATTATGATAAGTCAGGGTTAACTACTTTTAAAGTCTCCTCTCTGGGAGCAGCCGAGAGAGGAGACTGTCAGCAGCACTTCAGGGGGCGGGGCCTGGTGTAGACATCATCAAGCCCCACCCCCAGTACGGCAAATCCTGCAATTCGCTGGTCTTTGAGGGGGTGGGGCTAAATGATGCAATTTGCATATTTTGCCCCTCCCCTGAAAAGACACAAATCGCTGTAATTTACAGCTGCAGCCAGGGACATGCGGGGGTTGCCACCAGTATCTGGGAGGATAGGTAACCCTGTCATAAGTGGAGGAGGGGAGGCCAATGCCTTGTAGGTATGTAGAACCCACACACTATACACCCCAATGTCTCCCTAACTATATACTTATATTATCACAGACCATTGGCGGAAGGTAATAACTCAGCCCCTTAGAATGGGGTGTGCACATTTACAGTTCAGCTGCGGTTGGTGGAGGCGAGATCTCTGTCTACACTGGTGAGTCAAGATGGAAACCTGCAGAGAATAGCTGCATCCGGCAAGCCACTGGATATGACTGGCCTGCATCGCCCCTCTTTATGACACATACCAGTACTGATTTTATGCAATGCCTGAGAAACGTGCATCCAATGAGGTTATGTGCTAATGGGTACAGTGATCGCTTCAGAGCCCACACACGGCCCATTGATTCATTCATTTGTTCCACCAAAATCTCACCTTTGCCTGTACATCATTAGATGATTAGCAGGATTCCAGCTCTCTGTCTTCCTTTTATCTGGATCATTATCTGCTCTTGTCACTAATAGGCCAGGCCCAGGAGCTGGTTGTCTGCACATCTCATTCCAGCTGTGTGGAAACTGCATACACAGTAGCTGCCTCCATTATCAAAGCCCTCAACTTTCCCTGCTTTATGGCTCTCTGATAACACAGACTGTATAGGAATGAGACAGGGAAGGCTGCTACAGTGATAAATGCTTAATGATGGGAAATACAGCTGGGGCTAGGGAGCACTCATGTACCAATTATAGGTGACAGGGGCGGAGAATATAAGGGGAGGTATAAAACTGTCTCAAGAGAATAATATAATATATATATAATATAAAAATAAAACAATCTCTATTATTGAGCAACCAACCCCAGAAGAATCCGAGAGGAGCTGTCACCAACCTCCCCTAAAGCAGAGTAAGAAAATTGGTTCCAAAAGGGCACTTACATTAGTGACAGAGGACATATATAACACCAAAAACACACGTATGCCTTTATATTCCATATATTCCTTTATATGCTTTTATATTGTGTGACGCCCCCATCCTTTCTACAACATCCTTCACACCTATTTTGACAGATTCCCTTGGCGCTCAAAGGGTAAAGGCCCATACACACAGGGTGATTTTAGGGCTATTTATAAGGTTACAATATACTGGGTAGACAATGGTCAGTATTCAACTGACCCCCCAGCATACACCGATTAGCCCTCACTATTTGGAGCGAGGTGACCTCGGCGCGTGTGGCCGCTGAAACAGCGAGACTCATGGCTAAATGAGGCGGGTTCCCTGCATTAGCCACGAGCCTCACTGGGGGAATCCGCGCTGTCCTGTTGAATATGGTGAGCGGCCAACGAGGGGGTTAAACATTGAGGATCGCTTGTTTTCTGCAATACCTGCCATTTAACCCCCCGCCAGCCGCATTGAATACGGGCCAATGTCTAGTCTAATGTCATATGTGTGTCAGGGATGTGTGCTGAAGTGGTATGCTCAGCACGGGGCTTCTGTCGTCCCATGTGTATGGGGCTTCATACTGAAGACAAGACATTCCAATGAATAGAGTCCATCAACAACCCAAACTCTCCTTCCTTTTCTTATTCTATATAGAAAAAATGGAAGTAAAAAATCAGCATATGCAGAAGCCTTTAGTCTTCAGATTGTCCATGATATAGTAAAGCTTGATACACACTAGAGAAACTAGACTTCCAACATCGGAATGAAAAAGTCCTATATTGGGACGAAATGCGTTTGGGTAAGACCCACCCCAACCCAATACTGCCATGGGGTGGGAGCATGGGTGGATTCAGGGGGGGGGGGGGGGCACCCGGGCAGGTGCCCCCCCCCCTGTCATTTCAGACATAGCTCATTTTGTAGCTAGGAAACAGGGCTTTCCAATGAGCCCAGCCTTGTGTCGCTAGCCCGCAGGGAACCGGAGATAACAACGTTTTCCCCATAGGATAACATGGGACCGCTAATTTCGACCCCCACCCGGTTCTGACGGCTGCCAGTTCTCCCGCTGGCATCACAGTTCGTGGTTGATCTCATTCAAATCCAAATCGCTGGGCCTTTAATTTGATATCAGGCTGGTCTATATGGGTCAACTGGTTTCGGGAATATTGTGGGTAATATTTCTGAAATGTAATTTCATGGCTGTTCATGTTCTTTGAGGGCAGATTACTCTGGAACCAAACGGACCAGTTTCACGGGACCAAGATCATTCAAAGCCCACTCATGTAAATGGGTCAGTTGGTTCTGAAGATATAGCCAGTTAAACAATATAGCCGGTTAAAGGGGCGGGGGAGAGGGGGGGTGGTTTTCTCTCCCCTTCACACTAGAAAGTGCAGGGACTAGGCTGGTGTGAAAGGGGCCAACCCGGGAATGATCCTGGGACCATATTCCCAGGTAAATCCCTGCATTTTCTGGTGTTAAAGGGGTATTATTTCAAATAGCCGGGACCTGCAGTGCTCTGAATACAGCTGGGCAGCCTCCCGAACTCTGCCTGGCTGTCAATGGCTGTCACTTCTGCCCGGTGCCAGCTGTCCCCCAGTAACCATGAGCATGTATTCCCCTTTGGCAATGAGCATGTAATCCCACATGGCAATGAGCATGGAACTCTTGCCAATGAGCATGTAGGTAAGCATCACTTATGTAGCATAATTTTTAATAGGCATTATGGTGTTTGGCATAATATGTAATGGACATTATGATGTGTGGCTTAACAAGTAATGGGCATTATGGTGACAATTTAATGCGGAGGGGTCACCCGGGAGTGTAGTTCCATTGGTGGCTGGTCCAGGGGAGGGGGTGGCCACAACAATCCTGGTCGGCAGCTGTTTAAGCTCCTGGGTAGTGGCTACGCTGTGTCTCTGTGCCGACTGCTCACTGCAGCTACTCCAGTCCTGTGCTGATCAAGTGTCACTGATCTCAGAGAGTAGCCAGGACTCAGGAGCACATGTTGCACTGCCTCCTAGCCGCAGGTAATCACAAGCACAGCACTAAACATTGTAATAGCAGATGTGTGACCTCTAGCATGTGTATGATGACATAGTTAAAACTTAACCACTTTAATCAGAAATAAAGACACGGAGACTTAGGTTTGGCAGAAATTGTTAGCTGAATTTATTTATAAATTATTAAGCTAATTTTAGTTTTGGTTGATTAATTTATTTTAATGGTGGCCAGAAAGAACGGCTATGATCTAAACTCCACCCCAAACTAGCATACGATATTCGGCCTAACTCAGAAAAAGCGGTATCCTCCCCACCTACTCATTGACTACCCACCCATCCTGGTGGGCTCGCTGTCCCCAGGCGGGTAATCCAGCGAAGGCCTAAGCCAATGAGAGGCGAGCACACCGAAACAACACCAAATACGCTGCAAAATAACTTCGAGAAACATCTCAAAATCTATCAACAAGCCGTTCTTTTCCGCCAAAGCGGGGACCCCAGTCCCGGAGGCCCCGCCCCGCCACCCATTAAAGTACTGAGCCTACCGCTACCAACAGATCCTCCACAAACAAGAATAAACCAGCCTTGACTAAATGGACTCCATCGGGCCTAAAAAGCTGATGATAACGAAATCGAATGCGTTCGTGCGGTACCACCGCACCACCTGCCTCAGACACCCAGCGGGATAACGCTGCATTCAGTTTTTTCCTGGCTTCATCAATGACCCTATCATCTCTCGCTCCTCTCCAACACAAATGGGGGACCACACAGGACCAAATGAGGGTGCACTCAGGCCACGCAGCTCTTATAGTGGCCAGATCGCTCAGGATCAAAGCCCGCAGCTCCAGTTGGGACATTTTCCCAAGGTCATTACCTCCTAGATGAATGACTAGCACATCAGGTAACCCAAACAACTTCACCTTTTCAATGAGGAAAGCCCTTAGCTCGCGCCAGGACATCCCACTCACTCCCATCCAACGCACCAGGCCACACCACTCAAAAACAGGTCCTTCACCTGAAGCCACGAACTTCGCTGCCCAATATACAAAGGAGTGACCTACTATCCAAACCCTGAGCTTATCTCTGCTCACACCTGAAGGAAAAAATTGCGTAGAGAGGAGTTAGAATTTGTTGAGCAAGGACAATTAATAATACATTTAGGAGGATCTGCCAAAAACTTTTTGCATTCTGCACAATTTGGTGCTGTAGAACTGCTTCAACCTAGTTGAAGCCACTCCAGAACACAAGGGTAGTCACGAACAAGGGGAGGGGGTTTGGAAGGGTAAAGGTAAAAAGGGGGATTACTCGGCCGGAGGAAAAACGTCTGGACCTGTTGAGGGACTCTTAATTGGAGCCGAATTTGCCGAATTAAATGAAGCCGAATTCAGACCGTCAGTTCAAGTAAAAAAGCGTGAAAACTCCGGACGCTGGCCCAACAGCAGAGCGTAGCTAATCCCCGAGTAGGACTAAAAGGTGGGGGTAACATAGGAGTGCAATCATCAACTGGAAACCATACACGCACAGACCATCAGGAAAGGAGGTGAGGACGAATGTATTTCTTGGAAGTCACTGAGCGCCAACGCCCTAAATTCTTAATGTCCCTCACTGGCCAGCCAGCCCTAGCCGCAGATGTCGCCGCGCCAATGCGAAAGGAATGTGTGCCATAGTCCTCGGGTGTAAGTCCCAGACCGCCCAGACACTTGCGCATTATCCAGCTGACTGGATTCCTGGTCAACGGTGACTCGTCATAGTGTACCAACCAGGATCCAGCAACTGCCGGACAGACCAGAGCGTATTGTCCTGCTAATTCCACTGGACAGACTGAAACCGTAACCCCCGGGCCCATCTGCACCCAATTCCCCTTGGCCGCCTGGTCAGTTTTAGAACGCCTAATCCTACACCAAAGAGCCCCACAGTCTATGCGTATATCGGAAGTGAGCAGCGTCGCTTGTCTGTGTTTCGATGGGGACACCAACTCTAAAATTCTTAGCGCCCCATGGAATGCCACAGAAAAGGCCAAGCGAAAAAGTAAAGTCTCAAACGCGGACTCTGCAAAACAGCTAACCTTATCGATGAGTGAAAGTAGAAGCGAAGAGTCTATCGGGCGTCTGTAGTCAGGGAAAACGGGGGCTGCGCGCGACCAACCTTTCATAGCCTTACGCACCAAGAACCCCTTAGTGAAGTCTGGAAGGCCCTTCAGCTGCGCAAAGAAAGCTATTCCGGCCAAGTAACGCGCTGCCACCGCCTTAGATTTTCCTGAGTTGTACAGTTTCCAGACAAAAGAAAGCAATAGCCTTTGCCCGTGCCTACCTTGCTATGCGGACCCTCCAGAGTAAGTCTCCCATTCCGACCAAGCCTGACGGTATGTCTTAAGAGTAGCTGGCGCCAACGACAACTCAGCTAGCCCCTCCAGTCCGGCCCGATCACCTGCCAAACATAAAGCGGGCATGAAATCCCAACAGCGTCAGCGTCAGGAGCTAGTTGCCTGAAACGTTCCCATTGGAAACGAGATAACTCGTCAGCAATCTCGTTTTGTACCCCTGGGACGTGCCTAGCTTTGAACAATATGTTAAAACGCAAGCATTGCAGAGATAGCTGAGCCAATACCCTCAAAACCAATGGTAACTTCGCTTTCTGGTTGTTAATTGCGTGTACCGCACTGAAGTTATCGCACCAGAAAAGCACGCTGCGGTTGACTAAGCGAGCGCCCCATATCTCCATCGCGACCATGATTGGAAAGAGCTCGAGCAGCAGCATGTCCCTGTTAAGATCATTTGTAAGCCAATCTGATGGCCAAGCCTGTGCACACCAGCTACCGTCTAGGAAACAACCGAATCCAGTAGATCCCGCAGCGTCTGTGAAGAGCTGCAACCTCAAATTGTCCACCACAGGAGACAGCCAGATCCGTATGCCGTTAAAATCATCCAGGAAGGATGACCAAACGGCAAGATCCCTGCGAATTTCAGCCGTAAGGCGAACCAAGTGATGAGATCTGCTGATTCCTGCGGTGGCCCTCTCAAGCTTACGGCAGAAACGCCTACCCATCAGGATGACTCTGCAGGCAAAGTTCAGCTGTCCTAGGAGGGACTGGGCCTGCCGCAGAGTAACCTTTCTAGACGCCCTACACAGCGCGATGGTATCCTTCAGCTTAATAATCTTATCCTGAGGGAGACAGCAAAGCCCTAGACCCGTGTCGATCTAGATCCCCAAGAATGACAGACAGGTAACAGGACCCTCCGTTTTCTCCTCAGCGATCGGCACGCCGAACTGTCTGAAAAGAGAACGAATGGTTGACAGGATATGCATGCATTGCTCCGATTTCGGGGGGCCCACGCATAGGAAGTCATCCAGGTAGTGAGCGATCCCGCCAATCTCTACACACCAATGCAGGAAGGTGCTGAACTTCTCAAAATAAGCACAGGATATCGAACACCCCATTGGCAAACATTTGTCAATGCAATATTCTTCTCCTATGCGGAAGCCCATATACCTGAATGCACTGGGGTGTAAGGGAAGGAGCCGGAAGGCAGACTCCACATCGATTTTTGCCATGAGGGCCCCTGTCTTAAAAGACCGGACCATAGCTAGGGCGTCATCGAAGGACTGATATGAGACAGAGCAACACTCCCAGGGGATAGCATTGTTCACTGAAAACCCCTCAGGATAAGAAAGGTGCTGGATCAACCTGAACTTTCCGGCAACCTTTTTAGGAACCACCCATATATATATATAAAATCAGTTACTTTTATAGGGAAGGGGATGCGTGGGGGTGGACCAGTGCACAGGTTGATGTAAAAATAGAGTTACAGCATAAGGTATCAAATATCCACAGTACGAAAATGAATTTTCTGGGCTAGTAATTCTAGCGTCCTTTCACTAAATAACGGTTGTGGAGGTGCTCCCTAGAGAGTATAAAAAGTATTTTAAGAGGAAGAAGGGAAAGACTCTCTCTTTGTCGGGGCACTCTTTTTCATGAAAAAGTTTTTTAACAGTTCAAGACAGTATTGTAGGTTTGACAAAAGGAAGACACAAGGGAACCCAAAATCATGGTAATTGTTGGAGAAATTTAGTGATACATTACTTGCGTTTGTATATGAAATGGTTTAAAAGAATTTCTTTAATAGTTATTTATTAAAACTAAGCACTAGACATAGACAAAACAGTAACACAACCAGACAGATACATGTAACATTAGTGAGCTTATATTGGGAATAGCACTTAAATTAATGGGGCCTATGACAATGCGTTCCTCGTGGGAAAGACAGTCCCCTTAGTGGGTAGTGCTTGTATTTATGCAGGGGTCTAGGTCCCCAAATAAGATGCCCTTCCAAGTTTATAGCTCAAGTATCGATAATTTCTGGATAGGGATCAGAGTAATCACAGAAAGACGGAAAACATCAATATATAGTTTCTTGGATGTAAGGTGGCAGTATACTTAAGTCTATCCAGACATCTGTATGGTATATAGATAGTGTATTTACAATGATGGGGTAAGTCCATCAGTTTGTACAGTAAAAGTATCAATCACACATTAGTAGAAAAAAGCGAAAATATAGCTTCTATCAATAAAGGAAGCACTGTCTCCTCTCTCCTAGTAAGTAAGTGTAGGAAAGAAAAAGAAAAAGTAGGGACAGGGGGGAAGGAAAGGGAGAGAGATAGACAAAACTAGAAAGGGGAAGAAAGGCTAGAAAAGATCAGAGAAAATGTTGTTACCTTAAAGGTGACTTACCCCATCATTGTAAATACACTATCTATATACCATACAGATGTATGCTGAATGACAAGTGATAGGGATTGTAACACAGCGGCATTCTAAAAAAGTTTTCCACATAACTTGTGATATTCATGTAAGTGTGTCATAACAGAACTGATACAGGCTACCTGTAATTGAACAGTGTGTCGTCACGGCAGACATCCAGAGGGAGTAATGCCTCTTATGTCTGGATAGACTTAAGTATACTGCCACCTTACATCCAAGAAACTATATATTGATGTTTTCCGTCTTTCTGTGATTACTCTGATCCCTATCCAGAAATTATCGATACTTGAGCTATAAACTTGGAAGGGCATCTTATTTGGGGACCTAGACCCCTGCATAAATACAAGCACTACCCACTAAGGGGACTGTCTTTCCCACGAGGAACGCATTGTCATAGGCCCCATTAATTTAAGTGCTATTCCCAATATAAGCTCACTAATCCCTTTATGTTACATGTATCTGTCTGGTTGTGTTACTGTTTTGTCTATGTCTAGTGCTTAGTTTTAATAAATAACTATTAAAGAAATTCTTTTAAACCATTTCATATACAAACGCAAGTAATGTATCACTAAATTTCTCCAACAATTACCATGATTTTGGGTTCCCTTGTGTCTTCCTTTTGTCAAACCTACAATACTGTCTTGAACTGTTAAAAAACTTTTTCATGAAAAAGAGTGCCCCGACAAAGAGAGAGTCTTTCCCTTCTTCCTCTTAAAATATATATAATCAGACCTGCTAGCGGGGGTTCTGGAAAGGGACCGGCCATACGACCCAACTGTATCTCCTTGTCCACTTTCTCCCTGAGGACTGAGGAGAGAGTGCGAGTGGACTGCAAATTACGAAATGAACCCCCTCGCACCTCCCCCTGAACAGGCAATTCAAAACCAACAGTAAAACCTTTAAACAAAAATTCTGACACTTCTTTGTCTAGGTACAGCCTGAGCCAGGAAGCCATGGCTCCAACCTGTACCGGAGTGTGCGCTCTAGCGGGGTGCGCCTGCGGGGGAGTTTCTGGGGGCTGATTGAGCACCCGCCCCTCTAGCAGGACGGCCACCTCGAAAGCAGCTCGAGGCAGGATGGTTACCAGAGCAATTAATGCATATGTGCTTGTACTTGCAGCGCTGACCCTGCTGGCAAGATGAATTATTGTACGCATTGCATTTCCCCTTAGCAATACCCAGGGTGAATGACCTACCCCCGTGAGTGAAACGCTTCTGTGTCGCCACTTCGGTATTTGCACGCTGCTGATTATATGCTTGAGGAGCAGCGGGGTTTTGCGGTCGTGCCCCCTCGGTCACCTCCGAATGCAGTCTAGCCACCTCCATCCAGACTTCAACATCTTTGCACCCGAAGTCCATAATGTGTAAACAGTCCTGCTTACGCCGGAACTGTTCATCATATGTCCTCCAGGCTACCCCGCCGTACTTTGTGTACATGTCATGGACCATGTGAATATATCTGATAATATTCAAATGTTCCTTGGGATGGTCTTCCAGGTAGCAGGCTGCGAATACGCAGAACCCGGCCAACCAATTGTCATAGGATCGGAATGCATCCGATCCTATGCCGCCCGTAGCCTTGGCAGCTTTATAAGCCTTCTTAGACTCATCTGTCAAGCTAAACAGATCTACAAAATCACCCTTCTCAATTTTTACCCTACAACTCTCCCTAAGCCCACGAAGTACGGCGGTGTAGTCCCTATGAACTACTGCAGGTAGATTCCTCCTCTTCCTTTCCCTGCGTGAAATGGATGCTCTCTTGCGCTTGGTCCGCCCAACTTGGCGACCGACCTCTTTCTTGGCATATTTAGCTGCGCGTTTACGCGCTTTAGCAGTGCTACCCACTTCTGAACCCGCGGCAGAGGAGGAAGAGGAAGATGAGGAGTAGCGCATAGAATGAGACCCTGCGGTAGAAGAACCATGCCTGGAATCGCATTCCTCCTCTGAGGTGCCCTCACCTGACGAATCGGGCTGCGCGGCCCAGGTGTCATCATCATCATCGTCATCATTCTCCTCACACCCTTCATCGATATCCTCGGCCGCATCATCAGCACCATAGATATCAGCATCTGGGGAGACAAATGAAGGAAACCCCGGGGACCGCCCCTGCCTACTGCGCTTGGTCCTGCTGCGGGAAGGTGTATTATCCCTGTTTCGTGCTGTGTGCCGAGAGGGCCCAGCCCCAGCAGAGCCTAAGTCTTTAAAAGCATTCACAAAAGCGGCGCACCCTGGAATAAGCTCCTGCTCTGGCCCAGCTGACCTGCGCCTGTCACCTCTTGTACCCCTTGCCTGCCCGGGTATCCTATCCACTAGAGGGGCCAAAGCGCTGGCCACTGAGGACAGTGCAGCAGAGAGGAAGGCAGGATCAAAGTCTGGTGCTGGATTCCTGGATCTGCCACTGGTTCTGTTCCCAGCAGCAGCGTCCAGATAGCCATTGCAGCCTGAGGGCCGTCCCCTTCCTTGAACACTGCCATAATCACTCCCGCTGCCCTCCATGTCCCCATGCACCATAGACACCTGGCGTTCCCATGATGGTCTGTACCGGGATGACTGGGGCACAGCAGTCATTTGCAAATCCTCCTCTGCCAGCAATCTGCGGGCCGTGGGACCCCGAACGGGTGCACTACCCGATCTGCCCATCCTGCCCGGTGTCCTGCCCCGCCCCTCCAGCAGCGGCGCCATTACTGCCCGTGCTGCAACCGGCTGGCTCCCTGTCTCCACCGCCGCCGAGCCCGGCGAAGCTCTCCCCCTTCTCCCTGAGCCAGGAGCGGCAGCCGGACCTGGAGCCACGACACCCCTTCCCCTTCCGCGGCGAGCGCATCCTGACGAGTGCCCGCCGCGTGATGCATTCAGGCCGCGCCCGGCGACCGGACCCCAAGCGTCACGCTCCCCGGCCGCAGCCCTCCTTCTAGATGCTGCGGGAGAATCGTGTCCGCCACCTGAGGTAACAGCCTCGGCGGGAGCGCCATCATCGGGTACTGGTGAGTCAGTGCCGACCAGGCCTAGGCCTGCTCCCTGCGCATAGCGAGCGGGAGAGCGAGCAGAGCGCCTGGGGCGCTGAGCAGGAGACTGCCTAGCTCTGGGCATAACTAAAGACGGAAACTTTCTCAGGAAAAAGAGGCAGGCTCCTCCTTTTCCTGAGCTAATAAGTTCAGCTACCAGAACATTCCCAGCAAACCCATAGGCTCCTTGCCGTCACATGCTTCCCGATAGCCACACCCAGCTTATCATGTTTAAGTCACTACATGGTCTATTCAGCCATTACGTTGCTCTTCTGCTGCTGCAGCGGCCCCAAACGGTTACATTGTACTGGCCTGGGGTGCAAGTTGCGGCCTGACCCCCTGCCCAGACCTGCCACTGAATACACCCACCTCAGAAGCCCACTGATTGGCAATGGAAGCCGGAAAGTCTTATTAAGGGTATTTGACTAAAGAAACAGGCAAGGGGACTTCCCTTTATTACATTAAATAATCTATTCTTGCCATAGGTATATAAAGTAGGATAGAAAACACACATCCAGGACCAACGGGGATATTTCAACCTATATATTATCTCTCTCCCGTACTATCTCTCTCCCACTCTCTCTTTTCTTCTCTTTTTTTCTCTCTCTGGCCTCCTTTTTCTCTTTTTTCTTTTCCGTCTTGAGGGGAGGAGGAAGAGCTACCCTTACTTTATGATTTCACAATTATTCAAGTATTATATACCTGCACCAAGATTCTTTAAAAATGGTTTTCATATAAATTATTTGATTATCCTCTGCTGCGGAACAAAACAATGGCATATTTTAAGAGCCATAGACATTAATTTATAACTGTCTTACTTGATCTAAACGTGGTCAACTGTAGATACCGCTTCTTATAGGGTTAAAGTATACGTTGTGCTTAATTATTGCTCTAATAAACACATCTAAATATATATATATTTTTTGCCTCATTAAATTCAAACAACAGGCTGCAGTTTTATCTTTCATCAGACACAGTGTTTCTTCACAATAAACTCTGTGGTAGCCACTGTTTGATACATTTGTTACCTTGTGGAAAACTGGTTTGTTGTTACATTTGTTACATTCCTCTAGGCTGAACCAGACAACTACTGTATGAGAAAAAACTTTCTCTCTCTAGCTCAGTGGTTCCCAAACTGTGCGCCTAGGCTCCCCGGGGTGCCTCGGAGCACTTGCAGAGGTGCCTCGGTTTGGTTGTCCAGAATTAATTCAAATTATTTATAGTCAATGTAATAGGCAAAATCAGTGCTGGTGGCTTCCAATTTTTAAATATGTGGATAAACAGAAGTGAATTCTGTCCCTCACCCCATAACTGGACCTAGGGATGACCTATAAGCACAACGTATTTAATTTAATATTGTTTTCTGAAATTCTTGTTAGCAAACTTTGCACCTAGGGGTGCCTTGACAAATATTCTGATAATCCTACCTCCAAGTATGTCTGTTGTTACCCAGTTTGTCTTATCACTGTCTACTATTGTAAAGCGCAACGGAATCTGCTGCGCTATATAAGAAACTGTAAATAAATAAATAATAAATTATAATCTAATGTGCCATGATGCAAAAAAGTTTGTGAACCACTGCTCTAGCTAATAACTTAGGGCCTTATTCTGGTCGATGCGTAATTTTCAGAATTCTTTCGGATGGTGTTTTTTAGCCGTCTGCGCATGCGTGGGCAACGCTATGCGCATGTGCCACGCAAGGTCTCCGTACTCGTTCTCACTAATACCGTACAGAAAAGTGCACCGCATTCACTCGGGAAATATGGGCGTAATATGGGCGTCATTCGGAACTACACAGGGGCGTAGTTTTAAAGTGGGCTAAACTGGGCGTAAACATGGGCGTACATGAGGGAGTGCACTAATTCTGGTAGGCGTGCATTCGGACAGAACACCGACTGCAAACGAACCAAAAGGCAGGAAATATGCGGTCTCTATAAGCAAGTATTGCTTTGCGGACACCACTCGGTCATGTGCTAGGCATTCGGAACGCCCAATCAGTAGGTATAAATAGTTATGTTTATTTATGTAAGGTGCAAAAGGTATATACAGTAAATAGATGGGTTTATAGCATACAAGTGCTTGAAAGTGAAGGGTAATGTAAAGATGTACATAGTGTGTTAATGTGTATGTGTGTGTTTGCATTTGAAGAATAATTTATGATGTAATATGCATACATAACACATGGACGTAAAGAGGCAAGAAAGAATGTTTTGAACTTTGCATGATGTAAGGGTTAATCGAAAGTGGTAGTAAAGTGTTTAATTATCAATTTGATAATTAATAGATGACCATTAAAAACAATCCCTTTTTAATGAGGTAGCCTAATTGCATAAGTGTGTCATGTGTGTGATGTATGAGTTCCGATGATAGTAGTATGTTTTGCGGAAATACACCGCATCGGTGCGTACGGCCAGGTTCCCGTCCGTTCTGATGCGGTAAGACCGTGCAGACGCTGTAAGACCGTGCAGAATATGTGTGTGTCCACCACACACGCAAGGTTTGGATGTCGTCCATAAACACGCCCTCTTCTTAAAGAGTGAGTCTGTCCGAATGCAGAGGACCGGTGGGCGTTTCTTCATACCATGTCCGCACAGCGTGGCCTGCGGACCGCTCCGAAAGAATTCGAACATTTACGCACCAACCAGAATAACCTCCTTAATATTAGCATAGAGATTGAAGGCAGAACCACTTAAAACCCTATATTTGCGGCATACCAACGTAACAAGTGTTTTTAGATTTAACTTTTGTGTGTCTGTCTAGTACCTATTTTAGAGATAATAATAAAAGTTAATTCTTAATACATGTCACTCTTATCCTAACACATCCCCATTCCCTTATGTTGTGATACTAGCATTGACTGCTGAATCAGGGACATTGACAGATTGAGTCTTTCGCGTTGCCCTACCTACCTATGTAAATTACGTTACATAATTTACATATAAAAGTTCCCCAACAAAAAAGAGTATTTTTCTTCTTTCTTTGCAAGTATAATGGGGTCTAGTATTTTGTTGCATAATGTGTAGAAGTTGTATATGGTGTGGTACACTGCACTCAAGGACACACCCCCTTTTGAGTGGCCACAACCCTTTTCTGGAACGTGCCTTCGGCACGCGCATAACTACATCTTTCACTTTTGTCGCCAAGGTGGGCCTGTGTACTTTAAACACCAGGGCCTATTTTTAATCCAATTCCCACCCTCTCTCTGCTCTCCTCTCTCTCACCGCTCTCTTAGCATGTACACTGGCACCACTAATACCCCCCTTCCCCTCCCAAACCCTCTCCTATCATGGTGCCCCCCTGTCATTTTATCCTGCAACCACCCCTGGGTGGGAGGACCACCCCTGGTCACAGTACAGTGGTCCAGGGACTGCGAGCAGCATGGGGCAGGAGGACTGTTCCTGGTCACAGCACAGCGGCCCGGGGAAGGTGGGCAGTATGGGGCGGGAGGATCTTCTCTGGTCACAGCACAGCGGACCAGGGACTGCGAGCAGCATGGGGAAGGAGGACTGTTCCTGGTCACAGCACAGCGGTCCAGGGACTGCGAGCAGCATGGGGCAGGAGGACTGTTCCTGGTCACAGCACAGCGGCCCGGGGAAGGTGGGCAGTATGGGGCAGGAGGATCTTCTCTGGTCACAGCACAGCGGTCCAGGGACTGCAAGCAGCATGGGGAAGGAGGACTGTTCCTGGTCACAGCACAGTGGTTAAGGGACTGCAAGCAGTATGGGGTGGGAGGATCTTCTCTGGTCACAGCACAGCGGCCTGGGGACAGCGGGCACTATGGGGCGGAAGGAGCACTGTCCGTGGTCACAGCCTGCCACCCATAATAGGTGCCGCCCCTAGGCCTATGCCTCACAGGCTTAGTGACGAGCCCGGCTCTGAGCATAAGCAATAACAACTCCGTCCACATATAAATGATGTCCATAAGCAGTAACAGAGCGGAAAAGGTCAATCATTTTAGAACTAAACAACTCTAATAAATGGGAGTACCCATGTTTTAGGAAAATTACTCATGAAGGGTGTGTGTGTGTGTGTGTGTGTGTGAGGGGGGGGGGGGTTCCCACTTTATGTAATTTTAACCTTTTTAGATACCTCAATTTTGCTACAACAGAAGATACAAAGCACTGATTGGTTTACGTTAATTACACATAGAAACTTTTTCTCCTTAATCTTCCCACCTTTTCATCAGTTTGTGTTGCAAAACATTGCATTATCAGCCCGTGATGTTATCTGGGGCCCCGCGGTCCCACAAGTGCTGGGCTTTACATGGTATCAGCGTCTGGCACAGCAGTGAGACACTTTCACAATTCCTATCTTCCTGTCAGGAGCCTCCAACCCCTATCATTACAATGCACACAACGTGCCTCTGCGATTGGGGAGATACATGGAGCTGATTGTCACCGACACACAGAGCGTGCCACAAATGAGTCTGCACTAGAATTAGCCGACAGGTATTCTCCAATGTCTTCTCTGGTGCTTAGAATCAGCATGATGTCAACACCATTCTCTTCCCTGTTGGGGGGTTTAATTATCCCTCTCTATCTCACCACAAAGAAATGAAATATAACTGTTAAGATGTTGCAATATTATACGTTAGCCTCATAAATGTTGCATATTAGTAATTATGATCAGGCCAGAAAGATTTGGACAGTTGGTCTTATCTTTCAGGAAAGAGACAAACTGCTGACTTTGCCTCACAGTAATAGAGATTAAATGACAGAGTCTGGGCGGTTATAGTGTGGCAACAGAGTTGAGCACAGACTGCAACTGTCTCTGAGATATAGGCTGTTTTTGCTGTAACACTTGGGGGTTATGGATCATTCAATCGGCAGCATTCAGGTTGACCTTTTGACCATGTCAAAATAATGCATGTTGTGTCGACCTACTGTGAGGTGGTGGCCTCCTTTAGCATTGTGAATAACTGTTTGCTGTAAAGGTGGCCATACATCAGAAAGATATTGTACCCAATCATACAATCTCTATTGATTGTAAAGGTGGCCATACATCAGAAAGATATTGTACCCAATCATACAATCTCAATTGATTGTAGAGGCCCCCATACATTAGGCCGACTTGTCCTTAGGACAAGTCGGACCCAATTCTCCTGTGAGCCGCCCGGCAGCTCCCCGGGAGGCTCACATACAATATGTCACTTGATGTGCCAAATTTACATGTGATAAATCGCTTGCGATTTACCACATGTAACGGGGAGCTGCGGGCAGTGAGGAGCAGGGGGCAGGCGGTGAGGGGCAGGGGGGGCGCCAGTGATCCTGGGGCGCAGGGAGCCGTGTAAGAAGCCACTGCCGTCAGCGGGAGCAGTGGGGGCAGCGCAGAGTACCAGGGAGCCGTGCCGGGTAGGAGAAGACGCTGCCGGGCAGCAGCGGGACTCGGGAGCAGCAGAACACTTAAAAAAAAAAAAAGCCCATACAAACGCATAGGAAGCCATTGATTGGCTGAGACCTCTCTCAGCCAATTAGCTATTGGCTGAGAGAGGTCTCAGCCAATCAATGGCTTCCTATGCGTTTATATGTGCTTTTTTTTTTCTTTTTTTCTTAAGTGTCCTGCTCCCGGCGCCACTCGCGCTGCCTGGTAGCGTCTTCTCCTGCCCGGCCCGGCTCCCTGGTACTCTGCGCTGCCCCCACTGCTCCCGCTGATGGCAGCTTCTTCTTCTCCTCTGCCGGGCTCCCTGCGCCGCTCCCCTGATCTCTCCGCCCGGCTCTGGTAGGTCCCCCGCCAGCTGCAGTCCCCGCACGGCTCTGGGCAGCACATAAGATTTAGAAAATCTTATTTGCAGCCCGTCCGACCTGTCGACTCCGATCCTATGCGCACGGGGCCGCGCATCTGGTTGGAGGGCATGTCTCCATATGCAATTTGAACCGATTTTACGGCCCGATTCGTACGAATCGGGCCGTAAATCGTGCCCAAATCGCATAGTGTATGGGGGCCTTAAGATGGATTGTATGCAGACTGTGTGCACATCTTGTGTACACAATCATACAATCCATCATAAGATGGATTGTATGACTGATTGTATGATGGATTGTATGATGGATTGTATGCAGATTGTGTGCACATCTTGGGCGAAATGTAATAGGGTGCGATTTTTTTCGTAAGAAAAAAATCGCACCAAATCGCACCTTTAAAAACCGTGTTTTTTGCCCCGAAAAAGTGCGATATGGTGCGATTTCGGGCGATTTTTAAGTCCTGAAAATGTGCGATTTTCAGTCATGAAAATCGGCACATTTTCAGTACTGTGCGGTGTGTGTAAAAAAAGAAAAAAAACGGCGTGCGTTCCCCCTCCTAAGCATAACCAGCCCCGGGCTCAAAAAGCCGGTGCTGGTATCATAAAATCAGAGGGACAAACAAATAAGGGTTCCCTTGATTTAATGAAACCAGCACCAGGCTCAAGGTCCAGCGCTGGTTCCCAAAATACGGGGGACAAAATGACTAGGGGTCCCCCGTATTTTAAGAACCAGCACCAGACCCAACCAGCCAGCAGGGTAATGCCACAGCCGGGGGACACTTATTATATAAGGTCCCGCGGCCAAAGCATTATCCCCGTGGCTGGTCAGCATGGGCAGGGGTCCTGGGGAAGTGGGGACCCCCCCAATTAAGGGGTCCCCCCCCTCCAGGACTTACCAGCCCATGCTGAAAGTCCGGGGCTGTCCCCGATGCCCCTGGGCGGTGGGCATCGGGCTGATGAAAAGTGTAAAAAAAGGAATAAAAACTATTGTCTTCTACTGTAGAACTATGAGTCCCAGCAAGCCTACCCCGCATGCTGGGACTTGGAGAACCATCTTCTCCAGCAGACACGCTGCTCCCGGCTGGTACCCGCTCACGGACTGGAGAGGCACAGAGAGGCGCATCGGGGACAGCCCCAGACTTTCAGCATGGGCTGGTAAGTCCTGGAGGGGGGGGACCCCTTCATTGGGGGGGTCCCCACTTCCCCAGGACCCCTGTCCATGCTGACCAGCCACGGGGATAATGCTTTGGCCGCGGGACCTTATATAATAAGTGTCCCCCGGCTGTGGCATTACCCTGCTGGCTGGTTGGGTCTGGCGCTGGTTCTTAAAATACGGGGGACCCCTAGTCATTTTGTCCCCCGTATTTTGGGAACCAGCGCTGGACCTTTAGCCTGGTGCTGGTTTCATTAAATCAAGGGAAACCCTATTTGTTTGTCCCTCTGATTTTATGATACCAGCACCGGCTTTTTGAGCCCGGGGCTGGTTATGCTTAGGAGGGGGGACCGCACGCCGTTTTTTTTCTTTTTTTTTTGTTTTAACTATTTTTTTACAACAGAACCATGCACAGATCTCAATGATCTATGCATGTTTCTGATAAAATCGCCAGTCAGAACCTGGTCTATTTTTTTTGCGATTTTTAGTAACCTTTACTAAAAATCGCAACCCATTAACCCCTTCCTGACACAGCATGTTTTTGCCTTCCTGACAGAGCCCTTTTTTTCAAATCTGACATGTATCACTTAAGTGGGGATAACTTTTTTTTGCTTTTACTTATCCCAGTGATTTTGAGATTGTTTTCTCGTGACACATTGTACTTCAAATTAGTGGTAAATTTGGGTCGATACAGTCTGTGTTTTTTTGTGAAAAATACCAAAATGTCGTAAAAAAATGGAAAATTTAGCAATTTGCAAAATGTTAAATTTTCTGCTTGTGAGACAAATAATCATACCACTCAAAATAGTTAATAACTAACATAGACCCTATGTCTACTTTATGTTTCCATCATTATTTCAACTTCCTTTTAATTTTTTTGGACACTAGGAGGCTTACAATATGAATAGCAAATTTTCACATTTTCAAGAAAATTTCAAACACTGATTTTTTTAGGGACCAGTTCAGTTCTGATGTGACTTTGAGGGACTTGTATGTGAGACACCCCCATAAATGATGCCATTTCAAAAACTGCACCCCTCACAGTATTCAAAACAGCATTTTGGAAGTTTGTTAACCCTTTAGGTGTTTCACAGGAATTAAAACAAAGTGTAGGTGAAATTTCAAAATTTCATTTTTTTTTGCAGATTTGCAATTTTAATACATTTTTCTAAGGAACACAGTAGATTTTACTAGAGAAATGTGACTAAAAATTGATTCCCCCAATTCTTTTGTTTTCATAAATATCCTATATGTGGCCCTAGTGTGCACGTTGACCAAACCACAGGCTTCATAATAGAAGGAGCACCTACTTGATTTTGGAGCCTCCTTTTTATGAGATTATTTTTTAGGCACCATGTAGGTTTCTAGGCACCATAAGATGCTAAAAGTTAGGAACCCCCCCACAAGTGACCCCATTTTGCAAACTACACCCCTCAGGGAATTCATCTAGGGGTATAGTGTACATTTCAAACCCCCAGGGGTTTCACCAATTGTGGTACAACTGGGCTGTGCAAATGAAAAATTAAATTTTTTACACAAAAATGCAGTTCTGGCTCAAAATTTTTCATTTTCACAAGGAATGAAGGAGACAAAGCACCCCAAAATCTGTGCCCCAATTTCTCCCGAGTATGGCAATGCCTCACATGTGACCAAAAAATACCAGTTGGGTGCATGGCAGGACTCAGAAGGGAAGGAGTGATTTTTGGATTTTGCAGCTCAGATTCTGGTGGAATTTTGGTGGGTGCTATGTCGCATTAGCAAGACCCCCGAAGCACCAATACAGTGGAAGCCCCCCACAAGTGACCCCATTTTGCAAACTACACCCCTCTGGGAATTCATCTAGGGGTATAATGTACATTTCAAACCCCCAGGGGTTTCACCAATTGTGGTACAACTGGGCAGTGAAAATGAAAAATTACATTTTTTTACACAAAAATGCAGTTCTGGCTCAAACTTTTTCATTTTCACAAGGAATGAAGGAGACAAAGCACCCCAAAATCTGTGCCCCAATTTCTCCCGAGTACGGCAATGCCTCACATGTGACCAAAAAATACCATTTGGGTGCATGGCAGGACTCAGAAGGGAAGGAGTGATTTTTGGATTTTGCAGCTCAGATTCTGGTGGAATGTTGGTGGGTGCTATGTTGCATTAGCAAGACCCCCGAAGCACCAATACAGTGGAACCCCCCCACAAGTGACCCCATTTTGCAAACTACACCCCTCAGGGAATTCATCTAGGGGTATAGTGTACATTTCAAACCCCCAGGGGTTTCACCAATTTTGATACAACTGGGCTGTGCAAATGAAAATTTACATTTTTTACACAAAAATGCAGTTCTGGCTCAAAATTTTTCATTTTCACAAGGAATGAAGGAGACAAAGCACCCCAAAATCTGTGCCCCAATTTCTCCCGAGTACGGCAATGCCTCACATGTGACCAAAAAATACCAGTTGGGTGCATGGCAGGACTCAGAAGGGAAGGAGTGATTTTTGGATTTTGCAGCTCAGATTCTGGTGGAATTTTGGTGGGTGCTATGTCGCATTAGCAAGACCCCCGAAGCACCAATACAGTGGAACCCCCCCACAAGTGACCCCATTTTGCAAACTACACCCCTCAGGGAATTCAACTAGGGGTATAGTGTACATTTCAAACCCCCAGGGGTTTCACCAATTGTGGTACAACTGGGCAGTGAAAATGAAAAATTAAATTTTTTTACACAAAAATGCAGTTCTGGCTCAAAATTTTTCATTTTCATAAGGTATGAAGGAGACAAAGCACCCCAAAATCTGTGCCCCAATTTCTCCCGAGTATGGCAATGCCTCACATGTGACCAAAAAATACCAGTTGGGTGCATGGCAGGACTCAGAAGGGAAGGAGTGATATTTGGATTTTGCAGCACAGATTCTGGTGGAATTTTGGTGGGTGCTATGTCGCATTAGCAAGACCCCCAAAGCACCAATACAGTGGAACCCCCCCACAAGTGACCCCATTTTGCAAACTACACCCCTCAGGGAATTCATCTAGGGGTATAGTATACATTTCAAACCCCCAGGGGTTTCACCAATTTTGATACAACTGGGCAGTGAAAATGAAAAATTACATTTTTTTACACAAAAATGCAGTTCTGGCTCAAACTTTTTCATTTTCATAAGGTATGAAGGAGACAAAGCACCCCAAAATCTGTGCCCCAATTTCTCCCGAGTATGGCAATGCCTCACATGTGACCAAAAAATACCAGTTGGGTGCATGTCAGGACTCAGAAGGGAAGGAGTGATATTTGGATTTTGCAGCACAGATTCTGGTGGAATTTTGGTGGGTGCTATGTCGCATTAGCAAGACCCCCAAAGCACCAATACAGTGGAACCCCCCCACAAGTGACCCCATTTTGCAAACTACACCCCTCAGGGAATTCATCTAGGGGTATAGTGTACATTTCAAACCCCCAGGGGTTTCACCAATTTTGATACAACTGGGCAGTGAAAATGAAAAATTACATTTTTTTACACAAAAATGCAGTTCTGGCTCAAAATTTTTCATTTTCATAAGGTATGAAGGAGACAAAGCACCCCAAAATCTGTGCCCCAATTTCTCCCGAGTACGGCAATGCTTCATGTGTGACCAAAAAATGGCAGGACTCAGAAGGGAAGGAGTGATATTTGGATTTTGCAGCACAGATTCTGGTGGAATGTTGGTGGGTGCTATGTCGCATTAGCAAGACCCCCAAAGCACCAATACAGTGGAACCCCCCCACAAGTGACCCCATTTTGCAAACTACACCCCTCAGGGAATTCAACTAGGGGTATAGTGTACATTTCAAACCCCCAGGGGTTTCACCAATTGTGGTACAACCAGGCAGTGAAAATGAAAAATTTAATTTTTTAAACAAAAATGCAGTTCTGGCTCAAAATGTTTCATTTTCACAAGGAATGAAGGAGACAAAGCACCCCAAAATCTGTGCCCCAATTTCTCCCGAGTACGGCAATGCCTCATGTGTGACCAAAAAATGGCAGGACTCAGAAGGGAAGGAGTGATATTTGGATTTTGCAGCACAGATTCTGGTGGAATGTTGGTGGGTGCTATGTCGCATTAGCAAGACCCCCAAAGCACCAATACAGTGGAACCCCCCACAAGTGACCCCATTTTGCAAACTACACCCCTCAGGGAATTCATCTAGGGGTATAGTGTACATTTCAAACCCCCAGGGGTTTTACCAATTTTGATACAACTGGGCAGTGAAAATGAAAAATTACATTTTTTTTACATAAAAATGCAGTTCTGGCTCAAAATTTTTCATTTTCAGAAGGTATGAAGGAGAAAAAGCACCCCAAAATCTGTGCCCCAATTTCTCCCGAGTACGGCAATGCCTCACATGTGACCAAAAAATACCAGTTGGGTGCATGGCAGGACTCAGAAGGGAAGGAGTGATATTTGGATTTTGCAGCACAGATTCTGGTGGAATTTTGGTGGGTGCTATGTCGCATTAGCAAGACCCCCAAAGCACCAATACAGTGGAACCCTCCCACAAGTGACCCCATTTTGCAAACTACACCCCTCAGGGAATTCATCTAGGGGTATAGTGTACATTTCAAACCCCCAGGGGTTTCACCAATTTTGATACAACTGGGCAGTGAAAATGAAAAATTACATTTTTTTACACAAAAATGCAGTTCTGGCTCAAAATTTTTCATTTTCATAAGGTATGAAGGAGACAAAGCACCCCAAAATCTGTGCCCCAATTTCTCCCGAGTATGGCAATGCCTCACATGTGACCAAAAAATACCAGTTGGGTGCATGGCAGGACTCAGAAGGGAAGGAGTGATATTTGGATTTTGCAGCACAGATTCTGGTGGAATTTTGGTGGGTGCTATGTCGCATCAGCAAGACCCCCAAAGCACCAATACAGTGGAACCCCCCCACAAATGACCCCATTTTGCAAACTACACCCCTCAGGGAATTCATCTAGGGGTATAGTGTACATTTCAAACCCCCAGGGGTTTCACCAATTTTGATACAACTGGGCAGTGAAAATGAAAAATTACATTTTTTTACACAAAAATGCAGTTCTGGCTCAAAATTTTTCATTTTCATAAGGTATGAAGGAGACAAAGCACCCCAAAATCTGTGCCCCAATTTCTCCCGAGTACGGCAATGCTTCATGTGTGACCAAAAAATGGCAGGACTCAGAAGGGAAGGAGTGATATTTGGATTTTGCAGCACAGATTCTGGTGGAATGTTGGTGGGTGCTATGTCGCATTAGCAAGACCCCCAAAGCACCAATACAGTGGAACCCCCCCACAAGTGACCCCATTTTGCAAACTACACCCCTCAGGGAATTCAACTAGGGGTATAGTGTACATTTCAAACCCCCAGGGGTTTCACCAATTGTGGTACAACTGGGCAGTGAAAATGAAAAATTAAATTTTGTACACAAAAATGCAGTTCTGGCTCAAAATTTTTCATTTTCACAAGGAATGAAGGAGACAAAGCAACCCAAAATCTGTGCCCCAATTTCTCCCGAGTACGGCAATGCCTCATGTGTGACCAAAAAATGGCAGGACTCAGAAGGGAAGGAGTGATATTTGGATTTTGCAGCACAGATTCTGGTGGAATGTTGGTGGGTGCTATGTCGCATTAGCAAGACCCCCAAAGCACCAATACAGTGGAACCCCCCACAAGTGACCCCATTTTGCAAACTACACCCCTTAGGGAATTCATCTAGGGGTATAGTGTACATTTCAAACCCCCAGGGGTTTTACCAATTTTGATACAACTGGGCAGTGAAAATGAAAAATTTAATTTTTTTTACATAAAAATGCAGTTCTGGCTCAAAATTTTTCATTTTCAGAAGGTATGAAGGAGAAAAAGCACCCCAAAATCTGTGCCGCAATTTCTCCCGAGTACGGCAATGCCTCACATGTGACCAAAAAATACCAGTTGGGTGCATGGCAGGACTCAGAAGGGAAGGAGTGATATTTGGATTTTGCAGCACAGATTCTGGTGGAATTTTGGTGGGTGCTATGTCGCATTAGCAAGACCCCCAAAGCACCAATACAGTGGAACCCCCCCACAAGTGACCCCATTTTGCAAACTACACCCCTCAGGGAATTCATCTAGGCGTATAGTGTACATTTCAAACCCCCAGGGGTTTCACCAATTTTGATACAACTGGGCAGTGAAAATGAAAAATTGCATTTTTTTACACAAAAATGCAGTTCTGGCTCAAAATTTTTCATTTTCATAAGGTATGAAGGAGACAAAGCACCCCAAAATCTGTGCCCCAATTTCTCCCGAGTACGGCAATGCCTCATGTGTGACCAAAAAATGGCAGGACTCAGAAGGGAAGGAGTGATATTTGGATTTTGCAGCACATATTCTGGTGGAATGTTGGTGGGTGCTATGTCGCATTAGCAAGACCCCCAAAGCACCAATACAGTGGAACCCCCCACAAGTGACCCCATTTTGCAAACTACACCCCTCAGGGAATTCATCTAGGGGTATAGAGTACATTTCAAACCCCCAGGGGTTTTACCAATTTTGATACAACTGGGCAGTGAAAATGAAAAATTACATTTTTTTTTACATAAAAATGCAGTTCTGGCTCAAAATTTTTCATTTTCACAAGGAATGAAGGAGACAAAGCACCCCTAAATCTGTGCCCCAATTTCTCCCGAGTACGGCAATGCCTCACATGTGACAAAAAAATACCATTTGGGTGCATGGCAGGACTCAGAAGGGAAGGAGTGATATTTGGATTTTGCAGCACAGATTCTGGTGGAATTTTGGTGGGTGCTATGTCGCATTAGCAAGACCCCCAAAGCACCAATACAGTGGAACCCCCCCACAAGTGACCCCATTTTGCAAACTACACCCCTCAGGGAATTCATCTAGGGGTATAGTGTACATTTCAAACCCCCAGGGGTTTCACCAATTTTGATACAACTGGGCAGTGAAAATGAAAAATTAAATTTTTTTACACAAAAATGCAGTTCTGGCTCAAAATTTTTCATTTTCATAAGGTATGAAGGAGACAAAGCACCCCAAAATCTGTGCCCCAATTTCTCCCGAGTACGGCAATGCTTCATGTGTGACCAAAAAATGGCAGGACTCAGAAGGGAAGGAGTGATATTTGGATTTTGCAGCACAGATTCTGGTGGAATGTTGGTGGGTGCTATGTCGCATTAGCAAGACCCCCAAAGCACCAATACAGTGGAACCCCCCCACAAGTGACCCCATTTTGCAAACTACACCCCTCAGGGAATTCAACTAGGGGTATAGTGTACATTTCAAACCCCCAGGGGTTTCACCAATTGTGGTACAACTGGGCAGTGAAAATGAAAAATTACATTTTTTTACACAAAAATGCAGTTCTGGCTCAAAATTTTTCATTTTCACAAGGTATGAAGGAGAAAAAGCACCCCAAAATCTGTGCCCCAATTTCTCCCGAGTACGGCAATGCCTCACATGTGACCAAAAAATACCATTTGGGTGCATGGCAGGGAAGGAGTGATTTTTGGATTTTGCGGCTCAGATTCTGGTGGAATGAATGGTGGGTGCTATGTGGCATTAGCAAGACCCCCGAAGCACGGTGAAATTATGAACCTAATAATCCATAGATGTGTGGTATATTTTAAAACACTCCTTTATACATAGGCCGGGTTTGTCGGGGCAAGTGTCACACTGGAAAATAGTTTGCTTTCTTATTCCCTTTTTATAGCAAACTTTGCACCTTTTTTGTGTCCTGCCCTTTTTTCCAGTGGAGGGGATTTCATTAGGAAAATGCTGCCCTGGTACAATACGGGGGCCAGTACTAGAAGTACTGGGGCCCTCTGCCTGCTGGTTCCCAAATATTAGGCCCTTTATGACTTCCTCTTGAAAGTGCATAAATGTCCCCCTCTGGCTGGTAGAACGGAATAGCACGTAAGCGTTATACAGTGCCATCTGGATGATATACACGGCCAGCTTCTTGTACCAGATTTTTGTTTTCCGCAGGGCACTGTACGGCTTCAGTACCTGATCTGAAAGATCCACTCCGCCCATGTACCTATTGTAATCCAGGATACAATTAGGTTTTGAGGTGTGGGTACTGGTACCTCGTACAGGGACGGAGGTGGTACTGTCTCCGTGAATTGTTGTCAGTATAAGGACATCCCTCTTGTCCTTATATTTGACCAACAACATATTTTCGGTGCATATTCCCCTGCTTTCACCCCTTCTCATTACTTGGGCAATGTGCGTTTTTGGGAGGCCTCTTTGGTTCTTGCGCACAGTACCGCAAGCTGCTGTACCTCTTGAACCAAGGGCCTTAAACAGGGGGATGCTGGTGTAAAAGTTATCCACATAGAGGTGATAACCTTTATCCAGGAAGGGGTGCACTAAATCCCAGACAATTTTTCCACTAACACCTACGAGGGAGGGGGGGCATTCTGGCGGTTCAATTCTTGAATCCTTCCCTTCATATACCCTAAACCTGTGGGTGTACCCTGAGGTGCTTTCACACAGCTTATACATTTTTATGCCATACCTTGCCCTCTTACTGGGAAGGTACTGGCGGAATTTAACCCTTCCTTTAAAATGTATAAGGGACTCGTCTATGCAAATGAATTTATCTGGGATGTACATCTCTTCAAATTTGGCACTGAAGTGATCAATGACCGGCCTGACTTTGAATAGCCGGTCAAAGGTGGGATCATCTCTGGGTGGGCACTGTGCATTATCGTTGTAATGCAAAAATTTAAGGATTAACTCAAAACGAGTCCGGGTCATGGCCATACGGTAAAGTGGGGTGCTGTACAGAACATCTGTACTCCAATATTGCCTAATTTCTGGCTTTTTTACTATGCCCATATGAAACACCAGACCCCAAAACGTCATCATCTCTACTGCATCTACAGGGGTCCACCTAGCAAATGATGACGTTGGGTTTTGAGCAATAAACTGCTGGGCATATAAATTAGTTTGGTCCACCATTAAATTTATAAAATCATCAGAGAAAAATAATTTGAAAAAGTCAATTTCTCTGAGACCTGTGGAATCAAATTGGATTCCTGGGATGGCCAAAAACTCAGGAACCTGGGGCTCAAAATTGTCTGGTGGTGGGGTCCATACGAGATCAATTATTGGGGGGGGGTCTCAGCTGCTCTACGGGGGCGTCTTTGAGGGGGTCCCTCATCACTAGAGGAGGAAGAGGAGCTTAAGATGAATCCTTCAAATTCCCCGCTTGCCTCACTGGCTGTGTCAGAGTCAGAGGCAAGCATGGCATATGCCTCCTCCGCTGAATACATTCTTCTGGATGACTGGGATGACATTTGGGATGACATTTGGGATGACATTTTTATTTTTGTGTTTCTGGTAGTGAAATGTTTCAACACGTGTATAGTGTAGGGGGGGTACAAACTTTATTTCAATGTAGTATGTAGTGTGTAGTGTGTATGTAGTGCAAAAAAAAAAAAAAAAAAAAAAGGTCCTGCGCCAAAAATTGAGCACAGATGTTGGTCAGTAACGTCCGTCAATGAACAGCGCTCAAAGGCAACAGGAATTTGATCAAAAAAATTTGATAAAAAAAAATTAAAAAAAGACCCCACAGCACCCTCAAAAAAAAAAAAAAAAAGGTGATCAGTGATGCGACACTGATTACCAGTGAGGGGCAGCAGGTGCACAACCTATGGTGCAACTGACAGTGCAACTGGCAGGTATATATACCAAAAAGTTGCTGATCACCTCAGATATAGTGATCAGCACAAAAGGGGGGGGGCAGCAGACACAAAATATAGCACTCTCTATCACTCTCTGTCACTATCTCTCTCTATCTCTCTCTATCTCTCTCTATCTCTCTCTATCTCTCTCTATCTCTCACTATCTATCACTCTATGACACTGCAGCAGCAGCACTGACAGTTATATATATAAAAAATAACCCCTGCACCCCCAAAAAGTTGCTGGGGGTGCACAAAAGGGGGGCAGCCGACACAAAATATAGCACTCTCTATCACTATCTCTCTCTATCTCTCTCTATCTATCACTCTATGACACTGCAGCAGCAGCACTGACAGTTATATATATAAAAAATAACCCCTGCACCCCCAAAAAGTTGCTGGGGGTGCACAAAAGGGGGGCAGCAGACACAAAATATAGCACTTTCTATCACTATCTCTCTCTATCTCTCTATCTCTCACTATCTATCACTCTATGACACTGCAGCAGCAGCACTGACAGGTATATATATAAAAAAAAAAACCTGCGCCCCCAAAAAGTTGCTGATCAGTTAATTTATACTGATCAGCACAAAAGGGGGGGGGGGGGGGGCAGCAGTCAGTTGCACACACAGTACAGCTGTATATATATAAAAAATATATAGCACAATCTGTCACTATCTCTCTATCTCTCTCTATCTCTCTCTATCTATAACTCTATCACACTGCAGCAGCACAAAGTATAGCACTCTCTGTCACTAGCCCTCTCTATCTCTCTCTATCTCTCTCTCTCTATCTCTCTCTATCTATAACTCGAACACACTGCAGCAGCACAGCAGCACAACACAGCACAGCACAACACAGGAAGTCACAAGAAGTAACAAGATCCAGGAACGCTACAAGCAGTGATCAGGTAAGTGTTTGCAAGGATCAGGTCAGTATATCGCGGCAGATAGGCACGGTGACCGCACTGCACGCAATTCCAGACCGGAATGGCGTCTGCAGTGCAGTCACCGTTAGTTTAAATCACCCTCCATGGCTGTGATTGGTTCGTCGGTCCGACGAACCAATCACGGCCTTTGGGGGCGGGTTGGGTGAGGTGGGGTGACACCAGTGTCACCCTTACACCCCGTGGTGATTGGTGCTGTACTTTACAGCACCAATCACCACCGATCCCTGTGTCACCGGCGAACGTTATTCGCCGGTGACACAGAAAACGCTGTAATTGGCTGTTCACACTGAACAGCCAATCACAGCGATCGCCGACGGGGGGGCGGCATCGCAGCCCCCCCTGGGCATGCAGGGACATGTCTGCTCTCAGGGACAGCAGACATGTTTAAACTGTCACCGCGTCTATAGACGCGGTGACAGTTTAAAGCCATGACGTACATTTACGCCATGTGTCGGGAAGTACATCCCGGCCATGACGTAAATGTACGTCAAATGTCGGGAAGGGGTTAAATATGCGAGTTCTATACTTTTTAATGGGAAAACATCTGGATGCGATTTTTAGTCTAACTAAAAATCGCACCTTTAAAAAATGCGATTTTTGCCGCAAATCGCACCCTATAAAATATGCGATTTTCGGGAAATGCCCGGAAACGGCATATTTTGCGGAAAAAATCACAAAAAAACCCAAAAACGCCTCCCATTACATTTCGCCCCTTGTGTACACAATCATGCAGCAGATGGATTGTATGACTGATTGTATGATGGATTGTGAGTAGATTGTGTGTCCAAAAACCACCAAGGACTGCCGGGGATTTCAAGGGAAATTGTACACAATCATGAGCGCAATCGATCTTAAGATCGATCTTCCTGATGTATGGCCAGCTTAAGATGGATTGTATGCAGATTGTGTGCACATCTTGTGTACACAATCATACAATCATGCAGCAGATGGATTGTATGACTGATTGTATGATGGATTGTGTGCACATCTTGTGTACACAATCATACAGCAGATGGATTGTATGACTGATTGTATGATGGATTGTGAGTAGATTGTGTGTCCAAAAACCACCAAGGACTGCCGGGGATTTCAAGGGAAATTGTACACAATCATGAGCGCAGTCGATCTTAAGATCGATCTTTCTGATGTATGGCCAGCATAGGGGGGCAGCCAATTTTTGATGGGCGGCAGGAGTAGCGGCAGACCGCAGACAAGTTTACTCTGCAGGTCCCGGCTACAGAACCGGTGCAAGCTGAGGGGTGAGGTGGGGTTGGGGAGGCTTAAGTTTCCTTGGGGGGGGGGGGGGGGGGGGCGCAAACTTTTCTGGCAGGGGGTCACTCATTTTTTCGTTACACCACTGATGGCAGTGCCCACATACACAGGCTGAACAGTGCAGGAGGGTTTGTGTCCATCAATGCCACCTGTGGTCACATAACAGTGGCAGATTTTACCTACAGGCTGCAGCAGTTCCTCAATTAATATCCCCCAGCTCAGGAGCCAATTGTAGTCTGGGACTGTACTGGCTACACCGAGACTGGCAGGGACTTCCTATTGGAAGCGCTACCTGCCAGTCACCCATCGGACATGCAGCCCCAGTGTCCGCTATTCCTCCCTCAGGGACTGTCAGACTGGACTGTGATTAGCAGAGAGCCTGCTGTTGCATGCACAGATCCTTCTGTCTGCCAGATCCATTAAAGGAGAATAGTAGCAAGTTATTCGGAGAGTTTGTGGGCCTGTTTACAGCTGAAGAGACAGGATAAGAATCTGACAAAGGTGAGGTAGGGTGTTCCAGAGGAGGGAAGCATTTCTTTAAGCAAAATCTTGGAGGTGAGTGCATAAGGAAGTGACCAGGTTGCAGGGCCCAATTTTGGGATGCTTTTGGTGAGACCCAAGAAAGTAGGCCCACCACCTGTCCCCGCTTACTTCTCTAAGAAGTGGGCAACCAAGGGGCTTCGCGATACAATTTGCAGTGAACCTTCTCATTGCAGAGGCCCCACACTCCACCAAACTAAGGCCTCTGATCATGATATCGAGCAAAGAATCTCCTGCAGATCGGATGAGATGAACAGAAGCATTCATGATAGACTGGAATGGGGAAAGAGGTAGGCCGGGGAAGAGGAGGTTACAATAACTGAGGTGCGAGATGATTAGGGCAAGGATAAGGGTTTTGGTGGTGTAGTGGGTAAGAAAGGGTCTGATCTTGGGGATGTTTTGGAGATGGAAACGGCAAGCGTGACCATTTATTATAATATTGCTACAGCGCTGAAAAAAAACCGGACTCGGACTACACTCCGGACCGCCGGACAGGACATCAAGATCTGCAGTCCAGAGCTTTTAGGGTCTAGTCCGGGGGTTGTCCTGTCCGGGGGGGTGTCTTGTCCGGGGGGTTGGGGGTCCAGTGATAGCTATCACCAGGGACATGATGGGAGGGGAGATTACAGCCTCCCCCTGTGGTCCGGACCGTCCGGTTTTACTACATGCCCGGACCATACAGGGAGGCTTTATTCTACCCCTCCTTCTCTACCTGGTGACAGGTGTGACAGGCAGCCCCCCGGACAGGACACCCCCAGACCGTAGGCTACAAGCTACAAAATGCAGAGTTTGATGTCCGGTCCGACGGTTTTGTCCTGGTCCGGTTTTCACCCATACCCGCTGACATCTGTAGCAGTGCCAATCATTATTGCACTGGGACTGGATGTAATATTGGGAGCATAGTAGAGAAGAGACTCTGTGGCATACTCCACAGAAGAGGCAATGCCACACAAGGCAGTGGGGTTTGTTTGACTAATTTCATCTGTATTGGTTCTGAGCGTTCCTGAAAATTGTCATTGGTCAAATTTCTTACTTTTCTTTCCTTCTTTACTTTCAAAACACCTTTCATAACCATTAATTACTAACTGGTCCTGGTGGGAAGTGCTGACAATGTTGGGTACATTCTCAGAAACAAGGTTACCATTAACAGATTCTTAAGTATCTAAGCAAACCATTTACCACTCCTGTAATATTAACCTGATCTCCCAGCATCCCATTATGTAAGGGACAATTTGATGACAACCATTTTTTAACACTTATCTAAACTAATAAAAAAAAAACCCTGCTCTTTACTAATCCCATGCATACAGGGGTCTTCCCCAGTTATCTGGTGTGGTGAAAACTCCATACTAGTGCTTTGGAAGGAATCCAACATCTGGGATACCGGGTCAGTGTGGCAGTGTCCTGGTTTATTGTCCTGGATCAGTGCGGCAGTGTCCTGGTTTATTGTCCTGGATCAGTGCTGCAGTGTCCTGGTTTATTGTCCTGGGTCAGTGCGGCAGTGTCCTGGTTTATTGTCCTGGGTCAGTGCGGCAGTGTCCTGGTTTATTGTCCTGGATCAGTGCGGCATTGTCCTGGTTTATTGTCCTGGATCAGTGCGGCAGTGTCCTGGTTTATTGTCCTGGGTCAGTGCGGCAGTGTCTGGTTTATTGTCCTGGGTCAGTGTGGCAGTGTCCTGGTTTATTGTCCTGGGTCAGTGCGGCAGTGTCCTGGTTTATTGTCCTGGGTCAGTGCGGCAGTGTCCTGGTTTATTTGTCCTGGGTCAGTGCGGCAGTGTCCTGGTTTATTGTCCTGGATCAGTGCGGCAGTGTCCTGGTTTATTGTCCTGGGTCAGTGCAGCAGTGTCCTGGTTCATTGTCTTGGTTCATAAAAGGACTAAAGAGGACATGGGGAAAATGCCCACAGCAACCAATCAGATTTTACATAATATCATAGATGTACTAGAAAATGATAGACACTTACTGAATGAACAATATCATTCAATGGGTTAACATATTGGTGCTGCTGAGAATCGTCTAGTGTGTGTACCAAGCTTAACTGTCATTTCACAGACTGTGCTAGATAAATAAGAGATTCTGATTGGTGGATTTTGTGCACTTTATCTTATGCTTGAAACACATACTTGCCGGAGCCCGGAGAGGCCAGCTGAATCTTCTGGTCGGGGGGTGGGAACAAGGCTGACTCAAAGCTCTGCCCCCAATCCACACAAACACTGCGATTCGTGGGTCGGCGAGTAGGGGGCGGGGCTAAAATGACACAAAATGGTGCAATTTGCGTCATTTTAGCCCGGCCCCCTCTCTGCGGACCCACAATTTGCAGTAAATGGAGGTAATATGATCAGCGGGGAAGGGGGGTGCAGGGGATCTGGCTGCCAACCCACCCCCCATCTCGATCTGGCTGGCTGGCAAGCAAGAGACTTGCCCACCTTTCCGCGGGGCCGGGAGCCTCCCAGCCATTCCAAACATCTCTCCTAAGTGAAAACCAATTGCTTACTGATCTATGGACCTTATTCTGATTTGCACAGGTTCCCCGCACAAGGGAGACCGATAGTGAAGCTCTGTGCATGCACGTATTCGCTTATGCACATGTGCAGGGCTTTTGTGCGGGTGCCTTCAGAGACTTGCATCATCTCTGTGGCGCTTGCACGGGGGGGCAGTGCAGTGCACCCAGGAAAATGCTAGGAGTCCCCATGCGAACGTCATAGGACTTTATCCACCTGCCTAGTTCTTGGACCAGGATGCCACAAGTCTAAATCAGCAGAGACTGACTTAGATTTGCCGGCACTGTAGAAATCGGTTCCGCACGCTACCCTGCGAATGGTTGCAAAACATATTCATAAGTATATTCACTTGCTGGCGGCATTCGCACAGCCTGCGGGCAGCATTTGAAGGCTCGCTAAGCTGCAAACTAACCAGAATCAGGCCCGATGTGTGCTAGAAGATCTGACACTTTTCTATAAGTATAAACTGGCTCCTGATTGGATGGCAGTGAGGTTGTCAGGAGACCACATACTTCGATATTTAGTACAGAAGGGGGACAAAGTAAATTCGAACAATACAAACTACATCTCAAGCTCAGGGTTACTACACATTTATTTTGTGACTATTATAAATAACATGCTTTAGATAATACCAGTCTCCTTTAGAACAATTACTGTATGCTTCTGTTACACACACAGAGACACGGGTTAGATAAAGTGGGTTCTTGTCCCCTACTAAAGTAATATTCCTTGCTGTAATAATTAGCAGTGTACTCATGTCACTGCCATTGTGGTGAAATGTCCTTCCATGCACTGGTCAATAAGAAATGACATTGCACGCGGTTACATAGGAGTAGTGAGTACATTATCGTTATCAATGACGGCAGCTGGGTTGTCATACGCATGCTCATGTTCGCTGAATCTGAAATAAAATAGAAAAATATATCAATATTTGCTGTTAGAGTTAAAAACCAGTAACTTTATGCAAGTAATGGACCTGAAACAAACCACGCTGCAGAACAAATGCAGTTATATTTTTTTTGTGTAGGGTAAATACAGGCTGCTTTCGCATGTAGACTACAAATAATATTGTGCAGCTTTAACCTGCAATTTTGATTTGTTTTGACAGACCCCATGTTAATCTTAAGGCCCCCATACATTAGTCAGACTTGTCCTAAGGACAAGTCGGACCTGATAGTCCAGGCAGCTCCCCGGGAGGGGTCACACATGATTAGGCACTTGATGTGACATGTGTTGCATGCAATTTATCACATGCAACTCCCGGGGAGCTGCAGGCGGAGGGAGCAGGGCACACAGAAGCAGCGGGCGAGGGGCGGCGGCGAGTGGAACAGAGAGCCGGGCAGGGGGAGCAGGGAGCCAAGATGCCAGGAAAAAAAAAAAAAAAGCCCATACAAATGAATGGGGAGCCACGAATTGGCTGAGAGCTCTCAGCCAATCAGCGTCATTTTAGCCCTGCCCCTTTGCAGCGGACCCGCAAAATAACGGACTTGGTGAAGCGGTGAAGGGAGTTGCAGAGGCTGCGGGGGGAAAGCGGGAGACTTGCCTACCGTCCCGGGGGGCCAGGGAGGGGACACAATTTTCTTGAGGCTCTGGCCATTCCGGGAGGGTAGATAAGTATGACATCGGATCAGGTGATAGCTAACAAGTATGGAATAAATAAGGCCTTCATTTAATTCCTCAGCTGTCACCTGCAAGGTGTCTCCCCAGTTCTGGCGCCTTAGGCTGCAGCCTAATCAGCCTATTGGTTAACCAGGCTCTGGTACAGGGGTCTTTTACTGATATTATATAACAATCATATATAGACATTTGTAGATAGATTAAATTCCTCATAATAATGGCAAAATAATAATAATAATATCTTTATTATCATAAAATGCTCACATACATGAACATTAAATGAAATTCAGTTGTGAACAATACAAAAGATGAGAAAAAGACAATAAAAGTAGAACAATATGCAAATCAAGATCTATACCCGGAAAAAATTCCGACTAAGAATTTAAAACACGAATTGTTTTAAATTGAAAATCATCTCTAGTTGGGAAATATAATAGGAAGATAGAGCACAGCATTTCTCAGACAGAGATAGGTTGATTTACAGGCAATATGTACATTTGTTTCAAATAGAAACATTTTATTTTATTGTTCCTCTCAGTTTTTAAGTTTATTTCCTCTGAAATATAACTGCTATGGTGATTGCTAATTCAACCTCAACAAGAGCCACATAGGGGAAGAGAGGACCTGAATAGGGTTCTGATATGATTTGAATTTGATGGTCTATGATCAATAGTGGCTACTTTTATCATCGATGGGGGAGAAACAGATGGTTTCCCGCCATCGATGATACAGAATTTACGGGGGGAAATGTTCTCCAAGCTGTCGGGACATAGAGCCTAGCTCTGCCACACATTAAACTCTGACTCTTGGCTCTTATTGGCCCACAGCTCACTGTAAACAAAAGCTGGGGTGACCATTGGTGTGTGAAACTATTGATGGTTCCATTACAGATAGTATCACACATTAAGGTTTCCTATCAAAAGTGACCATGAATTGGAAACCCACTGATAGCCATCCCTAGGTCTGTGAACAAGCTGGAGGGTTACAGTGAACATTAGACTACATTGGCATAGCATAGCTTGGGGGCACTGGGAGACTGCAAGGGCTATTGGATATTCCATTGCCGGGCCTTGCAGATAGTTGTCTGCTTCCCCATCACACCTGCCTCCATGTCCCTCCCCAAATGGCCACTGCCTCAGAAAAGACAGTTATAAAGGATGCTAATGGCCATTTTGGAAGAGACATTTTTAATGGGGACACACGCTATAGACTAGAGATGGGTCGTTCACGAACGAAGCCTTTCAGTTTCGTTTTTAAAGATACAGATTTTTTAACGGATTGATCTGCTGGATCCCAGCTCTCATTAGTGACCTGTTTTGCCCATCTCTAGTATAGACCGACAGCAGTGGCATAAGGAGGGGCATAACCCCTGACAATGGGCAGATCTCCTGATGACATCAAGGGCAGAGCCGAATTTCCCATGAGGCACGTGAGGCACGTGCCTAGGGGCGGCACTTGGATGCCTGTGATGGTACTGTCAGCCCAAAATGTACCAATAACTGCAAAATATCCACTGTACTGTACTATATTCCATCTCAAATACAGTGTAAATGGATAGGACTTGCAGATACTGCCCCTGTAAACTGTCTTCCTTAGTAACTATGTATTCATATTAAAAGATCATGTTACAGTTAGTGTTTTTTTTAATAAATCCTTTATATTGGCTATTATCAAATGAGGTCTTATAAGTAATCAATAAAAAATATATATACTTAGACAGGGGGTGGGGGGCGGCGTTATTGTTGTGCCTAGGGGTGCCATCATCCCTAAATCCGCCCCTGATCAAGGGTGAGATTTAATAGGATGAGAGATTCAGAAAGTGAGAGATTTGGGAAGAAATCTCCAGTTTTTTTAAAGCGGCAATCATTTACACTGCAAAATCAGACTGGTCTTGCAGTATAAATGATTGCCGCTTTAAAAATACTGGAGATTTCTTCCCAAATCTTTCACTTTCTGAATCTCTCATCCTATTAAATCTCACCCACGTCTAGAGGCACGTGGTGATTGGGGGGGGGGGGGGGTAGGATGAATTCCCTTCCAATGATCAGGGATTAAGGGGGTTTGAAACTCTTTGGAGGGGGGGGTGCATGTTTTATAGTTATGCCACTGCTAGATTGGAAAGCAGCTTTATACCGTACAACCAGGGGTTGCACTCCATTAAACCAAACAGCAACCCCAGCTTGCACTTTCTATCCCAACAGAGTACATCTCTATAGTGTAAGTCCTCCAGCAGGTCCTCTCCTCTGATCTGGTAATTAGATGGCTCTTAAACGTAATCCCCACCAATGTGATAAATGAAGAAATGGGGTTATCAGAGTCCACGTGCAATGAAAAAAACAAAATATGTTGTATTGCTGTAAAAATACGTACCCGCTACTGTGATGGATGTATTTACCATTGGGGACAGCCACCTCATCGAACACTGTAGATTTTTCTACGGGGGATCTGAAGTAGAAAATAAATAATAGTGATTATACAAGTATATCTTGCAAGAAGTGTAACGAAAAATGTTTCATAACAATTCAGAGTTTTCTGCAATTCCCCCATTCTATGATGGTTCACTGGATTATTTTACCAACAGAGGTGGGAGGCAGCTCAGGCATGTGGTCATGGTGCTGCATCATTGAGGGGTTTAGCTGTTGGCTGCACAGCAAATGGAAATCAGGGTCTGGTACTTAATCGTTTATTTTTTGAAGATCCCAATGGATATATCTACTAAGCAATGCGTGTCCAAAGCGGACGGCTGTTTTTCCATAAAATGTCCACCATATTAAATACACAGCCACGTGTGTTTTGCATTTAATATCATTGTCGCTTTATACCAGAGCTGGGCAACACCGGCCCTCCAGATGTTGATGAACTACACATCCAAGGATGCTTTGCATTAGTTTTGCTATGTGGCCATGCTGAAACTGATGCAAGGCATGCTGGAATGTGTAGTTCATCAATATCTGGAGGGCCGGTGTTGCCCAGCCCTGCTTTATACCCTACAGATGTTGAACGCTGCAGCTGATATTCGGTAGCTTTCTAAACCCGCTACATAGAAAATATTCACTAAAACACCAGAAGAGCCATCTCCAAATAATATGGATGTGTCGGAGAATCGAAAGACCAGAAATTTTTGATCCTGGATCCCAAATTCTGGTCCTGACCCTCAGGTCTTTAAAGGTGCCCATACACGGTACAATTGCTGGGTGCGATGGGATGCGCGCTCCCGTCACACATCTCACCGCACAGCTCAAAAAGTATGTGCTGCACTTACTCTATGTTCTAAATCTCATCTCATTGCATTGCAAATCCCATGCGATGTGATCTAGTCCAAATTGTATAAAATAATTGTACCGTGTATGGGCACCTTTAAGTCATGGACTGTCCCAAGAATAACAATGGCAATAAGTCAGGCCATAGAAACTGCATTACCAAATGCCTATCATGGCACACAATGCCAGGCAGTAGGTTTGAGTGGTACAGGCAACTTTTATACATTCTGGATTATACCACTGACTATTTCTAGTATATACTAAAGGCCAAATGGAATAGGGTGTGAGAATCAGAAAGTGAATGATTTTGGAGAATTTTCCCCTTTTTTTTTTAAAAGCGGCAATCATTCACACTGCAAAACCAAGTTGATTTAGCAGTGTAATTGATTGGCGCTTTAAAAAAAGAAAATGGACAAACTCTCCCAAAATCAATTTCAATTTTTTTATTCTTAAGGCCCATACACACTGGGGGACTTTTGATCTGAAAGCAGCTCAGTTTTGTTGTTTGAGCAGCACCGTGTGTACGGGGCAGTGATGAGTGGTGAGCGCTGATGCGCGCTCCCGCATCATCACCGGCCACCAACGCTCATCTGCTGGTACTACCAGCAGATGAGCGACGGGGTGGACGGCATTTCATAGCATCCCGCTGTGGAAAGTCGACCACCCCTGGGAAAATCCCTCAGAACGGCAAAAATCCCTCAGTGCGTATGCGATTTTCAGCCCAGTGATGTTGCCATGGGGTAATTACATGCTTGTTGCCACGGGGGATATCCTACTTGTTGTCATGGGATGATTAAATGCTTGTTGCCTAGGGGGATTTCCTGCTTGTTGCCATGGGGAGCTTACATGCTCATTGCCTAGGGGGAATTTTTTTGCCAATGGGGTCACTGGCGCACTGTATGCCCACCCGCCGATCAAATAAAAAAAGGAAAAAAAAACAAGTTAGCCGAGGTTTTTGACTGCCAGGAGCTCTCCTCCGCCGACTCCCGGCAGCAGAGAATAGCCAGAGGAGATGAGCGCCTCCTTCCCCCATGCTGCCCAGGCCCTCCGTCAGGTCATGGGGTATTTGTGCGGCTGTACAGCTTGTCCACCACTAGAAACGGCCCTGGGCAAATGTGACAGCCCTAGCAGTAGCAGCCAGAGGGTGGGGGAAACCCCTGACAACAAGCAGGTACCATAGGCTAGGGGGCACATGAGTTATAGTTTATTTTATATAGTTCCTCCACTGCCTAGGCTACATTACATTGCCCTTAACCCTGCACCCACTTCTCGCAAACACTGCACTACATTACTGTTCAGATGTGGTTGGATGCGCACAATGTTTTCCTATGACAGGGACCAGTTCTGTATGTGTGCGATGGGTTGTTGTTGGTGACTAATGTTTAAGGAAAAAGGGAAGAGGCCAGGGATCTTGCACAAAGATTTTCTGACCTATGTGACACGTAGCTCGGCCATCTACATGGGTGCCACAAGGCACAAGCCCCCCCCCCATGGTGCTGAGAAAGATGCGATACTGCGTCCTTGGACACAGCTGGGATCAGTAATGCAGCTAGCAGGAGACGTAAGGCCATATTCTGCATTACCAAAATAGTGCTATTGCTGCTGCTTCTATGTACGCTTCTTCAGACACATCTGAATCAGGCCCACACTGCACTATTCACTGCCCCTAACCATTTCCATTATAGTGCTGGTTGGTTCCCCAGGGTGCAGTACTCTGGGTTTTCTAGGTCCCTAAAGTACCCCTTACTCCAGCAGCTCTTATGTCTGCAGGACAATCTCGGCTTGTCGTGGAATGATAGCCTGACCAAAAAGTACATAGCTAATAATTATATAATCCCGATTCTACCCAAATCACAGGCAGCCCCCAGCTACATACTGACACATACACGCAGAAAGCAGGTTCCACAAAACACAGACATCCATGTTTAGAACGTGCACACGTGATGGGATTAGTGCAGTGCGGGGTTTGAGATGCAGCAAATATAACAGCACAGTGAGCAGTGTTTGGATGTATAATAGGAGAATAAGCAAGTATGAAATATAGAAGATTACAGTTTGGGCGGACAGAGAATGCAGCCAGTATGTGGCAAGGCCTCTCTTTGTCTTGTCATGCCCAGCCCCTGTTGGCACTATACGTGGCATGTGGGTAAATAAATATTCAGTGCATGGAAACCAGCCCAGCAAGTGAACAAAGACAGAAGCTTGTACCTGGGTGGAGTGTGTCTGTTGCAATGGACTTGTGCGTCTGTCAGATAACCACAAGCAGTATTCTGCTGTGTTGCGGAATAAATCCTGCACACAGATTAGTGGGGGTGAGCTGGGTAAACATGGATGATGCGCAGTCAGAGAGCTCTGGGTGGAAGTTCAGGATTACCAGCACTTGTCATGGAACTGCAGGTTTTTCACTTTTTTTGAATGATTATGGTTTTTTTCTAGATGGTTTGGGAAGTTTACAGTAGTGATGGTCATCATTGCCTTTGCCATCGATGGTTGTCATCGCTGGAGAAAGGGCAACTCGCCATCAATAGTGTATTACTATCCAATGGATGACCATCTATGTTTTTACATATCGATGGTCATCCATTTTCTTTGATTGGTCTGTGGGGGTGGGGCTTCAGGTTGTCGGGGGCGGAGCTATGCTCAGTGTCCCGGCCCCTTGGGGAAAAAGCAAAAATGAAACTATTCGTATAAGCTTGAGATCGATGATGGGAAACCATCTGGTTCTCCCCCATCGATGGAAAAACTTTTCTACATCGGCAAGAACCATCGCTGATTTCTAATCAGCGATGGTCGATGGCCATCCCTAGTTTACAGTCTTACAAAGAAATACATTGTTAGTGAAGTCTGAATTGTGCATTTTGTTGTAGCTCTTAGACCAGGGCTGGGCAACACCGGCCCTCCAGATGTTAATGAACTACACATCCTAGGATGCTTTGCATTAGTTTTGCTATGTGGCCATGCTGAAACTGATGCAAGGCATGCTGGGATGTGTAGTTCATCAACATCCGTTGTTGCCCAGCCCTGTCTTAGAGGCTAATACAGGCCACCAGGATTATGGGTCATTGGGTTGACCCAATTTAGTTTGACATACATTGTGTTAACCACTGAATGTCGGCAAGCCTTAGGTCGGCCCTGAAATAGGTTAACATGGCTACGGTTGACAGGGTTGGAAGGTCAACATAAGCATTACGGCAACAACGGCAAGGTCGAAAGTCAAAAGGTCGACATGAGTTTTATGTCCCGATTGTCGACATATCGACATGGATACCATCTAAGTGTTCCGCTCCCCCTCACATTGCTCACTGCACTTGTCATGCTTCAGGCATACTATGTTATTCTCCGATGGTAAGATAAAAAAAAAGTGAAAACCTCATGTTGACCTTTTGATTATTGACCTTACCATGGTTGACCTAACGCTTGTGTCAACCTACCAACCCTGTCGACATCAGCCTCATGCCCCAGACATGTAGCATCTCTCTCCTCTTTGGGCTTCTCCACAACTAAAGTAGGTAAGTACAGGGCCGCCATCAGTGGGGTGCTATGGGGACAGCTGTTCCGGCGCCCGCCACTCTGACAGAGGGTAGGGCCTGGCAGCTATCCCAGCACGACCGACAGCAACCCCCTTACACAGCCGCACCTGCTGCCACGGGTTGCCTCAACAGTTTGGGGCTGCACCACACACACACACAGCCCCCTTCATTGGTGATTCAGTGCCTGCCCTGCAGCTGTTCAGTGATTAGCGCGGCATAATAATGTCAAGCCGCACCTGATGATGAGCCACATGGAGCCACCGCAGACATCCTGATTGAGGAGTGCCGCCTGCCCACCGGCCTGGTAAATATAGAAGGGGGCCCACACTGGGATTACAGAGTGTGGCCACAGCTGCGAATACGGGGAGGGGAAGGGAGCATGGTGTCTCTCTGAGCAGGCTGCAGCCTATGAAACATTAAGGGCTGAGGCTGGTAAGATTCTTTGTGAGTGCGGGAGTTATTGCCAGTCCCGGGCCCCACAATCTCTGGTGGCAGCCCTGGGTAAATATGCACAAGTCAATGAGAAATATCCAGTTCTTTGGCCCTTCCATTTAGCCTATATTCAGCTTCAACATTCTGGGGCCCATTTACTATAGGATCACATATACAATGCTATCTGGGTGGGATCTACCGCCCATGATCACATTGCAACCCACCATCTCCTAACTGTCATTTTTCAAACACAGCCTATAAAAATATGACACAAATGACATTATTTTAGCACCATCCTCTTGGACCCGCCAAGGGTTTCATTTACTGATGCCCTGTCCCCTTACAGGAAAAGGAGAAAATAAAATGTTGACAAGTATGTGTTGAACAGTCCTCTAACCGACCCAGCTGGAAGAAAATGTTTTATAAAATACATTTACAGCATAACATACTAGATTAAAACAATTAGTCCTTTGTTGTGGCAGGTCACATGGGAAATCATAGATTATTATTGAAGTATTAATAGCTTAACCAATGCTGTACGATCTCAGGAACTCACTTGGATCTTCTATTCCACATTTTGTTTGCCATGTAGGCCCCAAAGACAAGGACGAGGAAGACCGCGACCGCGATAAGGCCAGTTCCCCACTGAGGAATAATCCTGCCCTGTTTGTCACCTGCAAAACAACATTCAACAGATTGGACAGTGTATAGGGAAAGAATAGGTGCTATAATGTAGTAGGATGAGCCTTCAATGATCATAGCTGAAATTATTACTAAAAGTGTAAAATAGTCACATATTTATTAGATAGTACTGATATGTATGTTACGCACACTTGCCTTCAGTGGTGTAACCATACCATAAGCGCCCCCCCCATCGTTCAATTGGCAGCGCCCCCCCATGTTCAACGTGCCTTACACCACCACCACCACCACCACCCCTATCCGGACTATTTGTCTACAACAAGAAGATAGACAGCCATTAGGTCGACACCATTAGTTCGACAACTCAATAGGTCGACATGCTTTTAGGTCGACATACCATTAGGTCGACATACCATTAGGTCGACATGTCATTAGGTCGACATGCCATTAGGTCGACATGCCATTAGGTCGACACTGCCATTAGGTCGACAGTGTCTAGGTCGACAGTCAAAAGGTCGACATGGTTTTTTTCACTGTTTTTTGAGCCGACATGTGCCGACAGGCGGTATTTCATGCCCTACCATCCACTAGGGCGTGGAGCTAGATTATAATAGTGTGCCGAGCGCAGCGAGGCACCGTGCCCGAAGCATTGCGAGCGATGCGAGGGGCTGCGGTTCACTTCAAACTGTGTCCATGACGACTGTGTCGACATTTGGGTAAAAAAACAGTGAAACAGTGACCTAATGGCATGTCGACCTAATGACATGTCGACCTAATGGTATGTCGACCTAAAAGCATGTCGACCTATTGAGTTGTCGAACTAATGGTGTCGACCTAATGGCTGTCTATCTTCTTGTTGTAGACAAATGGTTTTTTTTCATTCAAGGCAACCCTACTCCAAAAGTTTCTTTATTTTATTTTATTCTAAAATTTAAAAAGTAATATATTAATTTAAGAAAATGATGCTTAACTGTTAGCCTAAAGCCTCGTACACAAAGGGCGATTTCAGCAAAAATTGATAGGGATGCGTACAGGGCGACAGTTGACAGGAGCATCCTCCTGCAACCAGACCTGCAGTTTTCACAGGAGCATGCTACTGCAACTAGCGGCTCCCCCCCCCCCCCCCCTGACAGAGTGTCTCGTTTTCATCAGCGACCATCGCTGGCCGATGATGAAAATGGGACAGTCAGCAATTTAGTTGCTGCGCGATATATCGCTCAGCGACCAATCGCTCCATGTGTTCGGAGCTTTGGGTTTAGCTATGTGGTGGTGGTGGACATATACGTGTTCTAATTGTCTACATATTTCATGACTGGTAGCCACCAGCGATGCTTTTGCTTATTACCTTGGCCATAAATATTTTGTTTTGGTCCTGGACCACCAACATGAGGTACCCCTGCAATCCTGAGGCACCCCAGTTTACCTAGGTGGACAGTTTGGAAACCACTGGTCGCTGGGGGCTATTCGGCGATTTCCGCACTTCTGCGCATGCCCAATATACAGTATCTAGAAACACAGATAATTCCTAGAGTGTGGATGGCAAGGTACTGGATTTTACATCCTATTTAGCTCTGAGAAAATGCTAGTAATGTTCCCAAAGATGCAGATTTGGTAAGCAAGGGGGGTGTTTGTGCGGCACCATCTCTGAAGTGAAGATGGTACATGCGCATAAAATGGAAAAGGCTCTGGAACTGTACCGGTGTGTTTGCTGTCACCTGTACTGGTTAAGGTCCGTTTTAATGTACAGGAACACTGGGCAGCTGCCCAGGGACCCACAAATCTATTGCCTCGTAGAAGGGGTGGGCTTATTGGGAGGAAACTAGAGAACACTGCCAGATGCCCAGATGTATTGTGTCATTAGACCATGGGGGGAAGTTGCCATGATTGGAGATTATGGGCGGGATGCATTAACTTCCGCAGCCCATTACCACCCTCTGCCGGCTACTGCAGTCATACTAAACGTACAGCTCTAACATATAGTAAAGCGCATCTCTTGCAATAAGCGCTGCCTTTTGCGAAGCAGCCAGCGCGGGGGTGAGGGGGGGGGGGGGGGCTGTTATGCCCTCCTGCTGTCCCCATCTGCTGCTGCGCGGCTCCACCTCCTCCTCCGTGCACCTGGAAGGTGCTAGGGAGGAGGAGGTCATTGGTCCAGGCAGCACAGCAGGAGGCTGCCCAGACACAGGTGAAGAGGAGGGGCAGCGGGGGTCTGTGCGGGGTGGTGGGGGTCCATGTGGGGTGGTGGCGGATGCAGTATGAAGGTCCATAGGCTTCTATGGGGTATCGTCAGCTTTTGCTGGCGATACCCTTTTCCTGCATACCAAAATGCGGTAAAACCCCCAATAACTGGGTTTTTACTGCATTTTTGCTTTGGTTATGGGTGGTTACAAGCTGAATACCATAGCTCCCAACATTTGGCACTGGAACTTGGGACCTGCTGTGTCGAAGGTGTGTCCGGTCCAAAAATGGGCAGTGCTACATTGCAAGTGAGCATGGCCTCGGGCAGAGGGGGCATGGCATAGGGCTATGACTTCTGTGTTTGTCAGTTTTGGGGGCATGCCCAGTTCTCCCCTAACAGCTGGGCAGCCCCCAACTACCTCCCTGCCTTCCCTCCCCCCCCCCCCTGCACTGAAGAGGTGCCATGTGCACCGCATCTCTTTAGCAATCACGTCTGCTCTCAGGATCCTCCCAACTGCCCTTCTGTCCGTAGGACACTGCCACCCACGGGAGTGATAGTGGGGCAGGCTCCAAATAGCGGGACTGTCTGGACATTAGGGAGGTATGGCATACCCACGTTTCTGTGTGCAGGGCCGAGATGTGTGCGGTGTGAACACTCTGCTAAAGCTTCTTGCTGTAGGTTGAGGATGCTGATGCTTTGGATTTCCATACATGCCTTTTTAAATTAAAAGATTAGCAGATTTATTAAGCTTGGAGAAGAGATAAACTGGAGATAAAGCGGAGAAAAGGTAAAAGGAGATAAAGCACCAGCCAATCAGCTGTGTTTGAAAAAGACAGTTGGGAGTTGATTGGCTGGTGCTTTATCTCCTTTTACCTTTTCTCCGCTTTATCTCCGGTTTATCTCTTCTCCAAGCTTAATAAATCTGCCCCCTAAAGATAAAAGAAAAAAAAATACAGTCTAGCCACACCCTCTGTGACAGTAACTCCTCCCCTCATAACTGCAACAGCCAGCCTTGTATGAGGAGACGGTTTAGCTCACTGTATGGACGGCTAGGCTTACATTTGCCTCAGATAGGGCAAACACACATGGTGCACAGTCCCTATCTCACAGGATTCCGTCACATATAATACCTGCGCTTTACTCACAGACATACTTTATATCAGGGCTGCTATGAGGGAAGAAAGTGAAACATTGGCTGCCTGTGTACACTCTTACACAACTGCAGGTTGTGACAGATTCTAGCAGCTGTGATTCCTGTTCTTCGGTGTCTCGCACACTGGTTATTTTATAACTTACGGTGTATATGGGGAAACAATTATCTGAGTGTGAAATAAATCCATATATAAACAGAAGTGTCCACAGTGCTGCAGCTGCAGGTTTCAACGGTAGCAACTTATACACAATGCAACAAGTTGTTTACACCAAGTAACTAAGCCCAGGCTAAGGGCCTGATTCAGACCTCTTCGCAAGACTGCAATTTTTCTAAAGGATAAAACCATGCTGCACTGCAGATGGGGCAGATGTAATATTTGGGGGAGTTATTTTGTTTCTGTGCAGGGTAAATATTGGCTGCTTTAGTCTAATGCTGTGTACAGACAGTGCGAGTACCGTGCTATGCGATCTCCCGCAAAAAAATTGGACCATTTACACCGCCCACGACCCAGGTCCAACCAGTGTTCAACCCTGGTCAGGACCTGGGTAGGAGACCAGTGTTACTGGACCTGGGTTGGCCCCTTTTACACCAATGCTGACCTGGGACCAACCTGGGTTTTGTCTTGGTGTAAAAGGGGTATAACTCTTTCTGCACATGTTACATCTGCCCCACCTGCAGAGTAGCGTGGTTTTGTCCATCTGCAAAAAATAGGTCTTATTAAGGCCCTTAGTAGGAAAGAACATTACAAATATCTAGAACTCGTCCCTCAATATTACATTACATATTCTGGTGTTGGAAGGAACTCGTAAAGAACACAGTATCTCAAGTCAGACCTTCCAGCATGCTTATAGGACTTGTTTTGAGGATTTGGGTCTATGGGAACAGGTTGGATTAATTCTCAGCCTGACAGATAAATTGCTTGTTTGTTATTAACATAATCCACCAAACATGTTCACTTGGCTGTAGTATAGAGCCTTATTAAGTTGCACTCAACTGCAGATAATACTGCATTAATCAAGCATTATATTGATCCCTACTGCCTCCCAACCAGACACTTTGGTGTCTCTCATACATGCACACTCGGAAAATTTTCAGAATTGTATCTATCGTATTTTTTGGACCATAAGACGCATTTTTTTCTCCCCAAAAAAGTGGGGGGGAAAGTGTGTGCGTCTTATGGAGCGAATACGAGCCGCCAGTCAGCAAGCTGCCCTGTGCGGGCCCCGAGGCCCCGGCGCCCGCACATACACAACGCCTCCCCGCTACTGCAGGGCTATTGTTACAGCACTGCCCAGGTAGGAGGGGGTAATTATAGGATGCCTCAGTGGGGGGAGAGGCTGCCTGCCAGTGCTAACCCTGCTTTCTGGATCCCTTACCCTGCTGCCTGGATCCCCTCAGAACATAGCTGCCTACCCTCCTGCATTCTACAGGAGACACCCTGAAATAGCAGCAATCTCCCTCCCTCCCTCATTAGTCTAGCAATCTCCCTCATGTCACCTAGCCCACATTACACTGTTACATTTTTTGGGAAAAAAGGAATGAGAGACAGATACATTTACATTGAATTATCTGCACCATTTCCCAGCACTTCACCAAGTATAGTAGCTCTTACTAACTGCTTTGTGGCTCATCTACATTTGGATATAAGTCATTTTTTTTTTTTTTTTAAGTAATTTTTTTATTGAAGAACCGCACGGTACAAACAATATGCAGCTATGTCAGCCGCTTGAGAAACATTTCTATGGTTGTTACATATATAATACAGTCAACAATGGGGTATAATATAAATGGTCAACGCAAAATCGATAGGTGTTTGTCTCAAACAGTACTTTTTCAATATACAATGGGTCACTTTGTATTGGTCTTTAAACAGAAAAATACAATTATATGCACACATAACAATAGTTTCCGCAGATAACTGAGGGCTTTGTTAGAAGGGAGGTGTATTATATTGCAGTAACATTAGGTTATACCAGGACGTTAACTGGACTGCCTTTCTCAGATTAGTTTTTGTAGATTCTGGAAGAGACTTCACATGTGGTAACCAGATCGAGAAAAACTTTTTGGCTTTCGCATCTCTATTCAGGGACATTTCAAGCCAGTCCATCTGAAAAAGATGCGATATCCGGGGTGTCAGTAAGGATATAGATAGTGTGTTGGATTTTATCCACTGCGACAGGATGGTTTTGCGCGTCGCAGCAGCTATTTTTGCTAAAAATATCCTTTGCCCTGCTGATTGGCGGGTCGTGGTAGGGGTCGGGTATATATCCCACAATGCCCATTCAGGTGTAGCATTAACCGTGATGTATTGTGATTTAACAAAGGCACATACTGTGTCCCAGAAAGTCCTCACTTCTGGGCAGTTCCACATACAGTGTAACATATCTGCATCAGGTGCCCTACATTTAAAGCAGCAAGAATCCTCTGCAGTACCCATCAATGACATCTTCCTCGGGGTATAATACACTCTATGGAGAAGTTTATACTGCATCTCCATGTAAGAGGCCGATATCATTGTCTTATTTAGCCTTACAAATGCTGATAAGAGAGAAGCTAATGATATGGTAGGTAAGTCTATGGTCCATTTTGCCATGCCTGAGTCCAGGCTATCTACATCGACACGTCTTTTAATATGCAGATATAGCAGAGACGTATTGCATGGTCTAGACTGTGCATGCTTAATCATAATGTCCAAACCTGCAGATATGTCAGTGTTAGGGATCTTTCTAATTTGGCTGGCCACATAACTTTGTAATTGGTAATATACATATATGGGCAGGTTCACTTCTGGATATTGGATATAAGTCATTTTAAAAGATTCCTCTCAGATGTAGCAGTACACACCCACGCTTCTAGGTGCCACATTCACAATCTCTCCATATATGGAAGTAGACACGCCCTTTGGGTGGAGCATGACACGCCCCTTCAATGGGGCACTGTGCAAAATTCTACTAACAAATATAATCTACCTGAAACTAGTTTTCAAAAGTAGGCAAGTATGCTTCAGACTATTCATAATATTTTTTTCCCTGTTTTCCTCCTCTAAAATCTAGGTGCGTCTTATGGAGCAAAAAATACGGCATATATGACTCCTTCCTGACCATCAGCAGTTAAATGGGTTTGCTAATTCATGGGGCGAATGAAGATATGTCGACTTTAGGTAATTATACCTTCTCTCAATCAGGTAGCCACAAGCCCAGTGTAATATATTGTCTTCCTTTGAATGTCAAAACAGCTTTTTTTTTAAATCAAGACCATTAAAATGTTTAATGAAAGCTGCCATATTTCTATGAAAGATCATCACATGTCTTGAATTGGATAAATAAATTATACTAACTGCCCTTTTATCAGTGATTTATGCTAAAGCTCACCTGAAAACATTATTTATCTGTTTACAATGCGCTCAAGCCTATGAGAACAAAGCAGCTTATTTCCATAATTCTGCAATTAGCTCTCAGTATTATATATTGCCAGCTCCAATGTCTGTACAGTTACGGTAACTAGCACTGCTCAGAAGACAATAGAGGCATTGTATTGGGTCTTCCTGCTACAGAAAGCTGGGCAATGGCGAACACCATTAGCAGAGATCTAGGTACTGTTATTGGGAAAGGAAATCCCCTTTGTGAACTACTTAAAGCACATGTTCTCAAAGTCGGTCCTCAGAACGCACACAGTGCATGGTTTGCAGGTTTCACAGTGAAATAATTAGCTCCACCTGTGGATCTTTTAAAATGTGCCAGTGAGTAATGAGTGCACCTGCTGGGTGATCTGGAAAACGTGAACTGTGTGGGGTCTTGAGGACCGAGTTTGAGAACCCCTGTCGTAAAGTTTAAAGTATCTTTAAGAATGGTCATGAAATAACTTGTTAGCACAAGGGAAGATCTGTACAGCAGCGACGACAAAGGATACTAAACAACATGCACACATTCTGTGTTCTCTAGGACACAGTAATAATATAACTTACCTGACTGGCAGGAGACTTGTCCCAGAGAAACCAGGATGAGAAACACAAGCTGCAACGAGAACATGGTCCACCAGAAGTCCCACTGAGGTGTCCTGACTGAGTGGATCAGGAATATACAGTCACATCGTAGTGATTCGGAGAACAAGGAAGAATTCCAGAGCAGTTAATGCTAAACCTGAGGGATATTTGGAAACACCTCTTAGTTTGGGGAGGGACCTGGCTCCAACCACAGTACATAATCCTTACCTTGTAAATGAAACAAAACCAAAAATTGGTTATATATAAAGAAAATGAATTAATTAGGTTATTTCGCTACTGTCGGAAATGTGCTGCATTTGTCACAAAATAGCACACGTACAGTATGTTCTGTGTAATCAATGGTTAGGAAACACGTATAGGCCCTTATTCAGATCTGATTGCAGTACAAATTTGTTTGGAAAATGGGCAAATCCATGTGCACTGCAGGTGGGGCAGATGTAACGTGTGCAGAGAGATTTACATTTGGGTGGGGTGTGTTGAAACTGAAATCTAAATTGCAGTGTAAACATAATGCAGCCAGTATTTACCCTGCACAGAAACAAAATAACTCACACAAATCTAACTCTCTCTGCACAAGTTACATCTGCCCCACCTGCAGTGCACATGGTTTTGTCCATCTAAGAAGGATTTTGTCAGAGTGAACTAGAATAAGGCCCTTAAGGCCCCCATACACTAGCCGATTTTGGTCAGATCAGTCGGATCTGGCCGAAATCGGACCAAAATCGGCTAGTTTTGATGTCCCCTCAGATCCGATGCGCGGTCCCGTGCGCATCGGATCTGCGTCGGGTGGTCGGACCTGCTGCACGTCCGACCACCCGACTTGGGACCTAGTGGGGCGGCACGGCGGTGGAGGGAGCAGGGGGGGCTGTGGACACTGCGGGGGACACAGGCGGCATAGAGCCGGGCAGGGGGAGCCGGGAGCTGTCAGTACTGAATAAAAAAAAAAAGCCCATACAATGAATGGGCGGCCTGTGATTGGCTGAGCGCTCTCTCAGCCAGTCAGCAATTGGCTGAGAGAGCGCTCAGCCAATCACAGGCTGCCCATTCATTGTATAGGCTTTTTTTTTAGCACTGACAGCTCCCGGCTCCCTCTGCCCGGCTATGCCGCCTGTGTCCCCGGCAGCGTCCCCAGCCCCCCCTGCTCCCACCAGCAGCCCTGCTCTGTAGCCCCCCCCCCCCCCCTGCTCCCCGGGTTTTTTACATGTGATAAATCGAGACGATTTATCACATGTAAAAAATGGCACATCAAGTGACAATCTAATCAGCCGGGGAAGCTCAGGGGGAAGTCGGGGGCGACTTGTCCTAAGGACAAGTCGCCCTAGTGTACGGGGGCCTTTAGTTACTAAGATCCCTTACAGAGCTGCACACAGGTTGTGCTGTGGTCAGTGATGTGTGGCGACTCTTGTCTCCATGTAGCAGGGGACGGTACTTGTGAGTTATCCGGGGTGCCGATTTTTTCATCGCGCCCAAAATCGTGGGCATCGCGTCGGTCGTGGCCGTTATAAGGGGCCGCGACGCGATGCCCGCGATTTCCCATAGACAATAATGTTAAAAGACGCGATGGACCCGATTTCCCATAGACAGCAATGTTAAAATAAAATGACAATGTGAAATTGCCCAATATGGCCATTTCACATTGGATATGTTTTAAAAAAAAAGGTTTCATGGCCCCCCACCACCGTTAACGCCACCCCGCTATTGACGCCAACCCGAAGCGTGGCGAGCGCAGCGAGCCCGCGAGGGGTGGAGGTACGCGTCCTCCGACCTTTTCATACCCCTACTATCCACTAGGGCGTGGAGTGAGAATAGAATAGTGTGGCGAGCGCAGCGAGCCACCGAGCCCGAAGCGTGGCGAGCGCAGTGAGCCCCGCGAGGGGACACCTGTGAAGCCCGCAAGGGGATGCGGATACCTGTGAAGGTATCCGCGTCCCCTCGCGGGGCTCGCTGCGCTCGCCACGCTTCGGGCCTCGGTGGCTCGCTGCGCTCGCAACACTATTTTATTCTCACTCCACGCCCTAGTGGATAGTAGGGGTATGAAAAGGTCGGAGGACGTGTACCGCTGCCCCTCGCGGGCTCGCTGCGCTCGCCACGCTTCGGGTTGGTCTCTATAGCGGGGTGGCGTTAACGGTGGTGGGGGGCCATGAAACCTTTTCTTTTAAAACATATCCAATGTGAAATGGCCATATTGGCCAATTTCACATTGTCATTTTATTTTAACATTGCTGTCTATGGGAAATCGGGTCCATCGCGTCTTTTAACATTACTGTCTATGGGAAATCGGGTCCATCGCGTCTTTTAACATTACTGTCTATGGGAAATCGCGGGCATCGCGTCGCGGTCCCTTATAACGGCCACGACCGACGCGATGCCCCCGATTTGGGGCTAAATCGCGGGCATCGCGTCGGTCGGGTGTTCTTAAGTTAACTAAACTTAAGGACAAAATCGGCAGCCCGGATAACTCACAAGTACCCAGGGGACTCATCAGTAAAGGTCACCCCCAAGTTACGGATGATGGAGAAGGACAAATATAACCATCTAAATCTAATGTAGCACTTCTATTGTACATTTAGATGGAGCGTTGCTGATAAACATTCAGCTGTTTGTTCGGACAGATTAATTAGTAACTATCCCAGTCTTCACCAATGTGATCTGTTACTAAATGATGAGGCTAATCTCAGTGTCTGCAAATTCTTTCTTCCCCAGCGCAGGAGCAGAAGGAGACCAGAGGTCTGCGTTGCCTGTAATGCCAATGCTCACAGAATTGAGCAATCCTTTGCATGAGTTTCATTTGCACGGTTCATCCTACGGTGTATACGCACAGTGGCGAGTGGAATGCATGGTGTCAGAAATGTACAGAAAATGTACTGGGATCCTTAAACAGTGCCCAGAAGGTGGCTATTGAGATGCATGAAAATAGTCCATCATAAGGGCGGCCATGTTATGGGAGTGTCAAAAGGAATACTTGTTTACACTTCTCCAGTAGCAGCCCGGAGAAGAGACTCAGCAGGCATCTTCGGGCTGGGGTGGAGAATGGCTTGTCTTTAGGCCCAGCCCCCATTGCAACAAAATGCTGTGATTTGTGGGTACAAGAGGAAAGGGAGGGGCTAAATATGTACATTCATGTTAATTAGCCCCACCCACTCAAGATTAATCTTTTGGAATTTTGATACATCTGGCCCTTTCCTTACCTGGACCTTTTCCTTACCCAGTGGCAGAGCTTGTGGGTTGTAGGCCCAGGTGCAAAAATATAATTTAGGACCCACTCTTCCCCCCCAACCCAAGTTCACAGGTAGAGGAAGAGCATGACACTGTAAGGCAGGAGGAGGCAGAGGGTCACAGGGAGAAAGAATGGGTGACAGGGGAAGACAAAGGGTGATGGGTACTGTGCAGATAACAGGGGTTCGTGTACCTTGGTGGAGGAAGGAACACGGTGGCCCCTGCTCTGTCTGTAATAGGTACCCCACCCCTTGGCTTTCCTCAGTATGGCACTCGGTCAGACAGAATCTGCAGTGGCGTAACAATAGCCCCGTGGTCGCAGGGAGGCGAGTCAAGGGTGGGTGCCGGGGGTCTGCAGGGCTATTGTTACGCTGCACTGCTCAGGAGCAGCAGCCTGCCTTAGCCCTCAAATGTGATGCCGCCGCCAGGATCCGCAAATCTCCTTGTCTGCAGTCCGGGTCCCGGCGCTCCTACTGGCTGCCACCTCTAGCATCCTCAAAAATGGTCTGCTGTTCGGGGGCAACCAATTTGTGACGGTCATTTTTAAGCAGGAGCCAGGAGGAGCGCCGGGACCCGGACTGCAGACAAGGAGATTTGCGGGTCCCGGCGGCAGAATGACATTTTGAGGGGTAAGCCAGGGTTGGGGGGATATTTATTTTACGGAGGGGTGCTTCTGTAATTTCCGGCGTGGGCGTGCGCTTATTATAGTTACGCCACTGAGACTTCGACAGTGCCAATTACATCGGTTGTGAATGTGAGCTACTTTTTATTCACAGACAAAAGGGAATCAGAAAAAAATGTCCAGCTGTCTGTTATTTAGAGGCAGTATGTGACAGTGATCATCAGCGCTCACTACATGAGGGACCTGCCCCTTACCTTAGAGAGGCAGTGATGGCCTTGTGTTTTGGACTGATAGTGAAGTACTGACACGTGTCAGTACTTCGCCATCACTCCGGAACACAAGATCATCACTGCCTCTCTAAGGTAAGGGTCAGGTCCCTCAGGCAGTGGGGCCCACCCTGCTCCCTGCACTAGGCCATTCATTCAACATTGCTCAAAATGGTCTGCGGGAGGGACAGGTGATAACTCCTTGCTGGTTTGTACAGCAGTGGGCCTCTTAGTCCTCAGGGACCCAGATGCAATGAAACTGCTGCACCAATGATCATCCCACCTCTGCTCTTACTTTTAGCACTACTTAGATCTTCCCAGAGGAGCCTGCTGCATTGTCTATAACCAAAAGAGGACTGGTGGTTCCAAGGGTTTGCAATGAAAGACACAGGCATGTCGCAGGCAATTCACTGCCACTGTGTCTGTTGTTGCAAACCCTAGAACCACCAGTTGGATATGATATATCTCTTGTCTTTGCAAAATGAGATGCCTCCCCTGCCAAGCAAACATCTGCCCCTCTGCAACTGGGGATCAGCCAAAGTGGTAGAGAACTGCACCAATATTAATAGTGAGATTCTCAATATTATTGTGGACGTGCCCCAGGAGTAAGAATTTGATAGGCAGAAGCATTTGGGGGAGGGATGGGGGTGGTGAACAGGGCAATGCTGGAAACAGTGGCGAGGCTGCAAGCAGCTTTGCAAATTAAATCCATACTGAATGAGGACCAATATTCAATATGTTAATTTATGTGCCCATAAGCCAACTTAGGTATATAACTTAAAAAATATTATACATCTAGGTTTTTTTTTCTCTAAATGGTGCGGTCCCCCGTGCATACGCATTTCTTCACATGTACAGATGCAGGATGCGAGCGGGCACGGCGAACTACATGTTCGCTGTCCCGCTCACACTTAGGGCGGGATGTACTAAAGGGAAAATGTGGTAAAACGGGGGTTTTAACGCATTTTCCTATTTACCATTACCTGTCCGCCCCGTTTTCGCTTGGCAGGGTATTGCCACCCAGACGGTGGCGATACCCTTTAGAAGCCTATGGGCTTCTATCGCCGCCCGACGTCCGACGTCCGCGCGCCCCTCCCGCTCTCCTGATCTCCTTCTCCCCCAGCAGGTGTCACAGCCGGCAGGACATCCGGTTGCAGGGGGGAGGAGGAGATGCAGGGGGACAATGCCAGCCGCCGGGATGTGACGGAGACCCCCGCAGACCACATCACAGGTATCGCGGGGGTCTCCGTCACCGCAACCCGATGCTAGCCGCATATGTTAGTACATATGCGGCAGCATTGCGGCGGCTGGCAGGCGAAGGGCGGCGATGTATATTAATACATCCCGCCCTTATGCTGGCCACACATCAGACCAACTTTCCTCCAACCATCCAACTAGTTGGTTGGTTGGACTGAAAATCTGGTACTGTATGGGGGCAAATGCCAATAAGCAATTTGCTCACAAACTCAGGAGAATGGACAAAAACATTCAGTGCAATTGTTTAAATCAAATAGGTCCAACTACAGTACATTGGCTGAGTGACAGTTGTTGTCCATTTTCAGATTTGGGAAACAAATGACTATTACAAATTACATTTGCTTCCATCCAGTACCAGGTTTTTATTCCATCCAACCAACTAGTTGGACGGTTGGAGAAAAGTTGCTCTGATGTGTGGCCAGAATTAGCAGTGCATGTGGGGCAGCGTGGGGTTCAGAGCCCATGGGAACGCAGGGTGTTCCCAGGGAAATCCGGTGATGGTGCGGAGGGCGGGCAGCTGACATCGGTGGATGCTTTCCGCACAGGGGACTCGCAGATCAGAGACAATATAGAGGAGTCTCTGATCTGCGTGTGCTGAAGAAATCATATGGTGGACACGGCCATTGAATGATTTCTCTCCTGCACCCAAGTCTGCGAATGGATGATTATGCAAACCATCCATTTGCAGCTGTGTGGGGGATCGCGGGTGCAAAGGGTGGGGGGCAGCACTGCGTGCGGGGGGCGGTGTTTGGTCCACACTCAACGCTGCAAAATTCGCTGTGTTGCTTGTGGACCAGAATGACGTCCCTAGTATCAGAGCCGGCCCTAGCCTAAATTACGCCCTAGGCAAGATTTTGACTGTTGCCCCCTAGCACCGCCACTAGTTCCGTCTCTGACCCTGCTCCCCTTTCCCAAGATCATCAACCCTCATCATAGCAATCATCATTTTGGTGCTCCTACCCACAATATTTTAAATAGAAACAGCGCACCCATTCGGTGTGGAGCCCAAACAGGGGTGTGTTCTTGCTGGGAAGGGGCATAGCCATACAATAGTACCCCCAATTCAAATTATGCCACACAGTAGTGCAACTTTATTCACATTATATCATGCGATGGTGTCCCTTATTCACGTTACATTACACAGTATTACCACTTTACCTTATGTACATTACTCCTCATATTATTCACATTATACCATTAGAAAAAAATCCTGAGAAAATATTGTATTTTAAGCACCTCCATGGCCACACTGCAACCCAGCATAAAGCAGGGTGTGCTGGGCAGAGGAGAAGAGCTGCAGCTGCTGCTGTCACTTAAGGGGACGGGGCCCGGGGCCCCCACTGGGCCCTTCCATCAGACTTTGGCCTGGGTAATTTGTACCCCCTACCCCTTTTTCTCGGCACCCCTGATAATACCACACAGTAATGCCCCTTACACATGACACACCTTATAACCATAATGCCCCTTACACATTATGCCAACCTTTATTAATGCCCTTCATACACATAATGACACACATAATGCCCCTTACACATGTCACACATTATTAATGCCCTTATACACATGACACACATTATGCCCCTTACACATGTCACACATTATTAATGCATTTATACATGACACACATAATGCCCCTTACACATATGCCGAACACTATTGCACAACCAACCCACCCACAGACAGGACTCGCACAGCCGCTAACAGCCTCACTCACACACACAAAATAGGCATGCTGCATATCATTTTAATCAGCAGAAGCTGCTGATGCCCCTAGGCATTCCAAATGCCCTAGGCAATTGCCTAGTTGGCCTATGCCTAAGGCCGGCTCTGCCTAGTATTAGTTTTTGCACATTGTCGGAGATTCTTTTTTTCTGTCATTTTATTCAGTAGTTCAATTCTTTTCATCGGATACAGGTCCCCCATCTCTTTATTTTTTTATGCAGACGATGTGTACAACCTTTAAATATTTATAATAAGCCAGAAAGTCTGTGTGATGTACAGCGGTGTCACCCAGACACCTTGCCTGCACACACTGTGATTACAAAGAAATTGAATTCCTCTCCCTAATTGAAATACTATTTCCTGCTCAGATGCTAATCCCTCTCGTACATCGACTTATAATTACAAATTCATAGAACTTGTTTCCCAGGAGCTGGGATAGTGTGTGTCCTGTAACCTCTGAGATGGGGTCTTATTGTACATTCACTGGCAGAAGCTGGCGAAGGTTCATTAACTGCGGAGAACAGATAGAGTTGAAGGCAGAGGCACCCGGCTCCTCCAGGGAGAGTCTAATTGGAATGGCTCCATAATGCAATAAGATCGGATCATTTGTCTCGTCCTAAATTATTGTTTTTCTGCCGTATTAATGTTTTAATAGATAACATTGTACAAAATCATTGGGGAACGTCCACATAACAAGGTGTTACTGTATTAAATACATTTGCGTTATACTATTCACTGAAGGCGGACTACGTTCTTTTTTCAGCTATCTTGTCTATAGCAGAGATCAGAAGTTATTGCTTCTGAATTGGGTCACTATTCGCTGCGGCTGGAATGTACCATATTTGCAGGTAGGGCTAGCAAGAGATTTGCCGGGCGCCATGATACAAGCGGCCTTTTGTTCTGCATACTGAGATTGTCATGGCCCAATAGGAGCATGCAGTGGGAGGGGCCCATGCTTAAGGGGGTTTGGCACGAGCTGAGGCCAACCCCCATAGAGCCGTATTTATCTATAAGAGACGATGGGCCAGAAGCACTAAGCTTTAAAAGTGATAAAATGGAGAGTAATAAACCACCAGCCAATCAGCTGCTACCTGCCATGTCACAGGCTGTGTTTGAAAAATGTCAGGTAGGAGCTGATTGGCTGGCTGTTTATCACTCTCCATTTTATCACTTTTGAAGCTTTGTGCATCTGGCCCTATGTAACTGACCTCAACAATACCCAGAGTAACAATGTATAATTTGATTGCACTCTGTGGAACCTGACATTAGATAGAGGTAAGTCCCTAGAGTGAAGCCTTCTGGGGATTTTCTTAATGCCCTGTGGACCAGCCCAGGCCATATGCCCACCTGGGCTCTGTATGTACACTTAGCCTGTTTTTATTAGATTTAGAGCAATATTCTCTAGCGAATACATGCAGTACAGGCCACAGAGTGATCCTTAACCAGTTGCAGGTTTATTGAAATAATCAGAGCTACAGTGGTGCCAGTGGCGCACAGATGTCACCACAGTGCAAGTGGAGGGGAATGGGGGGGAGGGGGTCTTTGCAGATTACATGTGGTCTGGTCTTCCGTATAGAGAGCCAAATGTTGTATTTGCAGATCCATTCATGAAAACCCATTTATCCAACATGGTTTTTTCCATCTGCACCAATCTAGGGCTTCCACTTAAATGCTCAAAAATCAGGGTAGAAGTGACCATTACGTGTATGGGTTCTACCTGTCTACATTATTTATTTACAGTCTCTTATATAGCGCAGCATATTCCCATGCGCTTTACAGTTGGAAACAACAGTGATAAAACAACCTGGGTAGTAACAGACCGATATAGAAGTAGGCGGGCCAAATGGCATTGGCCGCACCTCCTGCCCTTCTTATAATAGGCCCTTGAACATTTTCAGTGCCAGGCCCATTAGGCCCTTAATCCAGTCCTGAATCTGAGACTTCCATGTGTCCGGATGTTTTTGTTCTAAATGACCCCATGTATGTACTATGTAAGCGCTGCACATGCACAGCTGTACGACAATTGCTCGATTTTCTAATTAGTAGCTAATTAGTTATCAAAGCAGAATTAATTCTAGAATCTGCTGAAAATTAATCTTAAAAATGAAGGGGACAGATACTAGAGGTCATCACATGTACAGCATTACCCAGGAGAAGCCCGAGTCTGGGCCTGCAAGCTTGTAACCCCTGGCAACGAGGAAGAAACCCCTGGAAACGAGTATACAACCTCTGGAAATGAGCACAAAAGCCCTGGCAATGAGCTTATAACCCCTGGCAACGAGCATGTAATCCCCTGGCAATCAGAATGAAATCGCTTGCTTGCAATGAGCAAGAAACCCCTGGAAACGAGTATACAACCTCTGGCAATGAGCTCATAACCCCTGGCAACGAGAATGATATCGCTTGCTTGCAATGAGCAAGAAACCCCCTATCAATGACAAGGAAGAAGAAAACCCCTGGCAACGAGCATGTAGGTAAAGCGGCAGTATGAAGAGGACCGTCTGGTCATGCAGAAACAGCGATAGTCTGGGGCCACTTCATAACCCAGGCATGTCAGTGTCTTACCTGCCAGGGCATGACAAGTGAGGCGTGGCCACAGCTCACGGGGGGGTGCTGCAGGTCAGAGGAACATTGACTCCATCATTCTGTGTAGCAGCCACACATGGGCAAGGGGGAGTGGGCGAGAGTCAGCCCAGCTTTCTGTGTGGACGTCCCGGCTCAACAGGCCATCGGCCATTCTGGCATTTGCTTGGCTGTGTTGGATTCTAAAGCTCCTTCTAGGAATTTGAATTCAGATGTGAAGTTCTGTAGCATCGCCATAGCAATCTCCTTGTCATTGACTTGGGACTCCTACAGATGTTAATTGCTGAGATATGAGCATTATCTTATGGATATGATCAATCATACTTGTACATTCACTCAACTTGGTTTAATACAATATTCAACTCAGATTTATTCTCCTTATACACGGTTTGCAGAGCTATACGCATGCTATGGCCCTTATTCAGATCGGTGCGGATATTCCCGCATTCTTACGGAGCGGTCCGCACGCCACGGTGTTTTGCCGCATGCGGCCATCGTCCGTAGAAACGCCCACGTGTCCTCCGTATTCGGACGGACTCACTCTTTAAGAACAGGGCGTGTTTACGGACGACATACAAACCATGCGTGTGCGGGAGAAACACTCCGATTCTGCACGGTATTACAGAGTATTACAGAGTATGCTCGGAAATACCGCATCCGACCGGGAGCCAAGCGGTGCTACCGCCCGTAAGCGGAGTATTTACGCCAAACAAACCACTATGAAGTATCTTCTGCAATACATCACATGACCCACTTATTCAATTACCTATCCTCATAAAAAACAGCTTATTTGGAATTGGAATCAATTAGATGCCAATATATCCTTACAAGCATGCCTAACACATGCATTGCACACATTAACCCTTACAGCAATGTAAGTGCAATGGTTTGTATTACACCCTGTGTAAAAGATTATAAACAATCTACACATATACTGTTTCAAGTGCAAATAAAACCAACAACTGTGAACTTGCATAAAGAATTTATTAAAAAACAGCATTAACATTGAAAAAAAAAAATATAAAATAATAAATTAAAGCAGCAGATCGCGGATGTCCTGCAGGTCTGCTAGAAGGAGCCGCAAGTGGTGCTCCGCTCGCAGGACGGCCCCACGCACCCCCTCATCTGCTGGTGTGGTGTCATCTGTGGGCATGTCAAAGGGGCAAAAATTAGTCATGTTATTCATGCATACATTTCACATACTGCGACATAAATGGCACAAATGCTAGGTGACATGTGTATATATATATATATATATATATATATATATATATCTATCTATGTAGAGAGATAGAGACACACATAGATAAATAGATATGACACATACATATATACATACATGCAAACTTATTTACTACATACTGTCTTTTTTGGCCTCTACCCTTTACTCTGCAGAAGACATAACAGTCATAGTGTTTCTTCTCAGTCACAACCCACCCATGACTAACCAATGACAAGCATGTCATGGCCTCCGTCAATAAGAACTTGTCACAATCTGCTCAGTCTAAGTTCAGTGATGGTTCGTGGCATGGGAGTTATGCAAATGTCAGGAATGCACAGTACACATCCTCAAAATCTTAATTCTGTCTAAACCAACCTACAATTCTGTGAGGTCAAAAAAACAATCTGAACTACAGGGGGTGTTTAGGTAGAGGAGGCTCCTGGGACACTGGCAACTTGTGACTCCATTCCAAGGTAGGCCGGCCCCTACTCCATTTATAGCATACATCCTAGAGTTTATAAATAACATTCAGCAACCATATAGATTCCACTATTTGATGGGTCATAATCTACGCTTGCAGCAGGTGATTTTAATCCACAAATGATCCACTCATCCCTTTACTCCTGGATCCTGTTTAACTACAACGGTTATGTGGCAGTCAAAATGGACCTCCAACCCATCCCACAAACCTGTGTAATTGAGAGGTGTCCTGGATGAAAGGGATGCCTTGGACACCCCATCTAACCCGTACCTGTATCTGTAGCTACCCACTTTGGGGTCTATATGAATAGGATGGGCCCAAAATTTATTATCACCAGTGCTACATAAGAAATACCAGTACAACTACTTCATGAATGATGCATTATGTTAACATACCGATCTGCTGGTACTCCGGGGCCTGGCACGCCTCCTCCCCCTCGTCATCAGAATTCTCCGGGGCAACCGTGGCCTCCTCAGCCCCCTCCTCCGCCAGCTCCTCTGCCACAAGAACCTCCTCCTCCAACTCCTCCTCCACCTCCTCCTCCACCTCCTCCTCCACCTCCTCCTCCACCTCCTCCTCCTCCTCCTCCTCCTCCTCCTCCACCACCACCACCACCTCCTCCTCCACCTCCTCCTCCGCCACCAACACCTCCTCCTCCGCCACCAACTCCGCTTCCACATCCTCCTCCACCACCTCCTCACGCACCTCCTCCTCCTCCTCCACCACCTCCTCCACCATTTGCTCCTCCTCCACTTCCTCCTCCTCCACCCTTGCTGCCACCTCCTCCTCCGGGTCTTGGGCCTCCTCTTGGCCCAGGGCTGCCTCCGCGTCTTCACGGGCCTGTCGGGCTCGGGCTCGTGCTGTGTGGTAGAAAAAAACATCATGGTCAATGTCGGGTCATTGGGGCACATGTATTAATCCATAACAAGACATACATGGAAGGGTGATAATGATGGGAAACGATGCAGGAAAGTAGCTCCTTACTGTTAATGGATTCCAAATTGTGACATTTAAATTATTATGTGATTGTTAGTAATTTGTTCACACATTACAACCCAGGCATTTATCAATGTGTAACACATATTAGATCTGGCACATTGTATGCATCAGAATCCTCAATGCTATGGCATTACATATAAAAGCCACATGACTGCATGTTAACCAGGAAGAAGCACACATAACAGTCTATGGACTTTTAAACCCATGGACACCCACTTATCATGAGACACATTTTATTGTTTCTAGATGCTATGTTGTAAGTGCGAAATTTCATAGCTAAAATACTCACACTCAGCAATTTCGCCCCTGATTTGATGGAGCATCTGGGGCTGGCGCCTGCGGAGGTCCGACCACCGCCTCTCCAGCTGGCCGAGGGACCTACGCACCCGAGTGCGGGCGTAAATACGGCGCCCTGCCGCAGCATACGCCCTCCGCTTATGGCGGTTTGTGATGAAGGGCCCCGCACGGCCCAGCCTTGTCTCCATGACGGAGACAAGAACCCTCAGCTCCGCATGTGTGAAGGGTTCTGCCCTTCGTGTCTCCGCCATGTTGACAATGGCATCTATCAACCAATCAGGTGGTGGCATTGGTTGATCACAGTTATTTGTGTTAATAACTTTATTGTTCATCTTTACATGAACAGCGTCTCTGCGCCAACACAAATGGTGACAAATTCGCATGCCTTCAAAACAGTAGTGTTGATGTATGGCAATGAACAAATCTGATATATATAAAACACAGTGTGTATGCACTTAGCAAATCCAATGACGCCTCGCTCCGCCAAGCAACGCGTGCTATAGCTTAGCAACGCATAGCTGTAGTTAGCATTACTTACTCTATGCATCTATGTGTATGCGTACATTTATGTGTAAAAGACACATACACACACTTGCAGGTATCCTGAGACCAGCATTATACACCAGCCCTGCCTGCCTGCCTGCCTGCCTGCCTGCCTGGCTGCCTGCTCCTTGAAATGTTGAAACATGTGAATAAATTCAAATATCATATATATAGATATATATATATATATATATTTATATATATATCTGCAAACAAATCAGACATCAACACATGAAAAAATCCCCAACACATTACAGAATAAATCAATGTACTCACCAGTCATCAGGGATAGTATCAACTACAATAATGAAGATATAACAAACACATAAGATCCCTTGAACAAGGTATAATAATTAGCACCTATATTTAACTTCCCCCAAAACTAAGCACATATGATAAATATCTCCTATTTCTTTGCCATTAGGAGGGCAGGCTGGCTAATTTTCGTGTTGTAACACTGACAACTAACACACTGTACTTATTTGAAGGGGTGATTTTTACAATAATTGGTGTGTTCTGTCAACTCGATAACATGTACCTGAAGTATCTTTGCGCCACAGAGTCCCGCAGCTGGTATCCCCTCCGGCATTCAGGGGCGCGGGATGGGCGCATGGGCGGATCTTGCGGCTCAGATGGTACCTCCCACTCATCAAAGGGTATCTCACGCCGCACAGCAATGTTGTGGAAAAATATACACAGGCCCACGATCCTCGACACCATTTCAGGCGCATATTGTAAGTCACCACCAGTGCGGTGGAGCACTCTAAATCGACCTTTTAAAAGGCCAATTGAGCGCTCCACCACTTGCCTGGTGGCAACATGCGCCCGATTGAATGCCTTCTGTGGGCCCGGTGCTGGGTAGCTGTACGGCGTAAGTAGCCAGGGCGTACATGGGTAACCGGAGTCACCCAGAACCCACGCATCACGGCCTTCCAGCTCTTGTAGTCTTTGCCATATCCCGGTTTGTCGGATGACATGAGAGTCATGGGCACTTCCGGGAAACTTCGAGTTGAAGGCGAGAATCTCCATGGATGGGCCACATACCACCATCACGTTCAGTGAGTGGAACAATTTGCGGTTCCTATATATCTTCTCACTTCGAGATGGAGGCACAAATGGTACATGGGTGCCATCCACAGCCCCTATCACATTAGGGAAGCCAGCAATTTGATGGAAGGCCTGCTGGCTTCTGCGCAGGGTCTCGGTGGCAAATGTCATGGCCATGAAGTGCCCCTTGCGCCTGAACATGGCCGACGTCACACGCCTCAGGATTCGGCAGAAGGCCGGCTGAGATATTCCAGCAAGTACTGCCACTACTTGTTGGAATGATCCTGAGGCGCAGAAATGCAACACCGCCAGCAGCTGTGTGTGAGGCGGAATTGCTGTCGTGATCCCGTGTAGAGGTTCCAGATCGCTCTGAATTAAGGTGAGCAGATCCAGAATGACATGTGGCGGTAACCGGTACCTAGTAAGTACCTCATCATCGGGCATAGCAAACAGAGTCACCCGTGTGCGATAGATTCTAGCACGTCCTGGCCTCCTTGGGCGACGAGTGGGGAGAGCCGCAAGTGCCCTTAGCCTCCTCTCCATGTAGCGCATCATTGCTTCAGCAACCTATAAAGAAATGAACATAAATACTGATGCACCTATGCACATAATGGCCATATCCCACTACAAATAGATTTGTAGCCTTCAATACGTACAATAGATGGCCGCCCCGTGAAATCCCGCAGATCCATTTGACTCTCTAATGATGACACAATAATATGAACTCAATACACACCGTCAAAAACACACAGATAAAGGTGTCAGCATTTTTTGCCGACATCATGTACTATGAGACATTTCATCTATTGCTGGGACATGTTGTCCTGCAATAGATGAACCCACACAGGTTTAAGACCTGTGAGTGAAATAGTGAACATGTGACATGTTGCAATAATGATACACGCACTTTGCTGGCCCAACAATCTGTAGTCAGTGAGGCAATGGTGCATACATTCATACACTTACATTGTTCATGGATATCATATCTACAAGGAGCATGGAAGAGCTTACCTTAGACCCTGACAAGTCCAGATCTGGAGACAAATGATTCTAGCAGCAAGTCACTATTTATAGGGCTCTCACATGTGTGGTCTATAACAGTAGAGATGAGTATTGCATGACTTGTGGCCTGGATTATCTAAGGGATTGGGCTACTTTTAGCTTGCAATTAAACGCCACAATACCACAGTAGTCATGAATCAAATGTCATGTCATGCTAGCAAATAGCATGTGTATTGTGCAATAGTCACAGGTGTATCAGAAGATTCTATGCAATGTTAGCATTGGTGACCAGTATTTCATGTCGAACTTTCGCCAGGTTTTACACAATGGAATTTCAGCCACCGTATGCGGCGCGAAAAAACAGCGACGTACGCTCACGCACGGAACGCAGCTGCCGCTGATGTCCGCCAAACAGGATACACAAACAGTATATAAAGGTGTATTAGAAGGTGACAATGTTGTTGCAAACATGTCTGGATCCCAACCAGAGCTGGACCCAGAGCTGCAGCAACTTTTTCACCAGCTGGACTCCAGCACCACCTATGTGCCACTGCACATGCAGGCAGTGGGTAATGAGGAGGCTGCTGGCCCTTCGACAGCAGGGCAAGCTGCACCTGACCATTCTACAGCAGGGCAACCTACACCTGGCCCTTCTGCAGCAGGCCAACCTGCAGCTGGCTCATATGCACCATCAGCAGAATTGGTTGGAACACAACAGGGGACTTCACAAGGTAGTACCATGGCCAGCACTTCAAGTGCAGCGACTGGTGCCAGGGGGCGTGGCCAGGGACGTGGCAAGGGGCGAGCCAGTGCAACAGCGGAACCACCCAAAAAAAATAAGGCATATGAAGCACAGGAGCTGGCCATCCTGGTTCCCCGAGCACGTGATTGGATAGAGTGTCCATCCGAGAAGCTGACACACACACGCAGATGGAAGATTTGGGAACAGATAACGGCAGAGATTAATGAAGTAGCGCCACAAGTTCGTGAGACGGACCATGTGAAGAAGAGGCAAGTTGTTTTGTGATACATGTGGCCAGTAATAGCCAAGTAATGATTGAATTGATGCTTAGATGCATTTTGCAAATGGCCCGTGAGGTTGTTACGATACACATACATTATTGCCATGTTATTTCGTTGAGAGTTATAGTAGGGTGATTGTGAATGTGTATTGTAACGGTTGATTTCATAGTTGCATGTAATATTATATATGGGACATTAATCACATGTTGTAATATGTAGCACAGAGCAATGGCTGCAACAGCTAACATTGGGAGTGACATGTATTAATATGTCAACTTACATTGCAGGTGGCAGGACTTCAAAACCAACCTGAAGAGGAAGATGACCAAGCGGTGGGAACACAGCCAGACATCTGGGGCCGGGCCCATGCCATCAGGGCTAGAGCTCACCCCCCTGGAGGTGATGGCCGAGAGCTGTATATCAGTTGAGGAGATCAGGGGGGTGAGCACGATGGATAGCGAGGCCCCAGCTGAAGTGTTTGCGTCTTTTCTGGAAGGTAAATATTGGTCATGCCATAAACTTGTGCAAGTAATTATCGTAGAATGTCTCCTAATTGTGTATATCTTTTCCCACAGACACCCCACCGCTTGGTGACGACTCTGCTCAGGAGGTGGAGGAGTCCGTGCCACCTGGCCCCAGAGGTAGGCCTGTGCAGCAGCAGGCATCGGCCCAAGCCGATTTGGCCGCCTTGGCCCAGATGCTTGGGGACATCAACCAGCAGGGAGACTTGGCATCAGAACGGGTGCGTAGGACCGAGGAGATCCTGGCGAGCTTGGTCAGCACCCAGCAGTCCATGGCTGCGAGCATGCAGGCCATGGCTGAGTCACATCAGGCCATGGCTGCAAGTGCTCAGGTGCTGGCCGAGCAAGCCACCCGCCAAAATGATCTCCTCCTCCACCATAATGAGCTTATGGTGGAGCTGGTTACCAGCAACAGGGTCCTAATGTCATCCGTTTCTGGTGCATTACCACCCGCAACACTCCCTGCTGGCAGGAGGGGTAGACCAGCCAACCCCTCCACATCATCTGCTCCACCTGCCCCAGCATCTGGCCGTCCCCGAAGAGCTGCTGCACAGGCCAAGGAGCCTACCAAGGCCAAACGTGGTCGGAAATGAACTTGTGGCTGCATTAATCTCCACCGTTATGTGTTCCCAAATCTTCCATTGTGCTGTGTGTGTCAGCTTCTTGTGTCCAATCACGTGCTGAGGGTAACCAGATGAGCCCTTGCTTCATATGTCCTTTGTGGTTCCCCTGTTGCCCTCTTTTGCCTGCCATTACTGTCAGCTGTACTTGAAGTGATGGCCATGGTACTATCTTGTGAAGTCCCCGGTTGTGTTCCAAATGATTCTGCTGATGGTGCATATGAGCCAGCTGCAGGTTGGCCTGCTGCAGAAGGGCCAGGTGTAGGGTGCCCTGCTGTTGAATGGTCAGGTGCAGCTTGCCCTGCTGTCGAAGGGCCAGCAGCCTCCTCATTTCCCACTGGCTGCATGTGCAGTGGCACATAGGAGGTGCTGGAGTCCATCTGTGTGCAATTATATTTGTTTTGTATTATTATTTATTTTGCTGCATTCCTGCCATCTTGTTTATTGTTTGGATGTATTATTTTATGGTCATTGCATCACAGTGGCATTGACTGTGACATGAATATAAATAAATGTGTTTACTTTACCCAAAATGTGTGGTTTCATGAGTACATGTCGAATACACATGTGTATTGATAGTATTAAGATTCAGTCATGTCCATTGTTAGCAGTTTTTAAGTGTGGGACAAGTACAGCATATGTGGGGGATTACTAAGGTTTCCTTGAAGCAGCAATGGTTTCAATTAAAGCACTGACAAGCGGCCTATTAGTGAGTAATGAGTAAAGGCGTAGATTCTATTGGGTTCAGGTGTTAATGGTTGTAGTCATTAGGCGTACGTTCGCCTACCGCATGAACGAGTGGTGTCCGCAAAGCAATAGTACACTTGTGGACACCGCACATTTCTGCCCTTTTTGATCGCGTGCATTCGGAGTGGTTTCCGAATGTACGCCCCCCAACATAAGTGTACTCCCCCGTGTCCGCCCATGTTTCCGCCCCGTTTTGCCCACTTTGAAACTACGCCCATGTGTCATTCCGCATGACGCCCATAATACGCCCCTATTTCCCGACTGATAGCGGTGAACAGTTTTGGACGGGATTTGGCCGAACTGGTACCGAGTAAAGGCGTGGCACATGCGCGTTGCGTTCTCCACGCATGCGCAGACGCCGTAAAGACGCGATCCGAAAGTATGCGGTAAAGTCCGCGTCAATCAGAATAAGGGCCTATGTGCTGACATTTTCCAGTGAATTACACAATAAGCATGTTGTTCCACACTTGCTTTGTCTACATCCTAAGAATTAGGATTGTTACCTGGATTAATGATGATTTTCCATAGCTCCCCCCCCATGCTTAATTTGCATCTCCATTGCAAACTTCTATGGGGTTTCATTTTCTGAACCTCTGAGTTTGATGAAATTCATGACTCAGGTCCCGGCTCCCTGCAACGGCGGAGGGGGAGGGGGATCTGAGTCCATCCAGCAGACCCAGGCCCAAGTAAAAAGTATCCCCCCCTTCCCCCTTGATGCCACTGTGTGTGCTATTGGTAGGGAACTGGTGAATTATTGATAAGCATTAACAAATTGTGAAACACTAATTTTTTGCCACCAGAGTTACAGGAAGGATTCAGAGATGGGTGTGGTATGACCAACAATCGGGATACCGACGGTCAGTATCCCAACATCAGAATCCCGCTTGCCGGTGCTCCAACAGGGGGGGCGAGGGTCAAGAAGCCCCTTACGCGCTCACTGCACTCACCACGCTGCGTACTCGCTGCGCTCACCACACTGCAGGTTCGGGGTGTGGAATGGCGCTCCAACAGGGGGGATCCCGCCGGTCAGTATCCCGACATCGGAATCCCAACTGCCGGTGCTCCGACAGGAGGGAGAGCGCAAAGTAGCCCCTTACTACATCATTTTTCTAATACAAGAAGTTGAGCCTTCTTACAACTTTATCCTCCTCACCCTATAAATTGATAGGGCGGAGTCGATTCTCCTGATGAAGTCTTGTATGAAGAAACGCGTTGGGTTATCATCCATTGTGAAAGAACAAAGCAATGATTACTGTGTCTGACTCTGTAAAAGCTTTTCATTATTAGTTTTAATCAATTTTACAAAAGTGGTCCCACTGTGCAATTGTTTGACAGGTGGAGGCTGAAGCACACTCTAAACTTTCTCTATATTCTATCCACCCTATCCTCCACTATGGATCATTTGGTCTACAGCAAGTAGGTCGACAAACATTGGGTTGACACCATTAAGTCGACATGGGGAAAGGTCAACATGGGTCTAGGTTCGACATGGGTCAAGGTCAACATGGCTTTAGGTTAACAGGTCATAAGGTCGACACAAGCATTAGGTTGACATGGGCAAGGTCGACAGTCAAAAGGTCAACGTGGGGTTTTTCAATGTTTTATTTTTTTACCTGAATGTTGACACAGTCGACATGGACACAGGTTAAAGTGCCCCGCCACCCCGCACATGGCTCGCTGCGCTCCCCATGCTTCAGGCACGGTGACTCACTATGCTCGGCACACTATTTTATTCTCCCACCACACCTTAGTGGATGGTAGGGCATGAAATACCGCCTGTCAGCACATGTCGGCTAAAAAAACAGTGATAAATCCCATGTCGACCTTTTCACTGTCGAACTTGCCCATGTTGACCTAATGCGTGTGTCGACCTAGACCCGTGTCGACCTTTCCCCATGTTGACCTAATGGTGTCGACCATCATGCTGTAGACCTAATGACCGTATCCCAAAATAAGCTTGTGCTTCTGATTTATTGGCCCTTTACATGTACTTATGCAGGTGCGTAGTGCCATGTGTCATGCATCAGACACGGTTCCCACTTTTGTAAAGCAAACACAAGGTCACAGATGACACGGTCAAGAAAAGCCCCTCCCTCTGTACAGACCGGCTTTTATCACCACGAACCCTCTGTCAATGTTGCTAACAGCTAATGCCTGTTGTAATTACTTGGTTTCAACAATTCCTGGTCACAGATCAAACCATTTAGCATTGGGCCAACAAGAAAAAAAGGACTGCACTTAATGGCATGCCCTTGTAGATTTCAGGCAGAAACAAAGGCTCCTGTTATTAACCCAATAACAGTTACGGCGGACAGTGCGCCAGGCGGCTAAACAAAGTTTGCTGAATGGGGCCAAATGGTCCGAAAGGCCATTCAGCCCAAGATAAACAGATCACACTCAGATGAAATTCATCGGTGTCTCCCAGTGAGTCCTAGGCAACAGGACGGCCGCTATTGCCCGAGATTTATTAAGTGTCAGATCGGGGAAGGAAGACGTACTAAGCACACACAGATAGGAGACGGCACTTACTGGGATTAAAGTGCTTCAGGGATACAACATTCGGCGACACTGATAGCCTAATGAATGTCAGCATAATTATTGTGTAAAGCAAAATGACCAGGATGAAAGGAAAGCGATGATGGTATTATTCGGTACTTGTGTATTATCACGGCGCCCACTAAGCTAATTGCTTAGCGGGCGATTCTGTGTAAGAAAATCGCATCGGATGTGGTTTTTGCGATGCTATTTCCCTATGTCATTTATTCACTGCTTTTATTTTGCCCCCGAAGCGTGGCAAGCGGCGGCGGAACGCGTCCTCCCAACCTTTACATACCTCCACTATCCTTGTCAGCGTGGAGTTGATTTTATATAGTGTGGCGAGCGCAGCAAGCCACCGAGCCCGAAGCGTGGCGAGGGGACGTGGAATAGATGTAACAAAAAGGTTGGGAGGATGCGTTCCGCCGTTCACTGCGCTCGCCACACTTCGGGGTGGTGTGGATAGGGGGGGGGGGTGCCTCAATCTCATTGCATCTCATATAAGTGTATAGTAAAGTAAATGGCATCACACCCTATAAAATCGCATGCGATTTTGCCTGGAGCAAAAAAAGAGCAGTGAATAAATTACATAGGAAAATCGCATCGCATTGCATGCGATCACATTATACGCAAAAACCGGATGCAATGCCGTATGTATGCTAATTGGGCGCCGTGATAATACACAAGTACCTATTATTCTTCTCTATCATTATAATAACTGTGGTGGTATATTTTGTAGGAAGACAATCTACTGGAGTTTAATGACTTTATGGTTTGGTAAAAATAAAAAATATATAATCTACAACACATATGATATACATGGACTGTATGACTTATTTGCTATTGCTGCATAACAATCGCAACATGCAGCAAGCAACTTCATGGCAATCAACCCACCCAAGGCCTGATTCAGACCTGTTCGCTAGGTTGCGTATGTTTGCAGCCTAGCGAACACGTAAACACTGCCCAACCAAATCCCCCCCCCCCCCCCCCCGCCACTCAAATCCCTGCGTCCCTTGACCATCCTATTATTTTTTCCCCCTTTTACAGATAAAAGTCAGTCTGACCTGTTGTTTATCTTGGCCGGAGATGGGCGAATTCGGGCAATATAAATAACAGTTCAGGCAGGCAATTTATCACTCTCCATTTTATTACTTTTTGAAGCTTGATACATCTGGCCCCTAGTGAGTCCAGGTTAGGGCATTCCGTTACCGCTCTTAATTATAAATAACTATTGGGGTTCATTTACAGTCCATGTAAACAGCAATGTATTCATTTGTTTGTGTAATGGTGCCCATACATCAGCAATGTATTAGAGCAATCTTCTGATCCCCTTATGGTTGTGTTGGTGGTTCTAGAATATTAAACATGTGTAAAAATCCCCATGCTTAATATACCCAATCCCCCGATTGGTCAACATTCATCGCTGCCCGCTAATCGGCGCATCCATTCAGCGATCAGAGGATTATCCCGTTGGTGTATGGGCCCTTTAAGATACACATACTTTGCATGTGCACCACCATTAGTACACATACACTTATTATCTGGAGGGCTGATAGACAATGTCTAGTTTGACAATCAATAATTTGATCAACATTAACGAAAGGTCAACACAAGCAATAGATCGACATGTGAAAAGGTAACCGTGTTTTTTTTTTTTACAGTTTACCGATTGGTAAAGGTAAAGTGTCCGGTATCAGAGCGTGGCACTGGCATCGGCACCAAAAAAATGAAGAAAAACTCACATTGACCCCTTTATTTGTCGTCATCAGTGTCGGACTGGGGCATGAATGGTACGCCGGGGGGGGGGGGGGGGGGGGAGGGGCGTGGTAGAAGGCAGTGATTAATGGTTCGGCCTTCCGCCGCAAAGAGTTTTCTGACTATTAGAGGGTGCGTTCTCTGGGCCTCTTTATGAGTACTTAGTAAATACCACCAGCGCATACATAATGTTGCTGTTCATATCAAGCTTTGTACAATGGGGGTCATTCTGGTTGGCTCGCTAAGCAGTGGTAGTTCGCTGCTCAGCGAGCCTTCTAACGCTGCCCTACGGGCGTGCGAATGTCCTCCTCCTGTCGCACGGTGAATATTCCCACCGCACTGCAAATGGCTGTTTTGCATAAACATTCATACGCAGTGTAATGTGCGGCCCTGAATCATCTGATGGCCGTCGACCATTGAATGATTTTTACCCTGTTCGCAAATCTGACCTAGACCTGAATTGTCCGAGTTCGATAACGGGGAGTGTGGCTGATGTCTTGTGACTTCGGCCGCCCACCCCAAAAAGCAGGTACCCACCTGCGTTCGCATTGGGGGCATCCAGCATTTTCCTGGGCACACCCACCATTTTTGTGGGTACACCCAGGAAACTCCAAGCATTTGCATGCGAACATCCCCTGCCCGCCTCCATCCAACCCCCTTGTGCTAACACCATGGCGACTATGCAAGTCGCCAATGGCGCCCACACCGAAGCCCTGCACAGGCGCATATGTGAATATGTGAAACATCGGTCCCCGTTGCGAATTCGCCAGGGACTGAAGCAACCAGAATGAGTTTTATGTTTATATTTTTTTTACCGTAGTTATGGTAAACTCTGAAGAGCTGTCATGTCCTTGCCTTTCTTCAGCGGGTGCTTGCCATAGCTGCCTACCCTCCTGCATTCTGCAGGAGACTCCCTGACATAACAGCAATCTCCCTCTCTCCCTCATTAGTCTAGCAATCTCCCTCATGTCACCTAGCCCACATTACACTGTTACATCATAGTTACCTCCCCTCCTGAATTCTGCAGGAGACTCCCTGACATAGCAGATATCTCCCTCTCTCCCTCATTAGTCTAGCAATCTCCCTCATGTGACCTAGCCCCCATTACACTGTTACATTTTTGAGGAAAAAAGGAATGAGAGACAGATACATTTACATTGAATCATCAGCACCATTTCCCAGCACTTTACCAAGTATAGTAGCTCTTACTAACTGCTTTCATCTACAATTGGATATAAGTCATTTTTATAGATTCCTCTCAGATGTAGTATTTATTTTATTTATTAACAGTTTTTTATATAGCGCACACATATTCCGCAGCGCTTTACAAAGTATAGTTGAACATTCACATCAGTCCCTGCCTCAGTGGAGCTTACAATATACAGTACTACCACATGTAGGCTTCTAGGTGCCATGTTCGCTAGACACGCCCTTTGGGTGGAGCATGACACTCCCCCTCCATGGGGCACCGTGCAAATTTCTACTACCAACTATAATCTCCCTAAAAAAAGTTTTCAAAAGCAGGCAAGTATGGTGCTTGCACAGTGAATATTCCTGAATTTATGTAGCTGAACCTATAAAGAGACTTGTATAAATGTTTCTTCATCCTCCCAATGACAGATGTACCCCTGGGGTGAGATTATGTAAATTCAGCAATAAACTCCCACCCTGATCACTTGTTAATCGTCAGCACCATGTGTTGTATTTACAGCATTGTACCCGGGACCTTCCTTCTTCATTGATAACCCTGCAGCCTTTTCTGGTTACAGAGGAATTAGGTAAATAGCACAGGGTGAATTTATCAAAGTTTGCAGAGATGTAAAGTTCTAACCATTCAGCTGTCCCGATATTCCTTGAACAGTGACGATTTTTTGTGTCCCAGTGGTGGGCAGTAGTATCCTGCGGTGGGGTGGGTGGGGGTGGCAGTTGGGAGCCTCCTGTCCCTCGCTGCTCTGCTTAGCAGTAAGCTGAAGTTTTGCCGTACACCTGCACAGGCTACTGTGCAGGTGTACGGGCGTTCAGCGGATTACACAAAGAAGGTTGTTCCGATATATCTTTAGATATATTGGGCATTGGCAACAGCTGATGCGAAATGTCTGCGAATGACGCCATTCTGACACATATTTCCTGTACACACTGGCAGGTGTTCAGGTGCCCACTCACAGTGCGATTGTCGCATGCGATTTTAACTGTTTAGTTCACATCGTATTGCATTTAGTTCAAATCGCACCGTGTTTATTTTGCCCCCTGTCCCTCCTCCACTGCCACCGCTGTTGGGAGGTATTTTGTACTAGATCACATGTACCTCTGAATTAACTATTGGAGTGTATTAAAAAATCGGGTGTAAACTTCAAATCGCACCCAGTGTACAGTCCAATTGTATAGCACAAATTGTATGGTTCAAATTGCACCTAGCACACATCTCATCGTGTGTGGGCACCAATACATCCATATACATCGGCCATTGTGTACTCACCTTTAGGGAGTTAGTTTAGATTTCAAGACTATTGAGGCTTTTTCATCACACATGGGGCCTTATTCTAGTTCACTCTTTCTGACAAAATCCTTCTTAGATGGACAAAACCATGTGCACAGCAGGGGGGGGGGGGGGGGGCAGATGTAAAATGTGCAGAGATAATTAGATTTGGGTGAGTTATTTTGTTTCTGTGCTGCTTTATTTTACACTGCAATATAGATCTCACTTTGAAGTAAAACCCCACCCAAATCTAATTCTTTCTGCACAAGTAACATCTGCCCCACCTGCAGTGCACATGGTTTTGTCCATCTAAGAAGGATTTTGTCAGAAAGAGTGAACTAGAATAAGGCCCATATACTTACTAGGCAGCCTAAAAACCTTAATGTATATTACAAGGTAGAGTACAGCGTATTGTCGCATATGGCTACATTATACTCTGCTATCTATCAAACTCTAACTCTCGTTTAATATTTAAGAATAAAACACACACAAAAACACAAGCAAAAAAAAAACCCTACAGAACAAAACACTTGTTAGAGCAAATAAAAATGACAAAGATGCACAGTATCAGCCATCTAGGGAAAGATGTGGCATTAAATTGTATTTACTAAGTGACTGCTGTGCAATATTTTCCATTTCTGGTGAGAAACTCTGTATCAAGTGATCCCTGGTGACGAGTTATTTGTCAAAGTCAATGAATTTATTGCCCTCAATTTGTGATATCAGTATAAAGATCAGGATCGTTCAGTGGGTACTTTGGTATTTTTAATTAACAGGTCCTGGAGGTTTGCTGTGTTCTCAGCTCTCAGGATCAGGCGCCTCTCCAGGGTATTAAATCGGGACTGTCCTTGAAGTCAATTCACACCAGTAGCTAAAGGGCAAGTGATTTCCCAGACATTGTGTGACACAATCAAATATCCACTGGCCGTCCCTCTATTCTCTGCCGCTGTCCCCGGGGAAGCAGTGCTAGGTACACAGATTATTCTCTGCTGCACTGTTCTCAGACCATCTTCATCATGTGTGACATCCGGCTCCCTGATGGCAAGATGTACAGGCCTGTTTATCGCAGATATTTTAACCTGTTTGAAGCCAAAGATAACTATCAATTAGAAAATAATGATTTAATGGGTGATGGCCACTTTCTGGGTGTAAGTGGCTGTCCGGAACCGTTCTAAATATCAAACCAACGATCATTTAAATGGAACAATTCCTTAGACCATCTGTACAACTAGGCTGACACTGTCATTAGTATTACATCCTCTTCAACCCAATAATATTGCATAAAAGCCTGTATTACCCTCTGTTACACTGTATGGACATCATTGTATATCTATAGTATAACATACTGTACGTCTTCTAAATAAGAAATATATTGTTTTTCTTTTTCCCAGATACAATAATAGGTTATGTTTTTGGAATATTATAGTCCGGTTGCGGCTAGTTCCCCTTTGTCGTAAGGCCCTTGGGAGTAGAGGGGGTGGGGAGAGGGGGCAGGTAAGGGAGGAACAAGGTCAGTACATGGGACCCAAACGGACCCTCATGGGCTCGCTTCACTCGCCATGCTTCGGGCACTGTGGGCTTGTTTCTTCACTATCCACGCCACCACTGGTTGCCTTTAGTAACCCGAAGCGAGCCCACGAGGGTCCGTTTGTGTCCGTTGTTCCGACCTTGCTCCTCCTCTCCCCACCCCCTCTCCTCATCAGGTCCTTACGGCGAAGGGGAACTAGTCACAACCATTATAGTCCCAACCTCCACCACATTCCATCAGTAAATAACAAATTAATATTTAAATGATATACTTATGTAGCACTATTGAAAAAAAAATATTTTATTTGATGTATATAATAATGTATTCATTCAGTATGTAAGCATTCATGCAGGGTGACAAAGGAAATTGCCTTGGTACATAATTGAATTGCTGGCAATCCCCTTCAAATGACTCCTGCAACCACTATTTGCCAACACCACCAGAACGGTTAATATACAATAGAGGTGGTCTCACACATTGGGCACGATTCAGACTTGTTTAGAGAGCTGCCCCTCCGGACATTGGTAAATCACGCATGCGCGCGGTATACATTGATCTGTGCTATGGTAGCACTTTACTTCTCTTTCCCCTGAACACCTGCAAGATAGGAACCTAAAACAGGTGATATCTATGTTGCTCACGCAACCACCGCAGGACAGTGGTGTAAGTTTGTCCAAAGCCGTATTCAACAAACAAGGTGAGGTTATATGTACTCTCCTGCAAACTCAAGTACTAGTGAGTTACACACTGAGATTGCACTTTTGTCATCCACCTATTTTCTGGCTATTTGGGCACATTACTGAAAGTAATTATAACACTCATTGATCAAAGACAATGCCAGGACCACTCTCTCATTCAAGGCATTCTGCACAAACTCACAGAATGCCTTGCTTCTGAAAGTGGAATGTGCTACTAAGCAGAATCATATATATGCTCAGCCAGGGAAGCTTCATTCCCTGAACCAAGATGGCTGCCAAGGTGGACCACCCAGGTGTCTTTTAGGAGTTTTTATGCCACATATCAAGTTTAAAACATAAAAAAGGTCATGTAAAAAAAAACATGTGTGTATATATATATATATATATATATATATATATATATAGGATACAGTCAGTCCGGCACTCACTCTCCAAACGTTGCTGCGCCCGGTGCCCTCACGAATAGGGGAGTAATAGCATACACGATGTGCGGCACTCGTAGCAAAAAATCACACGGAGTCAGAGATCAGTAATGACGTTTCATTCCTAGTGGAATTTCCTCAGATTACAATTTACAAATGCAATAATCTTACCTTATATCCCCACCCTGTGCACATAGCGCCGCCTTGGCGTCCATCCACGCTGCACGGCATCCCGATGACGTCACTGTGTCAGCGCCCTGCACCCGCGCTGGCGCACATCAGTGACCCAATCACGTCGAGATCGTTATAGCGTCTGGTTGCCAAGGTGACGGGGTCTGTGAAATTTAAAAAGCATACAAAGGACAACATGAATAATAAACATATTAATACTATAATGTACTTAATCAGTTCAAAAGATACATAGTTATATATCTAATCGTACACTGTGCAAACATCGCTAAAAAGTGCATGTTAAGTCAAAATAGTCGACATAAGCGACATGTTAATGAATATGAAAAACTAATCAGTAAAACTGCGGGAGAACAAAAGTGGGCATAAGCTAATATAGCAATCTGAGTCCCAACTTAATACTGCTATCGAGTTATCTAGCAAGTAGACATGATAATGGCATCATGTCATTTAGGCCTCGGGGCATAATGGTATCCAACTTGTGGATCCAGAATGCTTCTCTACGGAGCAACAGAGCATTCCTGTCCCCCCCTCGTTTGAGCGGGGGGCACATGGTCGATCATGCGATACTTTAGACAGGTTAAGTTGTGGCCAGCTAGCAAGAAATGTCTTGCTACCGGCTGATCACTGGTTTTAGAAGCAAGAGCAATTTTAATTGAGGAACGATGGGTCCCCATACGTTCCTTAAATTTGCGGCTAGTTTTGCCGACATACGCAAGTCCACACGGGCAACCAATAAGGTATACCACGTGTGTACTCTCGCACGTCAGATGATGTCTGATGTTAAATTTAGTCCCTAATCTAGGGTGAAAAAATACATCTCCTGTCACTAAAAATTTACAAGTGGTACAGGGGCATTTAAAACAGCCAGGTTTCTTGTTTTGCAAAAAATGTTTGGGTGCTTCAATACCTCTACCAGTAATATCAGATTTGACTAAGATACTGCGAAGGTTTCTGGAATTTGAGTAGCAGGGCATAAGCCTCGTATCACTCAACCCAAGTGACTCATCCGTCTGTACAATATTCCAGTGCTTTTTGGATACCCCTGTGATCCCCCCAGATGAAGAATTAAATTGCATAACCCACGGTATGGTTTCACCTGCAACTTTTTGGGATTTTATTAGGGACGAACTCCCTAATAAATTACAGCAATTCAAACCAAAGTCCACGTTTGATCCTCTCTCGAACTGTCCTAGCATTAAGACATTCATGAGATTAATTGATCGGGACACTAGCCCTATTATTAAGAACACTGACAGATCCATGAATAATCTTAACCCACAGGAGCAAGAAGCCCTGAAGAGTTTATCTGCCAATGAGCGGATAATAATCCGCCCGGCGGATAAAGGGGGCGCGATAGTCCTTCAAGATATCGATAAATATCGCGCAGAAATTTATCGCCAACTGGCCGAACCGGGGGTATATTGCAAATTGCCTCGAGACCCCACTGATATTTTTTCTGTCACCCTTAAGGGCATTGTGAGCAATGCGTTGAATTCAGATTTGATTAAAGAAGATTTACATGATGTATTATTACCGAAATACCCTATAACTCCCCTGTTGTACACCCTCCCCAAAATCCATAAAGGATTAGATCCCCCACCCGGTAGACCGATTATTTCGGCACGGGGATCACTCCTGAAACCCAGTGCAGTGTATTTGGATTCCATCTTGCAGCCCCTTATTCAAAAACATGACCATTTTTTGTTGGATACATCCACCTTGCTCAAAAAATTTAGCAATTTGGGTATGATTACTCCTGACGTATGGCTTGTCACGGCCGATGTGACAAGCCTTTACACTGTAATCCCGCATGAAGCAGGCCTACAGGCGGTCAAACGCCTGTTACTTAAACAACCTAATAGAGACCATGGCCTTGTAGACTTTTGGATTAATTTACTTGAAGTTATTCTAACAAAAAATTTCTTTTTATTTGATGGTCAATATTTCTTGCAATCTAAGGGGTGTGCTATGGGGTCTTCGGTGGCTCCGACATATGCGAACATCTATATGTTTGATATAGAGGATGATCTCTTTTTTTCTGACCCATTGATTTCATCCAGGATTTTATTTTTTACCCGCTATATAGATGACCTCCTATTTTTTTGGAGGGGAGCCACCGATGACCTCATAGCACTCTTTGATAGAAACAATTGTTCTGACAGCCCGGTGAAGTTTACCTATAAGATGAGCCAGTCCCAAATTGAATTTCTCGATGTTGCGATTGCAGTTAAAGATTCAAAATTAGTTACATCAGTATTCGTTAAAGATACAGACCGCAACACATTTTTGCACTGGCGCAGCTGTCATCCGACAAAGCTCAAACAAGGCTTGCCTTACCCACAAATGTTGAGAATCCATCGGATTAATAGCGACATTCACTCGGCTGCCAGGCAAATGGATGAACTCATACATAAGTTCACCATCAGAGGTTATAAGTTAGATTCTCTTCTGGCCACTAAGAACCGAGTACTGCAGTTGGATAGACTGCTGTTGTTGGAACCTAAATCCCAAAAAGTTGCAGGTGAAACCATACCGTGGGTTATGCAATTTAATTCTTCATCTGGGGGGATCACAGGGGTATCCAAAAAGCACTGGAATATTGTACAGACGGATGAGTCACTTGGGTTGAGTGATACGAGGCTTATGCCCTGCTACTCAAATTCCAGAAACCTTCGCAGTATCTTAGTCAAATCTGATATTACTGGTAGAGGTATTGAAGCACCCAAACATTTTTTGCAAAACAAGAAACCTGGCTGTTTTAAATGCCCCTGTACCACTTGTAAATTTTTAGTGACAGGAGATGTATTTTTTCACCCTAGATTAGGGACTAAATTTAACATCAGACATCATCTGACGTGCGAGAGTACACACGTGGTATACCTTATTGGTTGCCCGTGTGGACTTGCGTATGTCGGCAAAACTAGCCGCAAATTTAAGGAACGTATGGGGACCCATCGTTCCTCAATTAAAATTGCTCTTGCTTCTAAAACCAGTGATCAGCCGGTAGCAAGACATTTCTTGCTAGCTGGCCACAACTTAACCTGTCTAAAGTATCGCATGATCGACCATGTGCCCCCGCTCAAACGAGGGGGGGACAGGAATGCTCTGTTGCTCCGTAGAGAAGCATTCTGGATCCACAAGTTGGATACCATTATGCCCCGAGGCCTAAATGACATGATGCCATTATCATGTCTACTTGCTAGATAACTCGATAGCAGTATTAAGTTGGGACTCAGATTGCTATATTAGCTTATGCCCACTTTTGTTCTCCCGCAGTTTTACTGATTAGTTTTTCATATTCATTAACATGTCGCTTATGTCGACTATTTTGACTTAACATGCACTTTTTAGCGATGTTTGCACAGTGTACGATTAGATATATAACTATGTATCTTTTGAACTGATTAAGTACATTATAGTATTAATATGTTTATTATTCATGTTGTCCTTTGTATGCTTTTTAAATTTCACAGACCCCGTCACCTTGGCAACCAGACGCTATGAGGATCTCGACGTGATTGGGTCACTGATGTGCGCCAGCGCGGGTGCAGGGCGCTGACACAGTGACGTCATCGGGATGCCGTGCAGCGTGGATGGACGCCAAGGCGGCACTATGTGCACAGGGTGGGGATATAAGGTAAGATTATTGCATTTGTAAATTGTAATCTGAGGAAATTCCACTAGGAATGAAACGTCATTACTGATCTCTGACTCCGTGTGATTTTTTGCTACGAGTGCCGCACATCGTGTATGCTATATATATATATATATATATATATATATATATATATATATATATCTTATATATTTGGCTACATCTGTCACTCAAAGTGTGTCTGACTCTCTAACGCTGGGTGGAGCCTCTGACTCACATGACTGACTCACATGACAGAGAACCAGCCCAGTGAGACACCCTCTGCCTCCCCATGTTACCCAGCAAAGACACAGCCACTCACCAGACACACCAGGTGAGCAGCCCCCGCCCCGTCCCCCCTCCCGTGATTCGCGGCACCCAGACCCCCTCCCGCAATTCGCGGCACCCCCGTGACCCCCCCCCCCTGAAATTCGCAGACACCCCCCACCCCCACCCCCATTCACGGCAACCCCACGATTAAATGGCACATGCAAAACACTGACATGGCTATGGTCGACAATGAAAAAGGTTAACATGAGTTTTTGAAGATTTATTTTTCACTTTTTGAATGTTTTTATATTCATTCTCATGTGTCGACATGGACACCAATGAAGTGCCACACTTATGTCAACATTTACATGTGTTGATTTTTTCTTATGGCGATTCCCGGCACCCCCCCCCCCCCGACCCCCCCTCCTGTCATTGCGGCAACCCCCGCCCCGCGACCCACCAACCCACGATTCACTGCAACCCCCCGCGCCTCCCCCCTCCCACGATTCGCGGCACCCACACCCCCCCGCGACCCCCCCTCCCGCAATTCGCGGCACCCACACACCCCCCCGCGACCCCCCTCCCGCAATTCACGGCATCCACCCACGACCCCTCCTCCCATGATTCGCGGACACCCCTCACCTCCTCCATCCCCCCCCGCGCACGATTCATGGCTTTTTGAAGATTTATTTTTCTTTTTTTTTATGTTTTCATATTCATTTTCATGTGTCGACATGGACACCAATGAAGTGCCACACTTATGTCAACATTTACATGTGTTGACCTTTCTGTGTTGATTTTTTCTTGTGGCAATTTTTTTTCCAGTGCCAACTATGTGCACGTCAACCTAGACATCATCAACCAAGACGTTGTATAATATACAACACCTGTTCTGTTTTACTGTAGGTGTTTTAAGTCAGATCTTTTACTGCTACTATTACTGTTTATGTAAATGCATTCTGAATGACAGCAACATCCTACCATCCTTCTACAAGAATATATAACCAACTACAGTAGGTGATTCATCGCGCCCCGTGCCCCCCCCACATCCCGCAACTCACGGACCCCACGCGCACCCCCCCTCCTGCGATTCATGCCCAGGGCCGGCGCCACCACTAGGCAAGTCTAGGCATTTGCCTAGGGCGCCGGCCACTGGAGGGCGCCATTTCGCCCCCCATGCCACGGGGTACCTGTTGTGCCGTCTGGGGAGGAAGGGGTGTCTATTCCGGGATCTGACAGGAGCCTGCGCGGGTACCTGTCCTGCGACGCTTTGTGTATAAACCTGGCGGCGGCGGGGGTCCCTGCAGTGAATAATAAATAACTAGCACTATGCGGCGGCGCGGAAAGGGCTTCTATTTTGAAAATAGCCAATCAGCATGCGGCCAGTGTTTTCAAAACAGATGCGCTTCCTGCCCGACCGCCGGATAGAGCTAGTTATTTATTATTCACTGCAGGGACCCCCGCCGCCGCCAGGTTTATACACAATGCGTCGCAGGACAGGTACCCGCGCAGGCTCCTGTCAGATCCCGGAATAGACACCCCTTCCTCCCCAGAAGGCGCAACAGGTACCTCCCCCCACACACACACACACAGCATGGCACTGGGGCGCCCCCACCCCGACTCGCCTGGGGCGCTCCAGTGCCTTGCACCGGCCCTGTTCATGCCCCCCTCCCGCAATTTGCAACCCCCCCCACGCGTTTCACGCACCCTCCCACGCTTTGCGGAACCCCGCCCTCTCCCACGATTCGCGGACACCTGCGCCCCCTCCCTCCCTTGATTCATGGCACGCCCCTCCCGCAATTCACAGCACCCCTAAGCCCCTCTTTAGTCCCCCGTATGCTCACACACCCCTATCACTACCCAGCTTCCTGCTCTCCTGAACCGTAACTTCCACCACTGGGGAGTCGCTGACGCTGTTTTGCCCACATGCCCCTATCATGCCTCATAGCCCAGCCTCCTGCTCTCATGCACCCTAACTCCCACCCAGTAGGAGGAGACACTGACTCAGACCCACCATTCTGTACTCCTGTACTGCCACGCTGGACCCTCACCCACTGGCAGAAGCTGCACAGTATCTCCCACTCTCCTCTTTAGTCCCCCTTATGCCCACACACCCCTATCACTACCCAGCCTCCTGTTTTCCTGTGTCGTGACCTCCGCCAGTAGGGAGCCGCTGACTCAAAAACACCCTACTATACTATTGCACACACACACACATCTAAACAACATGCACACACAGCCCCCCACCCACCCACAAATGTCACTGTACCATCCACACTATCAATGTACATCTTACTCTGTAACCGCTTTTTAATTAAACAAAACAATACACACCCCCTTCCACATCATATGCTCTCTATTTAACACATTTCACCTATAACTCAAGTTGCAATACAGGCATCTTTCATACAATTCTAACCATCTTTCTCATATACAAATGTTCACAAATTAATCTTCACCCCTCACGACGGTGTGAAGAGCGCCCGTAGGGCGCGATGAATCACCTAGTATATATATATATATATATATATATATATATATATATATATATATATATCAACAAATATGCGCTAAACTTTAGAGCATAAAATATATTCAGTAAATATATTCTTCTTTTTTATACATGATTACATGTTAGTATATCAAATCCTGTTTATATATAAAAGTCTTTTTCTCTTTCTTGCATGAATAATGATGGCATGTTTCTTATAATGCGGAGTTGCTACAATAAGCATATGTATCTCTTTATGCTTCGCTACATAATTTTAAAAAAAAGTAATCATTAAACATTTTATGATATTTTTACATACCTGCATAGTGTGCAGATTTATATTTTCTATGTATATGCATTTTTTGTATTTTTGAATTGTTGTATATTAATTGTATTGTATTATATTTGTATTTTTATGTATTGATTGTATTTTATTTATGTGTGTTAGAGGCACATATATTGTTTCTTTCTTTGTGTCTTTATAAATGGTTTATTACTGCTGCTAGGCAATTAGCTTTAACGATGTTGATAGGTATCAGTGAGAGCTTGGAGCATGACTAAAGCAGCCCGTCAGCACATCAATATCAGCTGTGCGACCTACTATAAGTATAACACCGGTACTTTGGATGGCCACACCCCCTGACAAAGTCCCCAGATGACGAAACCGGTTGGGCGTGGCCTAAACTGACAAAGCTGTGCTTTTGGAGTTCCTGACCACGGAGGCCCTGGCGGCGGCGAAAAGGCTGGTCCCGACTATTCAAGTCGTTGGTGCACCGTGTTGGATATCACTGTGGCAAGCTGTTTGCTGTTATCTATGATGTATGTGAGCCTGCACTTTTAGTAAAATTTGTTTTACACTTTGCTCATATCTGCGCTTTTTCTCCAATTTCTTTCTACATATATTCAAGTAATATTTAATAAAAATGCCCTCAGAGAGTAACAGTGTGCTTACAGGTTTTTACAGTACAGTTCGGTGAATCAAAAAAGATAACAAATGAGCCTCTTATCAAATACACATAATAGTCAATCAGACAAAATGGTTTTACCAACGCGTTTCGTCATGGTGTTGACTTCATCAGGGGCAAAGGGTACATCAATTTGTTGAGATGACCACACAATCTTATTGGTAGGAATGGGATTCCTCAAAAGTGTGTATTGGTCCCTTAGGTATTGTGGATTTGAAAGATATCCACCATCAGTTGTTCTTCAAAGTTTCAGAAGCGTTCTTATACTTCTTTCAAATTGGGGAAAACAAGGTGCTATGTGGTTTAACATCAGTCGGTCATCATATAGTGATTCATTGAGTGAAGAGTGCACAGCTCAACTCCTAAATCAGATTCCAGATAGCGGGGATTCCTGCTGTGGTCCCTCCATGATAAATTATTTGCAGCTAAAATTAGTGTTTTCGGGGAATTATGCACAAATACTAAATGATAAATGAAAATGGTCCCCCTAGAAAGAAACTGAGGTATGTATTATCTCGATGTGACATCAGGGAGATGAACAATAATGGAAAAGAACCAGGCTCTCTACACTGTGCACATATGAGTTCTGCTTAGCGATAACAGACATCCACGACAGCAAAGGCGCGGGCAAACGCTAGTCCTGGAATATATGTGAGTGCGGGACTCACCTGAAGTGATGATTATCAACGCAGGGGATATGGTCATTAGGTGACCCTATTTAGGTCAACATGCATTGGGTTGACCATGGAAGGTCGATATGGCTTATGTTGAAACATTAAATATGTCGACATGGCTAAGGTCAACAGAAGCATTAGGTTGACAATGGCAGGGTCGACAGTGAAAAGGTTGACATTATTTTTTTTAAATGCCGACAGATGGTATTTCATGCCCCACCATCCACTACGAAGCATGGCGAGCACAGCATGGGTACTTGGATGGAGTCAATGTCGATATTCGGCCCCCCAAAAAACTGAAAAACTCATGTCAACCTTTTGACTGTCGGCCTAATGCTTCCAACCCTGTTGACCTTAGCCATGTCGACCTATTTCATGTGTCAACCCAAGCCATATTGACCGTCAGTGATTGACCCAATGACCCATACCCCTCCACAACGCAGCTTGAAGAATTCACGAAATCCTCATCATCTAATGAATTTTCCACTGGGCACCAGTCATCGCAGGCTAGGAGTAGCCCTGGACTTACACAGCAGCTGCGTTGGCTACAGGGATATCCGGCCTGGAGCTCACATCACGCACCATCCCATAAAACGCACGGGAACACTTGTGGCTTCCTAGGCACGCCTGATGTTTTCTTCCGGCACACATGCATTTTTCGGAGCACTCCCACTAAACAGCCGGTTACCACCATCAAACGGCCGGTTCCTGTCCACCACCTTGTGAATGTCTAGCGAAAGAAAAAAGTAGCAGGATTTCTTCACTAGCAGATGGCGAGCATGGGTACTACGGCCCACATGTACAGTATCACACAGCAGCAATATGGTCTGAATCAGGCCCATTATCACACAGTGCATAGTCCAAAGGCGCAGAGGTAAGACCGTAACAAGACACACACGTATGCTGCATCAAGTGACTCATAAACAGACCCTTAAAGTATTTAGATGTCGACAAACCCCCTTCTCACATACTACAAATAGAGGATTTTTCTTTGTTTTATTGTATTTGTTTTTCTGTACACATGATACTGTTGCTGACTTAAGGCGCTTACACACGGGGAGAAGCGGCTGTGCGTTCTGAGCTATGCAATATCGCTCAGAACGCACAGCAAGATTGCTCAGCATACAGCGATGTGTCAGCACTGAGGGCCTTATTCTAGTTCACTCTTTCTGACAAAATCCTTCTTAGATGGACAAAACCATGTGCACTGCAGGTGGGGCAGATGTTACTTGTGCAGAGAGAATTAGATTTGGGTGGGGTTTTACTTCAAAGTGAGATCTATATTGCAGTGTAAAAATAAAGCAGCCAGTATTCACCCTGCACAGAAACAAAATAACTCACCCAAATCTAATTCTCTCTGCACATTTTACATCTGCCCCCCTGCAGTGCACATGGTTATGTCCATCTAAGAAGGATTTTGTCAGAAAGAGTGAACTAGAATAAGGCCCTGTGTGCTGGGCGATCTGTCAGTGTTCTCCGATGAGAACACTGGCCCTGACCGCCAATTAATTCGATTTATCCGGCATACTGGATATTAATCAGCGGGCGAAAGCAATGGCCCCTCTACACACAGATCGCTTAGAAAATACCCAAAAATCGCCCCGTATGTGCAGGCTCCATTAGCTGTGTTAGGAACCTTTCTGAATGATAAGATACCAGCCTCTTAATTTAATTAATACACAGAGGGGCACTTGGGAAATAGCCGTTCCTATCTTCCTGTCTCTCCTCCCAGCCCAGACTCCTCTACCTCCATATATTCTCATTCTGCACAAAGGATGGGGAAGCAAACTGGACTCTAGGGAGGCTGTAAGCTGGGTCCTATAAACATCACTATGCATATAAGCTCATTGAAAGCAATGATTGCTATTCACACACTGATGATGACAGTACTGGGAGGGTGAGATGTACTAAGCCTTGAAAAGTGATAACATGGAAAGTGATAAACAACCAGCCAATCAGGTCGTACCTGTCATTTTTCAAACCCTGCCTGGGACATGGCAGGTAGGAGCTGATTGGCTGGTGGTTTATCACACTCCATTTTATCACTTTTCACTCTTAGTACATCTGCCCCGGAATCTGAGATAAAGACAGTTCATTCAAGCAGCCAATATTAAATAAATCAGGAATAAGCGGATGGGGTCTGTGACAGTTCCTGAGGGATTTTAATTCTTATACACGGAAGTTTGTTTTTTTTGTGCATCAGTTTGTTTGGTGCGAGGGACCTTTCCCTGTTTCATGGCAGAAAATATGTTTCTACCATTCATTTTAAACAAGAATATAAATATGGGTCTGTGATTAAAATGTAACAGTTGACATTACAGCATAAAGTGAGGATAGTTGAGTGTTAAAAGGAGAATTGGAAAATATAATGAATATAAATGAAAACACACAAATAAAAGGAGAATTGGAAAATATAATGAATATAAATGAAAACACACAAATAAAAGGAGAATTGGAAAATATAATGAATATAAATAAAAACACACAAATACGTTATTCAGTATATACATGGCTTAATATACCCCTAAGGGACGATTCTGGTTCACACTTAGGACCTTATTCTGATCCATGCACTCCCCTGCGCTTTGCAAAGGGGAGCGATAGTTTGCAACTGCGCATACACATACACGTATATGCGCATGGCAGCCCCTTGGTGCGAGCAGGCACGAGGAGTTGCTTGGTCGCTGCCCCGTTCGCACCTAGCAGTGCGGGCGTGGGGCAGAGGTGAGGGGCTGCATTCCCATGTTAATACGCCGGTGACGTGCGGGGGGGGGGGGGGTGTTGGTTTGGGCAGCAGACCTCAGCGGAAGTCCGGAAGTCAGCTGCCAGCCTGATTCCCGTACAGAGAGCCCGCAGGTCAGGGTTCCCCTCCCGGCCTCCCATAAAGGTGGGTAGCCCTCCCGGTTTCTGGGGGACCCCCGCTCCCCCCCCCCCCTGTTCCTGGCTACCTCACGCCTGACCACAGCATTTAAATAAACGGATTGGCCAATCTCTGATGTGGGGACGGGGCTAAAGTGGCAGAATCACATTATTTTACCCGCGTCACACACAAGCCCAGCCCCTCGAACGCCGGCTTCTCCCGGAGAGGAGATTTAAAAAGTCGGCAACCCTGCCGCAGGTCTAAGACACCATAGATATGTCTTAGATCTGCGAGCGCTTGCAAAATCACTCAATGGCCGGCTACCATCGAATGATGCGGGTATAGTCGGTGTGCATGCGGGGGCGGGCGTTCGTGCGGGAGGCACATACATGACGTGCAAAGCTGTGAAATTTCACAAAAACAAGTTTAGTTTTTTTCTGGGGGGGGGGGTGGGGGTAGCAGCAAATATTAAGTACCCCTTCTACCACAGCAGGAGGATAGGATGCTGTCTGATATATCATTATCATGCAGCATCGTATTAGGTCCCGCTGCCGCCATTCTGAGATGGTGGTCGCTCATCGTAGCCTACGGGCTACAGACCGCACTGCCGGTGGGGCCGGGTGGTCAGCCTGTGGTCAGTGATAACTGCCCATGTGCAGATTCCCAGCACCCAGTGAAGTGGTAGATCCAGATCGGATTGCATATGCAATGCTAAGGTAAATGGGCCCCTTAGAGAGAGAGAGAGAGAGAGAGAGAGAGAGAGAGAGAGAGAGAGAGAGAGAGAGAGAGAGAGGAGATAATGTACCTGCTGTTAATGCACATAATTGGCTGGTATTTTATCGCCATCCAGTTTATCTATTCCCGAAGCTTAGTACATAGATATACAGAATATGACCAACACTTAACAAGCCATAGCTCTTAAACACATAAATATTTATTCATTGAGTTCAACATAATACAAGTATAGAAACAGATTCCTCTTATGTCAAAGTTTACCTTTCTGGGGATAAAGGGGTTAAGACCGACACTTCTAGCCAATGGAATTAATTAGCTAACGTGTGTGTTGCTACAAGAATACGCACGAGTGGCCTACAAAGGCTTTCTCCGCAGTGTCAGTGAAACATTTATTGCCCTACCCGCATCTGCTGCAGGGAGGACGCTGCTGATTTCCATGACACAGACTTGCTCTTTGGCAAAGCTCTATAAGTGTGACTTAAAGACTGTGTTTAATCACTGTTTACAAAGAGATCAGCCCAACAGATGTGGGTATAAAAAGCCAGGTCTTTGCTTACTGTTCATAAACATTCCATAAAGGGCGGCGTGGTGTGAGGGCTCGGTAATTGTGGTGGCAGAAACATTTGTCTGGTCTCTTGTGAGGTTTTGAGATGGGGACACCTTACACTGGTAAGGAAGTCATCTATGGAGTCCTAAATATATGGACCATGTGCCGAAACTTCTTCTTTGGACCAAGGTCTATAAGATAATATTGATGCCAGCCAACAACTATTAGAGAAGAAGTTCAGTATGATCTAGACTAAAAATAACCCATGCTCTGATAATGATCCTTCCAAAAACCAAACAGATCACTATGATGAGAGGGCCCTGCTCGTTAGAGCTTACATTCTAAAAGAGGGGGGCCAGACAGACAGACAGACAGACAAGAGTGACACAGAAGAGGGAGAGATAAGGATTAGAGATGGTTGGGTTCTATGAAGAAGTGGGTCTGGAGAGCTTAAAATTTGTAGAGAGGTGGAGCGTCTGATAGAAGCGATAGAGAATTTCAGAGATCAGGAGAATAAGGGCCAAAATCTTGGAGACAGGAATGAGAGGAAGTAATCAGTTGGCCGGAGAGGGGCATGGATTTCAGAGAAGAGGTAATATGGGAGTGTAAAGAGAGATAAGGCCAGATATGGAGAGAGTGGGTGATGACTTTATAAGTGAGTGTGAGGAGTTTGAATTGGATTCTGAAGAGGAGACAGTGTAGGGCTTGCAAGGGGGGGGGGGGGGTACGTTTGGAGAGAAAGATTAACAGTATAGCAGCATTGAGAATAGATTGGTGTGGAGAGAGGCATTAGTTAGTTAGTTAGTAAGTTAGTTAGTAAGTTAGTTAGTTAGTTAGTTAGTTAGTTAGTTAGTCGGGGTGGACAGATAGGAGGAGATTACAGTAGTCCAATCTGGAGATGACCAGTAAGTGGATGAGGGCCTTGGTGAGAAAAGGTCTGATCCTGGAAATATGTTTGAGATTGAAACAACAGGACTGTGAGAGGTGTTGAATGTGTGGCTTAAAGGAGAGGGTGGAATCAAGAAGGACACCAAGGCAGTGTACTTGGGACTAGAAGAGGTAGTTGTTCCATCAATAGATAGTGTAATTGTGGGAGGTGAGTTTATGTGGGAGGTATGTTTGTGTAAAGAGCTGCATTGATGACTACAATACATGCAACCTTTATATTTTATATTATTATTGTTATTAAAAAAAAGAGAAAAATAAAATCTGTCGGGTACATGCAAAATTTAAACTGGCACTAGGCCTAAAATGGTAGTAGGAAAATCAGGGGGCAAAGAACACTGGGTCCACTAAGTTCTTCCACTACTTGTACTAGGCATTATGAGGGGTGTGCTATAAGTTTCCAGATGTACAGAAAGCATTATATTTACAAACAACGTGAACATTACCTTTTTTCATAGTATTCACCAGAGAAGTCTATACAAAGTTACATGTGTTCAAACCACTTGGTGCAGTTGGACCAGTTATGTCTTCTGGGCAGTACGGATGGTGTAATGGTTAGCATTACTCCCTCACAGCACTGATGTCATCGGTTCGATTCCCACCATGGCCCCAAATGTGCGTAATTTGTATATTCTCCCCGTACTTGCGTGGGTTTCTCCGGTTTCCTCCCACAATACAAAACTATACTGGTAGGTCAATTGGCTTCAAACAAAAATGAACCCTAGAATGTCTGTGTGTGCGTGTACATGTGGTAGGGAATATAGATTGTAAGCTCCACTGGGGCAGGGACTGATGTGAGTATTCTCTGTAAAGTGCTGCGGAATATGTGTGCGATATTTAAGAAGCTGTTAATAATAAATAATACCCCTTTTACACCAAGGAATAACCCAGGTTGGACCCAGGTCAACGTTGGTGTAAAAGGGGTCAACCCAGGTCCAGTAACACTGGTCTCCTACCCAGGTCCTGACCAGGGTTGAACACTGGTTGGACCTGGGTCGTGGGCGGTGTAAATGGTCCCAACCCATCCAGGTAGTGCTAAAAGGATACCAGAAGTGCTGGATGCCTTTCCACAGTGCGCTGCTGTGGCAAAAGACAGCAGCCAGGAAGGATACGGGCAGTGCACACAGAAATCATAATTGGATGCAGTATCATTGATATATTATTTTTTTGGGGGGGCCTGGGGGGAGCACATGGGAGATTCGGCCTGCTGCTGCTGCAGGGGAAGGGGCTGGGGAAAGCACTTTTATACCGCTATGTATGCTTGAGCACTGAATAAAACTTTTTGAAAAATATTTTACAGAATAAACAAACCAACATTTTTCAATGCTAACTTGATGCATTCATGAGCCAGAAAATCCACAACTTCCCTAAATTTGTGGGCAGTTGCATTGTCTTGCTAGAGAAGGACACCATGAGCTAGAGCTCTTGGACGGCTTATTAAATTTAGCCTCCGGTATCTTTTTTTTTATTTTTCATTGTAAATGATCTTTAAACTATTCCTGGGGTGAGAGGTTCTAGGTTGAAATTAATCAAAGTATAAAACGCAGAAGATCAACAGCAAACAATAACAGAGTTATGTGCGGTACATACTATGTGATATATTGATATACTCATCATAATGGTTGGTCAATCAGTCAGTGGGTAGGCCGGATGGCACACTGCGCTTTGCAGTAGATGAATAAATTAAATAATGTGGTGCCAATTAAGTGTAAAAGTGCAATAACATTTAATAAAATACATATAAACACTAAGACATGACATATAACAACATGTTAAAAAGTGTCAACAGTATGACGGAGGGAACTGCTAATTGAACCAGTCTATACGGTACCGTATTTTCGGAGTCCTGTATGGAATAAGCCCGTTCCTATGATGCCTCCTAGAGTGGAAATGATGTTGAAAACAACTTTGTGCTGTCCAGCCAACGGTGTTATTGTGGAGTGAGTCCCAATAGCCCGCGGTAAGGTTATTTATGTGGGATAGCACTCCCTGGCTTGTTTAGGAACTCCGCTCAGGTTGGGGCACAAGTGGCCCTTTTGTGGGGAAATAGAATGATGGATGCTGGAAAGTAGGCACAGTGGGTGAGGAGGCTGGTCCGGAATCTGGTACAGATGGTAGCAGTAATTTAAATGTGACTGGATAGTAGATTCCCTCTTGTCTACCAACGCGTTTCACCGGTATCGCGGCTTTATCAAGGTGTCATGGGCTATGAGTTGCCACAGTTAGTACCCAGCAAGTGGTACACTGCAAATGGTATATTTTTGGTAAGAATATTTCACGTATATATTCCCATTATATATACTGTAAATACAATATTTTACGGTATAGAGTTATTTAATTAATGATTCTGTGATATCAGAGGGTAATAAATGTGCTTTGCGTTCTTCCAAAGTCTTAGAAGGGGCCCTATGAGGGTTCACTGCAGATTAATGTCTTTAAAAGTGAACATGGAGACGAACAGAGGTGCAACCCCCATCTCCTAACTATGGGTCCCTATGGCAGCCTTCAGACGCAACTATAGGGTCAAGAACCATTTAGTTTGATTTACTCCCCAAAAATCTTTACAAACAAAATGGAATGTTGTTTGTACAATGCAAAGTAAGGCAACCAAGTGATGTCAAGTTGGGATTCTCTCCTGGTCAGAAGAAACTTGCTTGGGATAGCTAAATCATCTATCTCAATAAAGGCATTACTAATAGATCCACCTATCCATATAAAGGCATTTCTATTAGATCCACCTATCCCAATAAAGGCAGTACTATTAGATACACCTATCCCAATTAAGGTATTACTTTTAGCATGTAACATGGTCATTACGAGCTGCTTTATCTGTGTCCAATGTTAATACAGTTTGTATCGGAACTATTAGTAAATAAAATAGGGGTGAATAATCAATTGGAATTTCTGATAACTAACGATCTTTCCTTCTTTCTGTCCCTATTATTCCCTAAGATAAAAACTTGAATATATTGTAAGTATATGTATTGTATGTAGCATGATTGCCCTGTGTGTGCATTATGTAATAATAATAATATGAACGATTTTTCTGATGTCAAAATCTTCATATTGTTTAGTGTGTATGAACGCACTATGGGCCTGATTCAGATTATCGAATGACCTTGCGATGGATAGCGATCGCTGGTTGTTTTCAGGGTGATTGACACCCTGAGGCTGTTTAGGGGCGGTAACCTTGCGTTTTCTGGGAGTGTCACAGAAAACACAGGGGTTCACCGGCCGTTGGGAGGGAGGGCCGCTGATGTCAGCAGCGGCCTCCTTCTCCCCACGGCCATCGCAGCACAGAGTACGTCCTGGTTCACTCACGGCTGCGCACCCACGTGCATTAGCTACGAAAGAGGACATCACAAGCGACATCACACGTTCTGTGGAACGCAGCATAGACCCCGCCCCCCTGCTTTATTGCTGTCAGCATCGGCAAGCGTGCATGCACTTGCCGGTGATGGCTTCCCCCACCGTGACAGCGCTGGGTAACATTCCGCAGTGCGTACCCAGGATTACATTTCTATTTTGGAGATACAATCAAAGACAAATATTATATTATTTATATAACTTTTATTTAGGAACATCTTCAATATTACATTATATAACAAGAAAAAAAATTGTGTTTTCTAAATAGCACATAGACAGAATCGCCAAAATGGCTTTACAAACATAACCCTTCCCCTGCTGGATGAGTAGGGGAATGGTTAAATAGGTACCAGGCCTGGTTACTTAATATCTGTAAAATAAAAATGCAGAAAACAAACAAGACGTAACTCAAACAGTACGACATAAATGGAAAGTGCTCTAATTTACATCGAGATCCAAAACAAGCCTAAGAGCATGTGTATATATATATATATATATATATATATATCTTTTTTTTTTTTATGCGTGTGTACCTTTTCTAAAACAATTGAGAACTCATGCGAACCTCGGGTTGTTCAGTTACGGGAAGGAGACAGCATTTTCTGCATAAAAGTCCAGGTATGATTATTACCCAGAACACATCTGATAAGTCTTGTGGATTTCTACATCTATGTTGGCAGTGGATTCCTATTAGAGCAGGCATGTCCAAACAATTGCCCTCCAGCTGTTGTGAAACTACAAGTCCCACCGTGCCTTGCCACAGTTTTGCTATTAGGGAATGCTAAAACTATGGCAAGGCATGCTGGCATGTGTAGTTTCACAACAGCTGGAGGGCCATAGTTTGACTATGCCTGTAATTATAGGAAACATTGCAAAAAGTCTAATAAAACTATTGTTTAGCGAGACAATATGCCCCCATTGCAATATATTGGCTGTACCATTAGAGTCCGTGCAGCTTTACCCAGTATGCACTAGATAACAGAACCTTCATTTATTGGTCTTCTTTCAAGACAGGGTACTTTGAATCTTTCATTTTTTTTTTATAAAAGCATGACATCAACAAAACTTACAATAAATGTATAATTGTAATCATGTGGTGGGGATATGACAGGAAACATTTGCAAGCAAATTCTTTTTGAAACTTTGCGAGGAAACAGTTACTCGTAGCAAAATGATTGGTTGGTTTGGAAATTTGGTTCAGTCCACAAACTGGCTGCATTCACTGTAAGTGACAAATGCACATTAATTTGCTGCTAAAATAATCTCATATTTACCTCAAAAACAGTGGAAAGTAAAGTCCACGTACGTACATTATGCAATCAAAAATATATATGAAGTATTTATTTCCAATTGCTGCCCTTATGTATCTAGAATTCTAGTAGCAACTGCAGACCTCAATCTGAATTCATAGCAATATAATGTGTATATTTCATATTTTAGGGGGTTTTACATCGCTGCATCCCTCAATCAAAAATATAAAAAAAATAAAGGTAGTTATATTCTTTGCACACAATATGCTGTAATATGTTTATGTTCATTTACAAGACAAGACTTCCTCAGTATTGCTCTATACAGAGGATTTAGGGGTCTGTGTTCTAAGGTCCACATACACAGGTCCGACTTGTGTGAGGGACATGTCGGACCTGTTTTCCTTTGAGCTCTCCCCGGCAGCTCCGCGGTAGGGCTCCTTCCAACTTGGCACTCCCCTTCCGGAGGGGCTTCTGGGGGAGTTCAAGGGGAATCGGATGCGATACATTGTGGGTGCTAAAAAGCACCCGCGATGTCCTGCTGATGATCGGATTCCAATAGATCATACATGCAGTGCGGGATCCGATCTGATGAGCATGGGAACGTGCATCGGATCCAATCACATGTCAAACAGATGAGATTTGGGCCAATTTAACCCAATATATCGGCCAGATCCGTCAGAATTGGGTGTAATCGTCCCAAATCGGACCTGTGTATGGGCATCTTTAGCGTTGGAGAGAGATGAAGTGGACAGAGACCTACCAATCATCTCCTGTAATTTTTTCAAACATAGCCTATTACAAGACAGCTAGGAGCTGATTGGCTGGTACTTTATCTCCGCCCAGACTCACTGAACAGCTTAGTAACTAGACTGATAAGTATGTTTTAGGTAACATATCAAATTCCAACATATTCCTTTATTGTTAAAGGGTTAGCAGTAACTGCTGCAGTTTTTGCAATAGCATCCTGCAAAGGACAATTACAATTTTTTTTTTTCAAATAGCAGCTACAAAAAAGTCCTATCGCCAATTAACCCAAAGGTGACATCCCAGGATTCTGTGCATTCTCAAAGATAAAATAAATATATATTATTTTAATAAACGTAGCAAACAATAACGAATGACAGTCTTGTTAGGACTCATCATTAATGTTAAATGTTGCCATTAATGTTAAATGTTGTTTCAGCCAATCAGCCTCTAATTGTCATGTGTTTGATAAATGACATGAGCTGATTGGTTGATGCACCATTTAACGTACATAATGGGTGATAGCAAAAATATCACTTGTTAAATCTGCCCCAAAATGTGCAATTTTAATAATGAAACCTTTTTTCTATTCCCAGATGCCTGAGATTTGCTTTGCTTGGGGAACCTAATACTGGAGATAGTTGGTGAAAGTTATCTTATCCTATACTAGAGAATCCTAAGTATTCTCGTATAGAGTAGGATTCTCTCTAAACAATAAATAATAATAAATAGACCACAAATAAGCTTTGAGCCATGCCAACCAAACGGATGCCAATTTTTACCAGTTTGACTGACTAGTTATTATGGGTTACAACACAGGTGTTCAACTTGCCCTTCCTTCTAAGTAGGTGCTATGTGTGACATATATGAAAACACAAGGTGATGTCACCCTTAACAACCAGCCAATCCAATTATTTCTAGCATTTTATGAATTGCACAAACAAAATTCCAGTACTGGTGGACTTTGGAGTAATACAATTCCCAACATGCAGTATCATAGGGAATTTGCACCAATGATGGAGAATGCTAAACCACTTCAACTGTCATTTTTCAAACACAGCCTGTAAACAGTTAGAAGCTGATTGGTTAGTACTTTGGGGCAGATGTACCAACCAGTAATAATCTTGTAATCACTTGTCAAGAATGATAAATAGTGCTCCTGTCATTTGTCTGAAAAAATGACAGTTAGGATTTCGGAGCTGATTGGCTGGAGCACCATTTATCACTCATTGATAAATGCCCCTTTATCTCTCTCCACACATTGATCCCTTGTTTGCAATTGCAAAGTATCACTGTCTATGCAGGTGCCAACATTTAACAATTTTATAATGGCTAATCGGAGCATGTTACATACAGTGGGGCAGATGTATTAAGCTGGCACAGTGATAAAGTAGTATAGAATGTACGCTTGCGAGCAGGGCCCTCCTACCTCTATGTCTGTCTGTGATTACACAGTTTGTCTTATCACTGCTGATTCCAATTATAAAGCGCAACAGAATATGCTGTGCTCTATAAGGAACTGTGAGTAAATGATAAATGAATAACAAAGTGGAAGGAGCAATGAGCTATGTATTAAAAATGACAGTTAGGTGCTCATTGGCTGATGCGTTATCACATTCCACTTTACGCCTGCTTGATCACCATTTTTACCAGGCTTAATACATCTAACCCACTGTGCCTTATTGCAATAAAACTGCTATCAAGACCTGTTTACTGAATATTAGAATGATGTATTGAACCAAGTTAGTCATCGTGAATACACTCTCTGGAAATATTGGATAATTGGCAACTGTAAATCCCTGTACACACGGGGCGATTTCAGTGCTATTTCCCAGCGATCTGACTAGATCACTTAGATATTAAGCACACATCGCCTCGTGTGTACACCCCAGAGCTGTGGCGATGCGCGGTCCCGTGTGTCACTACTGCATGTAGTCAAAATCTAGTCAGATCGCCAGTGTTCTCACCAGAGAATACTGGTCCACACACATCGCTCAGAACACATCGCTGGTGCATCACGTGTGTATCAGTGATGTGTGCTGAGCGATCTGTACCAGTAATGTGTGCTGAGAGATCTGTACATTGCTCAGCGCAGGACTCCCTTCGCCCAGTACATACAGGGCTTAAGGAGTAATAGTATTATCTTTCACAGACTTCCTCAATCACTATTTCATAGATACATCCCATTGTGACCATGTGGGGCAGCTGTAAAGTCAACACAAAACTGAGGTCAGGCTGGGAAAAAGAGCAGGACATTCTGCCCCATACAAAGGCAGTGGGTAACATTTTTGCCAGTATAAAAACAAATGTTGCCTGAAAGCATGAATTCATAAAATGTTATAAACATCATCTGACGGTCTATTACCTATTACAAGTAGTAAACATACTGGGGAGAACTGAACACCTCTGAAATAAATGTATTTACATATACTGTACCTTCTTTCTAATAGGTACCACACAAAAATAATTTCATCTGTAAGCTCTTGGAGGGTCCAAGCCCCCAGTTCTTGGCTTTGCCACCGGTGATGTGTTTATGACCGACCCTTCACCTGACTATTACTTTCTTCTGACAAATTGAACAAATGTTCTTCTCATAAGCACTTACATTTCTGTCAAATTAAAAATATATATTTGTGTAGCTCATTTGAGGATTGAGTTTTGTCGTATTCAGCTAAACAGGGTGAACACTTTAACACATTATACTAGTCTCCAGGCATGTACCGAGGGCGGCGTAATCACTGCTTCCACCCAAGGTATATGGCTGAGGTGGTGGTATGGCTGCTGTCTCAGCAGCACTGGTCTACAGCGTGTGGGCTACCTGGAGAGGCACTCCACTGCCCAGCCTCCTGTGCACAACCTTCTCTCTGCAGCATGATGATGTCACATTGGCTGGGGGGGCATCGGCAGTGCAGCCGGAAGATGGCACAGCTGCAACCCTTAGTTTTGTGCAGTTTTACCAAATTGCTACATTTCTAAATGTTAAGCCCTCTTAAAAGTGACGCAATATAGAATATTAGTTAAAAATACACCTCTTCCACTGTCTTTGTTCCTCCATTGCAGCCATGGTTCAAATGCGCAGAGTTTCTGGGGTGTTTTCAGAGTACCTAAAGATAAATAATGTCTTGTCATCCCAAGTATGTAAATACACTGAGATAACCAATGAAATAACCCAACCATTGGGTCATCTTCACTGGACAGTCAGTAGTCATCATCAAAGAGTCCTTTCTCCATGAACTTGTCATCGTTGTCCATTGCTCTCTACAGGGAGCATAGTTTGGTGGATATTTCTGTTGTGTTTGGAGTCCATTGTATCATGATCTTCTGAGAAGCTGTCAGGACTGGGTGCTCCATCTAAAGAACTTCCACAGCTAGAGTTTGGAGACAACATATCTTGCAGAAGATCCTGTTGGACCATGCCATTATCTTTGTTTATTTTGCTCCTTTGGTTGCCTTCTTCCTCTTGGTCATCCAATAGTTTGGCTAGGAAGTTTATATATTTCATGGCCAGGCGGAGGATTTCATTCTTGCTTAGCTTTTTATCTGGAGGATGAGTGGGGATGAGCTTACGGAGCTCAGCGAAAGCCCCATTTACATTCTGCTGCCTCCATCGCTCTCGACTGTTTGTGAAGATACGACGGACCACCTTTGTGTGAGGACCTCCTGCAATTAAAACAAAAACATTCATCAGGATTTACAATTAGAAACGACAATTTTAGGATAACGGTTATACTAAGAAAATGGAAGTTATTATGTATTACAAACTAGTATAAATATAAACACAATTGTATTATTCCTGCTCTTGGGTGCATAAAGCAGAACCTGGAGCAATGGAGAAGGCCAGCGTGCCCACTTCAGGGCTGGCATCTGCCCTCAACTGTCTCCTTTATTTACCACCGTCGGGCTTGGTGGTAAAGAGATAAAATAGAAGTTGATAACGCACCAGCAATGTTTGAAAAAGGACAGTTAGGAGTTAATTGGCTGGTGCATTATCACCTTCCACTTTATCTCTACTTTATCTTCACTTTATCTCTTCACCAGGCTTAATACATCTGCCCCAAGGTGCCTTATGTAGAGTTGCGTGCCCCCACATTGCAGCCACGGAACTAAAGGAAAGCAACTATGCAAAGACCACAATTCTGTTGACGTGCCATCTCGAAACTTAGCCTATGGAAGAAAACCCAGGAGGAGATGTATCGAAACTTGGAGAAAGATAAAGCCCCAACCAATCCGCTTCTGACACGTTACAGGCTGTGTTTGAAAAATGACAGTTAGGAGCTGATTGGTTGGTACTTTAGATCTTGTCATTATGCTTCTAAGTACAAAACAGAGGGGGTTTGCAGGTGCACTATGTTCTCATTACTGCTAACATTTATTCCATTTTATATGTAATTTAGGAGGTTGTTGGCATACATTTGAAAAAAGGTATGTACGGGCCGACCGCGTTAAGGTCACCTCTTTCGAGCAAGTCCCTAGCACTATGGGGTTCACTCCTGGGGTTCTGACGCAGGTGCAGAGCGGATCACACAACATGCGCTCTGCAAACGGGCTGATGTTCAACACTGCAGCCACAATAAGCACAACAATAGGAACACCACATCAGCCGTTGCCATTTAAGCAGTTGTTTTTCAATTGAATATTAGGTAAGGACTAGCACCTACCTTCGGTGACCTCCACCTCATAGGGCCCTGACCGTCTCTTGGTCCTCACATTGTTATTGTACATTGGGAAGGATTCAGGATCCCCAAAGTAGCCACTGCAAAAATAGTTAGACACCCATTAATATATCCCCAAGCTTAATAAAAGACCTTTCAGCAGGTTAGGGGATAGAAAGTGTGAATGCATCGTCAGATATTTAATTACCAATAAAAAAAATTAATAAACTGATAATAAACATTTGTTTATTATAATTTCCTTAAGCCCATTTTATTCAAGCCTTAATAATTATAGAACACATATTTTAATAAGGCAATAATACAAATGTATGACTTTTTAGTATACAGTATTTTCTAATATTGAAATGTTTGATTTCATATAAAATCATTTATCAATTATATAAAAACATTTATCAGATATTAGTAAAATATACATTTGCTGTCATTTACGACTTTCAATCTATTAAAAAAAAATATATATATAGCATTTTCCTCAGGATACAGCGGCCATTTTGTGGTATCTTATCTATCTGGGCTGCAATATTTATAAATTCAGTATTTGTTTGAGGCATATGTTATACTGTACATGTAATGTGTATTTGTGCCTCAGCTACTTAAAACATATGGCTTCTACAGTGATGTATCATTTCAGGCAGCAAAATATCATGAGACAGTGACAAAGAATGAGGGAGAAAAAGAGGTTTACAATGACTAACAAAATGGAGAACAAGAGGACGATACGGAAGGAACATGTAACGCAATGTTATGCAAAGAAATATATTAATACTGCCTTGAAATAATTGCTACGGTGATCACGGCAGATTTTAATGTCAATCAAATTTTTAAACGCCGAATTGCGTTTTATCTTTTAAAATCCTTAGCATTTTAGCAGCATCACAATGGACTACTGTAGACAGAACAAAATACAATGCTATACACATAAATATAATATTGTAATACAGGATTGCAGGCAATATGTGAATATAATATATTTAAGTTTAATTAATGACAAGTACAAAAATATATGTTTCTGTGTGTTTACAAGTTGAATATTCTTCATATTTTTATTTTAGAAATATATCCATTGATAGAACTACAGTATAAGACAAGTCAGGGGGCTGAACTGGGAATATGAAAATTTCCCATTACTGGGGATGTGCAGAAATATTGTAGCAAACAAAGGGTTAATGAGAGATGGAGAAAAGGAATATCGGGAGAAGTAATACAGGGAATCATTAAGGATATATTAGGAAATGGAAAGTGAACAGGAAAAAAAGGATACAATTACAAAGATAGAGGAAGTAGCACAGAGTCCGCATGGGAAGAGGATATGGCATGGTGTAGTAAATAAAGATTTAATAAAGAAATGTATTATCACTTTTATCTAATTATTTTTAGCGATGCAGTATACACCTTTTAATTGTCAGTAACTGAGAATTGACAGATAGGTGTCACTATTAAAAATAGTATTGGACAATTATTATTGGACAATTAGCAGTACTATAAAGGTGCTTATCATGTTAAACATTTCCATCTTGATGAACAAGGATGTTGTTCATCAACATTTCCAACTTGATGAACACGGCTCTTGTTAATTTACCCTGTAACCACCAAAAACTGCCCTAAAGAACTCACACCTAAATATACATTTAACAATGCCTTAATGACAGAACATAACAAATGCAAATGTTAGATGACATTCCTACAGTGACTCTGTACCTTCTTCTAAGTAAGGAATATGTATGTTTTGGATCTCAAGCTTTAGAGAACAGAAAGTACCAGTATGCCCTACCAGCCATAGGGCTACTGCTTGGACTCTCACAATGCAAGTAGAAAACTAACATTTATGTTCTAGATTTTAGATTCAAATTGATGACTTCCAATAAACTGATGTACCCACAGCTATCTGGGCATAATACATGGTTGTGCAGAAATTCACTATACCCCCTGTGTCATAAAAGGCAATTAATTATCACACAATCCTCACTAGATCTAGCAGTAAACTACAAATCATTCATTATACTTCTACAGAAAACAAGTAACATTTTTTTTAAATGTCACCCCTGCATAGCTGATGTGGTAGAAGAATGATTCCAGAAAGGTATGTAGTGTCTGTCGGTTTTGGCAGGATGTACTAAGACATGGTGTGGGTTAGGTGGTTTCTGTGGGATCATGTGGTAATAACCATGGTAGGTTTTCTGAAGATGATGATACATTGGTTATAAGAGGGCATGCTAGCATTTTGTGCAGATATCTATGTTCTTAGAAAGGTGTCCTGAAATTGTGTGAAATGAGATGATTGTATAATTATTATACTAACTTAAAGTACTGAATAATTATATCAATATAGGCAGGTGGGGAGTAATGTATGGAGATGTTTTACAGAAACGGTGACATAAACATGGCACACAGACTATACGTTCTGAGGCAGTTTGCATTCTATATGGTTGGTTGTGGTGACCTCCAATAATATTCTATGCATCAAGAAATGTTTTGTTTTAGGATTCTGATGAGATAATATGGAATATTGATGACCTTGTAATGCTACAGGATATATAATATATAATTACTAAGGTGTTCTACAGTAAAGGTACTTTTTGAGGATGTGCTAAAATGTTCCATCGTTCCAAGGTGAAGTGAGAAGCTCTGCATAGAAAAATAGGTATGAAATAAGAATTTCGGCAAGATAATGATATATTGTATGAAATTGACCTGGTAATAATGCAGTAGCAGCACTGCAAGTTTCTAATGGCTGAGTGTGATGTGCTAGTCAGAGGTTCTGCAATATACAACATACAAACAGCTAGGTGCTAAGTAGTGACATGCTCTGCAGGTTGGGAAATAGAGAAGCTTATGGTGAAATGTTTTCCTGCAGATACTGACACTCTGGGCCAACTGAACTGTTGGGTGGGCATAGTGAGATGCTCTGCAGATCAGATCCTTTGGGTTACATTAGGTGAGAAGCTCTGCAAATGATGTAGGAGGGAGAGACGTATGAGTTATCAGTAAGAACATGAGATGACAGGGATACAGAGAGATGGGGATGGGGTAGTGGGAGCTGCCATGTGGAGCTGCTGCAGGTGACACTGCTTGTGCATGCACTGTGATCACACTCAGATGGATCTGCAATGAATGGATTATAATGAGACATATATGTACCTGTTTCCCGGGGCCAGGGGCTGGCTCAGTCCGTACAGCATGGCTCTGCCGGCCGTCTGCAAGGGGAGAGCAGCTGGGGGGCTCAGCTGCACCATCCGGGCTTCAGTCACTTGCTCAGCTGGAGGTCCAGCCACAGGCAGCGGAATAGGGGGTCTGCAGAGCTCGGTGGTAGCAGTCAGAGGGGGTCCAGATACCAGGAGAGGGGTCCTGCAGAGCTCCGGCGCTGAGTTCAGGGGGGCTCTGCAGAGCTCTGTGGTTGGAGTCAGGGGGGCCCTGCACAACTCTGAAGTTGGAGTCAGGGGGGCTCTGCACAGTTCTGTAGCCGGAGTCAGGGGTGCTCTGCAGAGCTCTGTGGTCGGAGTCAGGGGGGCTCTGCACAGTTTAGTGGTCCTCAGGTTCTGCAGTCTCAGCTCTTGCTCTCTGGTCTTTATATTGGCCGATCCCTCCCCCCTCCTGAGCAGCTCAATCACCGGCACAGCTCGAGGGGGGGAGCTGGGGGCCGCCCCCTCCTTCACCCCACTCAGATCCACACCACGCGTGCTCTCCGCCTCAGCTGTGTCCTGGGGAGGGGGGGATGTGACCTCCTGAGAGTCTCCCATATCGGAGGCCATCCTCTCCATCATCCGCAAGGGCAGTGGTGGGCAGTAGTCATATCCCAGCTGTCAGCTCCCACTCACACCCTACCTGGGGGCAGGAAGCAGAGACATCATGTAACCAATGTACCAGGCAGGGGATCAGTAACCTGCCCATAGCCCCATTCATAGCATTAGCTGTGTGACCCCATCCTACACATGTCACTGGTACCTGCACATGTGTGTCACTACATGTATACTACTATACCCATCCTACACATGTCACTGGTACCTGCACATGTGTGTCACTACATGTATACTACTACAATCCCCATCCTACACATCTGGTACTACCTGCACGTGTGTCACTACATGTATACTACTACAATCCCCATCCTATACATGTCACTGGTACCTGCACATGTGTGTCACTACATGTATACTACAATCCCCATCCTACACATGTCACTGCTACCTGCACATGTGTGTCACTACATGTATATAACAATCCCCATCCTACACATGTCACTGGTACCTGCACATGTGTGTCACCACTACATGTATATTACTACACTGCCCATCCTACACATGTCACTGCTACCTGCACATATGTGTCACTACATGTATACTACAATCCCCATCCTACACATGTCACTGATACCTGCACATGTGTTTCACTACATGTATACTACTACAATCCCCATCCTACACATGTCACTGCTACCTGCACATATGTGTCACTACATGTATACTACAATCCCCATCCTATACATGTCACTGGTACCTGCACATGTGTGTCACTACATGTATACTACAATCCCCATCCTACACATGTCACTGGTACCTGCACATGTGTGTCACTACATGTAAACTACTAAAATCCCCATCCTACACATGTCACTGGTACCTGCACATGTGTGTCACTACATGTAAACTACTAAAATCCCCATCCTACACATGTCACTGGTACCTGCACATGTGTGTACTACATGTATACTACTACAATCCCCATCCTACACATGTCACTGGTACCTGCACATGTGTACTACATGTATACTACTACAATCCCCATCCTACACATGTCACTGGTACCTGCACATGTGTGTCACTACATGTATACTACTACAATCCCCATCCTACACATGTCACTGGCACCTGCACATGTGTGTCACTACATGTATACTACTACAATCCCCATCCTACACATGTCACTGGTACCTGCACATGTGTGTCACTACATGTATACTACTATACCCATCCTATACATGTCACTGGTACCTACACATGTATCACTACATGTATACTACAATCCCCATCCTCCACATGTCACTGGTACCTGCACATGTGTGTCACTACATGTATACTACTATACCCATCCTATACATGTCACTGGTACCTGCACATGTGTGTCACTACATGTATACTACTATACCCATCCTATACATGTCACTGGTACCTGCACATGTGTGTCACTACATGTATACTACAATCCCCATCCTACACATGTCACTGGTACCTGCACATGTGTGTCACTACATGTATACTACTACTACAATCCCCATCCTACACATGTCACTGGTACCTGCACATGTGTGTCACTACATGTAAACTACTACAATCCCCATCCTACACATGTCACTGGTACCTGCACATGTGTGTCACTACATGTATACTACTACTACAATCCCCATCCTACACATGTCACTGGTACCTGCACATGTGTACTACATGTATACTACTATACCCATCCTATACATGTCACTGGTACCTGCACATGTGTGTCACTACATGTATACTACAATCCCCATCCTACACATGTCACTGGTACCTGCACATGTGTGTCACTACATGTATACTACTACTACAATCCCCATCCTACACATGTCACTGGTACCTGCACATGTGTGTCACTACATGTAAACTACTACAATCCCCATCCTACACATGTCACTGGTACCTGCACATGTGTGTCACTACATGTATACTACTACTACAATCCCCATCCTACACATGTCACTGGTACCTGCACATGTGTACTACATGTATACTACTACAATCCCCATCCTACACATGTCACTGGTACCTGCACATGTGTGTCACTACATGTATACTACTACTACTACTACTACTACAATCCCCATCCTACACATGTCACTGGTACCTGCACATGTGTACTACATGTATACTACTACAATCCCCATCCTACACATGTCACTGGTACCTGCACATGTGTACTACATGTATACTACTACAATCCCCATCCTACACATGTCACTAGTACCTGCACATGTGTGTCACTACATGTATACTACTACTACAATCCCCATCCTACACATGTCACTGGTACCTGCACATGTGTGTCACTACATGTATACTACAATCCCCATCCTACACATGTCACTGGTACCTGCACATGTGTGTCACTACATGTATACTACTACAATCCCCATCCTACACATGTCACTGGTACCTGCACATGTGTGTCACTACATGTAAACTACTAAAATCCCCATCCTACACATGTCACTGGTACCTGCACATGTGTGTCACTACATGTATACTACTATACCCATCCTATACATGTCACTGGTACCTGCACATGTGTGTACTACATGTATACTACTACAATCCCCATCCTACACATGTCACTGGTACCTGCACATGTGTACTACATGTATACTACTACAATCCCCATCCTACACATGTCACTGGTACCTGCACATGTGTGTCACTACATGTATACTACTACAATCCCCATCCTACACATGTCACTGGCACCTGCACATGTGTGTCACTACATGTATACTACTACAATCCCCATCCTACACATGTCACTGGTACCTGCACATGTGTGTCACTACATGTATACTACTATACCCATCCTATACATGTCACTGGTACCTACACATGTATCACTACATGTATACTACAATCCCCATCCTCCACATGTCACTGGTACCTGCACATGTGTGTCACTACATGTATACTACTATACCCATCCTATACATGTCACTGGTACCTGCACATGTGTGTCACTACATGTATACTACTATACCCATCCTATACATGTCACTGGTACCTGCACATGTGTGTCACTACATGTATACTACTATACCCATCCTATACATGTCACTGGTACCTGCACATGTGTGTCACTACATGTATACTACAATCCCCATCCTACACATGTCACTGGTACCTGCACATGTGTGTCACTACATGTAAACTACTACAATCCCCATCCTACACATGTCACTGGTACCTGCACATGTGTGTCACTACATGTATACTACTACTACAATCCCCATCCTACACATGTCACTGGTACCTGCACTTGTGTGTCACTACATGTATACTACTATACCCATCCTACACATGTCACTGGTACCTGCACATGTGTACTACATGTATACTACTACAATCCCCATCCTACACATGTCACTGGTACCTGCACATGTGTGTCACTACATGTATACTACTACTACTACTACTACTACTACAATCCCCATCCTACACATGTCACTGGTACCTGCACATGTGTACTACATGTATACTACTACAATCCCCATCCTACACATGTCACTGGTACCTGCACATGTGTACTACATGTATACTACTACAATCCCCATCCTATACATGTCACTGGTACCTGCACATGTGTGTCACTACATGTATACTACAATCCCCATCCTACACATGTCACTGGTACCTGCACATGTGTGTCACTACATGTATACTACTACAATCCCCATCCTACACATGTCACTGGTACCTGCCATGTGTGTCACTACATGTATACTACTAAAATCCCCATCCTACACATGTCATTGGTACCTGCACATGTGTGTCACTACATGTATACTACAATCCCCATCCTACACATGTCATTGCTACCTGCACATGTGTGTCACTACATGTATACTACTACAATCCCCATCCTACACATGTCACTGGTACCTGCACATGTGTGTCACTACATGTATACTACTACAACCCCCATCCTACACATGTCACTGCTACCTGCACATGTGTGTCACTACATGTATACTACTACAATCCCCATCCTACACATGTCACTGGTACCTGCACATGTGTGTCACTACATGTATACTACTACAATCCCCATCCTACACATGTCATTGCTACCTGCACATGTGTCACTACATGTATACTACTATACCCACTGCCAGTGATGCTCCTGTACAGGTACCCCCCAAACCCCCCCCCCCCCCTATACATATCACTGCTGCCTACAGGTACCTGCCTTTGTACTACTATGCTACTATAATCACTGAACGTGCTGCTCCTGCACAGGTACCCCCCATCCAATACATGTCCCTGGTACCTACAGTGTCAGTGTACTACTATAACCACTGCCATTACTGTTCTCCTCCTCCCCTCCCCCCACCTAATACATATCCCTGGTACCTACAGTACCACTATAACCACTGCCAGAGCTGCTACATCACAGCTACCCCCCCCCCCCCCCCCCCATCATCCAACCCCCCCAACCAATCCTCATTTCTCCTAATAAGCAATAATAGTAATTACAAAGCCATACTCTATTCCTATATACCTATATACAGTATGTGACTGCCATATTCAGACCATGGAACCAAAATCGTTATCTCTGAGGCAAACATTGGACGTATTCTGACGTCACTGTAAATACTACTGTACTATAAGACATAGGTCTTGTGCAGTATTATCCATGAGATGCTGTAAATGAACAGATATATGTTAGAAGTCACCTGGAAATGATCACTATATCCTAGGCAACACGCCAGTTTACAGCCCTTGTGAAAACACAATGCCATGCTGGAACTTGTAGTGCAGCTATAGAGCCTCCACTGGTTGTCTGCATCTGTTCGTCAGGTTAATTGTGTTAGTTATCCTTAAACCACATCACCAATAATATCTAGGTATCCGCACGGTGTGGGTCCATATTATACCTATTGTATATATTATCTATATTATACCTATTATACCAACAATGTCACAAGTCAGAGATCTACAGGGGGCGGTAATGCAGGGAGAGCGGAGATGCTGCTCCGTGTCAGCGCAAATGCGCCCATACCCCCAGCTACAATAATGTCAGTACTAGGGCCAAACGTGAAAGTGGCATTAAACAGTGTGGACTTAGTATGCTCTATCTATCTATCTATCTATCTATCTATCTATCTATCTATCTGTCTATCTGTCTATCTATCTATATAAAACAAAATAATAATAGTAATACAATATAGTAAAATATTAACTAAATATAAACACAAACTCAAATAAAGGCTCAGATTACATTTCCGAACATTAATTGGAGTTAATATGCTCAGACAAAAATACATAATTGCCATCACGAATTAAGGACTTTTATATTGTTGCTGTTTTTAATATAAATAAATATACTACTACTACTAATAATACCTCTATTACCACTACTACAACTAAGAATAATAACTACAACAACAATAATAATAATAATAATAATAATAATATAATAATAATAATAATAACTACAACAAAAATAATAATAATAATAATAATAATAATAACTACAACAAAAATAATAATAATATAATAATAACTACAATAAAAATAATAATAATATAATAATAATAACTACTATAATAATAATAATAATAATAATAATAATAATAATAATAATCATAACAACCGAAATATTATTCTTATTGTAGTTGTTATTATTGTTGTTGTTGTTGCTGTAGTTGTTATTATTATTAGTAGCAGCAGCAGCAGTAGCAGCAGCAGTAGTAGTAGTAGCAGTAGTATTACCACTGCTACTACACTGGTGTTAGAGCCAAACTATTCCAGTGGTACACAAAAAAAAATCAACATCGAGGACAGGGTCAGGCTCTGGGTCCCTCCCAGTATCGCCCACAGTAAGCATTGCATATATATTACTCGACCATTAGGGTATACAGTATGCAGAGATGCTAGCTTCATTTGAATATTATATATATATATATATATATATATATATATATATACACACACACACACACACACACACACACACACATATACTGTGTGTGTACACACACACACACACACACATACATACATACATACATACATACATACATTAGATATTAGCTCAGGGCATTAGTATATTGTGTTTGTGAACGTTTATTATACGTTGTCCAGTATTTGTACATGGCTAATACTAGATGCAGTACTGTACATGGATAATACTAGATGCAGTACTGTACATGGATAATACTAGATGCAGTACTGTACATGGCTAATACTAGATGCAATACTGTACATGGCTAATACTAGATGCAGTACTGTACATGGCTAATACTAGATGCAGTGCTGTACATGGATAATACTAGATGCAGTACTGTACATGGCTAATACTAGATGCAGTACTGTACATGGCTAATACAAGATGCAGTACTATACATGGCTAATACTAGATGCAGTACTGTTCATGGCTAATACAAGATGCAGCACTATACATGGCTAATACTAGATGCAGTACTGTACATGGCTAATACAAGATGCAGCACTATACATGGCTAATACTAGATGCAGTACTATACATGGCTAATACTAGATGCAGTACTGTACATGGATAATACTAGATGCAGCACTATACATGGCTAATACTAGATGCAGTGCTGTACATGGCTAACACTAGATGCAGCACTATACATGGATAATACTAGATGCAGTACTGTACATGGATAATACTAGATGCAGTACTATACATGGCTAATACTAGATGCAGTACTATACATGGCTAATACTAGATGCAGCACTATACATGGCTAATACTAGATGCAGTACTATACATGGCTAATACTAGATGCAGTACTGTACATGGATAATACTAGATGCAGTACTATACATGAATAATACTAGATGCAGTGCTGTACATGGCTAATACTAGATGCAGTATTATACATGGCTAATACTAGATGCAGCACTGTACCTGGATAATTCTAGATGCAGCACTATATATGGATAATACTAGATGCAGTACTATACATGGCTAATACTAGATGCAGTACTGTACCTGGATAATACTAGATGCAGTACTATACCTGGCTAATACTAGATGCAGTACTGTACATGGATAATACTAGATGCAGTACTACAAATGGATATAATTTATATAATAATATTCCAGGAATAGCACTACATATTGGACATTATATGTAAAACATACACATAATACTGGACAGGGTTGAATTGATCCGCTAACCCTTAAAAATAAAATATACCGTGTAATTCTGTATATTATGTTCATTGTGTCAACTTTCTATATTATTGTAATTTTGTTATTTGTCGCAGCATTTCACATCGTGTAATTAATCAGTAAAAGCAGCCCGTCCTCCCAGCCACAGGGAAGTCACACGGGGCTCCCTGTATATTAACCGTGTATGTACAGTAATTCCCGTGGAAACATCTCACAGCAGCCCCTCCCCCGACCCTGTTTTGTTTAAGGAGCTTTCTTGGTGGCAGTGAAATGGTTAAAACAAATGAAAAAGAAATATAACCTTTATTGTATAGAAATGACTTTAGGCAATATCTCAATAGCATTTTGGAAATATCTCATTTGACATTGCAAAATAATTGTGCGCATATACGTAACGGATCCGGTGTAACTAAATGTAACTATTATTGTTATTGATAAATATACTTTATTTCTGATCATTAAGTAATACATTCTATGGAGCTAAATAGATTAAATTAGGGATTCAATAACGTTGGGAGCAAGGGATGTAAAAATGAGCAATGGTGCACTATATATATATATATATATATATATATATATATATATATATATATATATATATATATATATATATATATCTATCTATCTATCTGGGGTGCAGCGTACCGTTATCTGTATAACGCACAATAAGAAAACTGCCCCGATCTCACAGCTCCCCGTCCGCCCTCACCAGTACATGAAGGGCAACAGTGATCAGACAGCACCTCCCTATAGCCACAGCTAACGCCGCTATCATAACACCTATATATTTATAATCATATTCATAATATGTTCAGATCACTAATAATATTCATTCTATGCTATCTGAATTACCTAAACGCCATGAGCAATATTCTTTTCTTATTTGAATTATCTTTTTTTTTTTTTGCATACATTTTGGAAAACCTTGTTTATCAAACAATGCGATATTTAAAAAATACCTGAGATCAACCGACCCTGTTAAATATAAATATGAGGACAATAAATTATATATATATATATATATATATATATATATATATATATATATATATATATATTTCATTCTGTATATGAATGTGTGTGTGTATAATAAATAAAATAAATAAATAAAACTATATAAAAATGTATATCTGCAAACATACTGTATATGGATGTGTGTGTGTATATGTATATATATACACATTTCTTCATTTTATATATATATATATATATAGAAACATTATATATATATATGTGTGTGTGTGTGTGTGTGTGTGTAAGCATACTGTGTTTACACACACACACACACATACGTGTGTGTGAGAGAGTAATATATGTGCAATATATATATATATATATATATATATATATATATTTTTTTTTTTTTAATTTATTTATTGTATATCGAATTTCTGTTTGCTGTACTACAAGAAAAACAAAATAATTGTAACTATCGTCCAGGCATATACAGAGCCGACAAATGGATAATTATCCATTACTATAGGTGATAATTGTTCTCCATAAGTAAAACCATGTAAACCAATGATTATGTTTTCTCCCAATGAATAATAATTGTATTTTCTGTCCGTGTTCCCTTATATATACGAGTAAGATCTGTATAAAGCAAATAAACCATTATCTGTGGGAGGCATTAACATGGATGAGACCCCTCAGATCCCGGTCTGATATGTACAGTTCATACAGTATATATACACAGCGCAGAATCCCATGCCTGTGTCATGTATGTGTGACACATACAATACATGCCAGCATAGAACGTGCTCAGGGCTACCCTGTACTACCATGACCAACACACATAATACAAGGAGAATAAAATGTCATTTCTCCAGCATCTATCTGCAATATTGTGGTTAATATACATACACCCCCCCCCCCTTTTCTTACAGTGACCCCCTGCACCCACCAGATCACAGCACCCTTCACCAACCACTTCCAAAAAAACAAAAGACATTAGGATTTACTCACCGCTTGCCTTTCATTTGTAAAAGTGACTGAAGCCATTTTGTGGCCTATTCATGGCTGCTGTGGGTGTATTTCAGGGGAGTAGTTGGGTGGTTGCAGAATTGGATCTAATCCCCCTGCTAGTCTGGCTTCCTATTTAGTATGGAGAGAGGAACACTTCAACAATGTGTCCAGGAGAGATAAGGAGGCTGCAGTGGCCAGCCTGCCCTGATAAGCCCCTAAACCCATTATTTATGAAATGATTCATTATTATTTGGCAATTTTATCGAAGGAAGGAGGGAAAATATGGCAGGGATATATGCATTGGAAGAGATGCCTTGCAGGATTCTTTCTCTCTCCCTCTCCCTCTCTCTCCCTCTCTCTCCCTCTCTCTCTGCAGCTTGTTAGGGAAAGACACTGTAGAATATCACTATTAAAATGCACCATGACAAACGGCTAATTCTAAACTTCATTTCACTGCTGGGTTATTATCCTGTGTGTTTTATTAAATATAGGAACACCTACCCAGTGCCTAATTAAATGTAATGAGTTACAGTCAATTGGCTGGTTGTTAGAACATATCAGGCCTGATATTTAATGCTGAAATGTATATAGATGTTATTTATTCATAGATATTTGGGTGATGAGGGGAGAGTGTGGTGTGTGTGTGTGTGGGGGAGGGGGGGGGGAGGGGGGTAAACGTTAGAGTAGGGATGGGGAACCTTCAGCCCTCCAGCTGTTGTTGAACTGGGATACGGTCATTTGGTCTATAGCATGTTGACATGGTTCTAGGTCGACATGGTTATAGGTCGACATGGGTCAAGGTTGACATGGGTCTAGCTCGACATGGGTTTATGTCGACAGGTCATTAGGTCGACACAAGTATTAGGTCGACGGTTTCTAGGTCGACAGTCAAAAGGTCGACATGGAGTTTTTTACTGTTTTTTTGAGCCGATGTGTGCCGACAGGCGATATTGCATGCCCCCATGTCGACCTTTTGACTGTCAACCTAGACACTATCAACCCAATGCTTATGTCGACCTATTGACCTGTCAATCTAAACCCATTTCGACCTAGACCCATGTCAACCTTGTCCCATGTCGACCTAGATCCATGTCGACCTAACGTCGTAGACCGAATGCTTATCGACCAACATGCTGTGTAGACCAAACGATCCCAACCCGTTGAACTACGCATCCCAGCATGCCCTGCTACAGTTTTGCTATGTGGCAATGCTAAAACTGTTGCAGGTCACATTGGGATATGTAGTTCAGCAACAGCTGGAGGGCCGAAGGTTCCCCATCCCTGCTTTAGAGGGAACCCCTAATTTTACGTTATGGCGAAATGGATTATAGATACTTTCAGGAAAATTTACTAAGATGGGATTCTATTTCCCATAGGTGGTTGCTATGGGCAACAAATCAGAATCTACTTATTTATTTAGCACCTTCTAGAAGATAATAGATGGTATCTGATTGGTTACCCATAGCAACATCCCATCTGAAATAGAAGCATCTTGGTAAATTTCCCTTTGTTTGAGAATAATATTAATGTTAGTGTATAGAGTGTAAAGCTAAGATATGAAAACATAGCTGTCCTTTATACTGATATAAATAGGCAGTAGTGACATCATCGCTATCAGTAATCAGTGACATCATTGTTCTACAGTTGATGTTAAATATTATGTTTTGTATTCTTTGTCATAATAGCTACAAGGCAGAAAAGCGCCATGGTGGATAATGGTCATTGTTTGGCAGGAACTTGAACATGGAAAAAAAAAATATTAACCCTATATTGGCCGGTTGCAGTGACCTGGTTTCCTGGACACATGGTTATTGAGAGCCAACTAATGGGAGAACAGCGCAGTTTGTGTATGGTGAACGCCCTTTGTGTTGTTTAAATAGAAAAAACAAACAGCAGATATTATAACGGGAGGTGAGTTTAAAGGGTACAGCGGTAGTTTTGGGGCTGGGAAAACAAGGAATGTGTGTCCTCTGTGTCTGTTTGGCATTTGCTTGGTTCTAATGTACAAAGAGTGTGGTTGACATGGAAAAATGTTGGCATGAAAACGGGGGATACGGTCACTAAGTCACCAAGTATTAGGTCGACAAGCATTAGGTTGACCACTGAAGGTCAACATGACTCAAGGTCGACATGCATGAAGGACTAGGGTTAGGTCGACAGGTCATTAGGTCAACACCAGCAGTAGGTTAACATGGGGAACCTGTTGACCTAACTCATGTTGACCTTCAGTCATGCCGACCTTCATTTTGAAAAAGGTTGACGTGAGTTGTTCACAGTTTTTGTTGTCTGTGTCAACATACGTCAACATGGACACCGTATAAGTGTACCACTTCCCCTCACATGGCAGGCACACTATTGTAATCTACCTCTAATGTCCACTACGCTAGTATGAAAAAAAACACATGTCGACCTTTCCCAAGTTGACCTATTACATGTGTCAACCATTTGACCATGTCGACCTCATGTAAGATGACCTTTTTCGTGTGTCGACCTATGGCCTGAAGACCAACAGTGGCCAACCTATTGACTGTTGACCTTTTTATTGTCGTCCTCCCGCGTTGCAGCCTCATGAGTCTGCCATCTGAGCGGTACTAATAGGGGAGTCCTATTGGGTGCCAGACAGTTTTCCGACAGTCATTACCCCGATGTCGGGATCCCGATAGTCATTACCCCGATGTCGGGATCCCGACAGTCAAAACCCTGACACTCGGGGTCCCAACGGCCACCGGCTATTCTCCCTCGTGGGTGTCCACGACTGCCATAGAGGGACAATTAAATAAGTGGTGAGCATAGCGAGTCCGCAAGGGGCTTTGTTGCTGGCCCTGCTGTCTGAGTCCGGGCAGTCGGGATTCCGACGTCGGGCTAATGACTGTCGGGATCCCGCTGTCGGGACCATATACCACATCCGTCCTATCAGCACACGTGATCACTGCCATGATTCACAGACAATATCACTGTTCCTGTCACCCACTCCCAGAGCCGAATTTTCCATTAGGCACGTGAGGCACGTGCCTAGGGGCGGCACATGTTTGGGGGCGGCACTTGGATGCCTGTGATAGTACTGTCAGCCCAAAATGTACCAATAACTGCAAAATATCCACTGTACTGTACTATATTCCATCTTAAATAGAGTGTAAACGGATAGGACATGTAGTTACTGCCCCTATAAACTGTCCTACTTAGTAAACATTATTGTTGTGCCTAGGGGCGCCCTCATCCCTAAATCCGCCCCTGCCCACTCCCTTACTATGGGCCAGACGTACTAAGGTTAAAAAGTGCTAAAATGAAAAATGATAAACCAATCAGCTCCTAACTGTCATGGTACAGGCTGGGTTTGAAAAAAATGACACTTAGGAGCTGATTGGCTGGTGGTTTATCACTCTCCATTTTATCACTTTTCAAGTCTTAGTGCATCTGGCCCTCGGTCACCCTCTTTCTGTCACTCCACGCATCTCTCTTTCACTGAGGGTATGGATCATTAGGTCACAGCATTATGGTTGACACCATTAGGTCGACATGCATTTAGGTTGACATGAGTTAAGGTTGACTTGCGGGAAGGTCCACATGACCTTAGGTTGACAGGGTCATTAGATCGACAAGGGTTAGGTCGACAGGGTCATTAGGTCGACATGGGTAAGGTCGACATTGAAAAAGTAGAATTTTTTTTTAACCGGAATGACCGGAGTGACGGAATGTCCACATAAACACTAAAGGTGCGTACACACGGCGCAATATGATCGCTGGCAATATATTGCAAGCAATATATTGCTCAGCAATCATATTGCTCAGTGTCCCGTTTTCATCTGCGACTGCCGGGAGAAGAGGCAGTGGAAGTCGCTGGTTGGAGGAGCAAGCTCCTCCGACCAGCGACCATTCAGGAGCTGAAAACGGGAGCGCGCACCCGGCGATTTATCGCTGGTGCACATTCCCATCGCTGGCAATATGGTCGCTCAGCGACCTTATTGCCAGCAATATTTGCAATAATTGCCCCCGTGTGTACGCACCATAACACGTAGTACCACTGTGCTTGCCATGCTTCGGGCACGGTGTCTTGCTGCGCTGGCACACAATTGTATTCTCCCACCTCACCCTAGTGGATGGTAGTGCATGAAATGCCACCTGTCGAGTCGACATGGACACCGAAACGTACCACCATGCTTGGCACACTATTTTATTCTCCCACCACGCTCTAGAGCAGGGCTGGGCAAAACCGGCCCTCCAGATGTTGATGAACTACACATCCCAGCATGCCTTGCATCAGTTTCAGCATGGCCACATAGCAAAACTAATGCAAAGCATCCTGGGATGCGTAGTTCACTAACATCTGGAGGGCCGGTGTTGCCCAGCCCTGCTCTAGAGGATGGTAGGGCCTGAAATACCACCTGTTGGCACATTTTTGCTAAAAAAAAAAAAACATGTCGACCTAATGACCCTGCAACCTAAACCATGTCTACCTTAAGTCATGTCGACTTAAATGCATGTCGACCTAATGCTTGTCAACCATCATGCTGGTGACCCAATGACTACCATGTGTCATACTATGAGTTTGGGGTGAGACAGAGGAGGGGGCTCAAAGTATAGTTCTGCACCTTGGCCCACCCCTCATCAGCTTTATACTACTGCATCAGCTTTATACTAGATGGACATTACCAGAAAACACTTCCGTGCATCGCTGCATTGCCCCCAAACACATTGTCATGCACTGAACGTTGCGTTTCCCCGGAACATCGCATTATAGCCTAACTATGATTCTCCAGGCATACATTAAGGTTCAATAAGAATGTGTCCAACTTTGCACTGCCTGATCATGTGTGCGCACAGTACAGGAGAATGTGCAGCAGGCAGTATGGATGTTTCCATGCAGGGTATATCATACTGCATTGGGCCCTTGTATGGCTCACCTCTCACAGGCCCTTATTCTAGTTGACTCGGACGGATGCGTACTTTCGGACAGGAACCGAGTGTTCTTAGCCCCGCCTACCGTACGGATCACTCACACCGTCCGAATGCGGTAAGATGCCGAGTGAACGAGTGGATGTTTCATGTGAACACCTCCTCCATCTGTGGGAACCTCCCCCATCCTCCGATGGTCGCCGACCATTGAATGATGGACCGAACGGTCAGACAGCTCCGAGTGCTCCAGACCACTCGAACATTTCTCTGTGCCAAAGCAGGGATATGGGCAGGCAGCTGGCATCCGGCTATGTCAGATGTCCGCCCCCCACACGTGCATTACGGCCGGATTACCATACGTACGCCCAGCGTTTTCATGGGAACGCCCATAATACGCTGGGCGTATGCATATGGTAATGAGCCCAAACAGCCCTTCACGCCCCTCTCCACCCCCTGCTCGGATGGTTCCGTATGATCATTTTCTGTATGGAATTCACGCCGTATTCGGACGTGCGCAGAAACGCCTCTGCACATGCACAGACACTAAACATTGGCCGTCCGACCAAACACGCAGCCATTCGACTCGATCAGAATAAGGCCCACAGTGTAACCTTTGTAGTGCTCCCAACATGGCTGCCTCATCTGGTACATGGTCTGGATGGATGGGATGAAAAATACATGGACCTGGTGGTTATGTCAGGACCCTACTCTATGCTCCAGTCATCCCATTTTGTGTCATTTCTTCTATGAGTAACCTATTCTACCCAGGGTAATTCTACGTAATGTGCCCAAGATGCATGACCCGTAGAAGTTATTACCAATCCTGCATTATGCTTACTGTGCGCTCAAGGTGTTGTTTTTATGTCTGTGTGACTTGTCTAGTTCTGTACATATTAAATCTCCTGTATTGTGGGTCTTATTCAGACCTGACCGATTATCGACAAAGAAATGCTGCTATTTTTTATATCGCTATCCGTTTGCAAGATGATTATAGTGGGTTATGCAGACGTGATCGCACGGCTGTGAATTTGCAGGCCTAGGACAAAGTTCACATTCATATAAAGGTTTCTTTAATCATTTTCATGTTAGACCAAATGGTTAATTACAGACTGCAGCAATTACACTGGGCTGATGTATAATCAAATTATACTCACATTCGCACTTATATAAAGCGGACAAATCACACTACAGTATATAAAGGTTTCTTTTTATCTATCTTCTCTAGACACACCAGATGACATCTCATAGTACTGAGAGACAACTTGACAAGTATAACCCATAGATCAGTATGTAATGAAAAACAACTTTATTATCACATCAAACCATACAGGGGAAACAGTAGTATTAGAATGAGTTTAAAAAAATGGATCCTTACAGCAGTCACCAAGAATAATAAGGATGTTTCTATCTCTGGAAATTCATTGAATCCTCTGCAAATGGAAGTAAAGATGACTCCAGTGACTTCCCAAAGCATTTCAACACTTGGGTGTCTTGGGCAACTTGAGTGACACCTGGCCAAGGGGTATAATACCCACAGGCTTATAGATTGTAAACTCCGGTGGTGAAGGGACAGATGGGGAAGTAATTACTTCATACTGCAGAAATAACTTGCAATAAACACTAATTAGACATCTCTACATTCTAATCCCTAACTGGATAAAAGGTTGACCTAGTCCTGTGAAGAGTCTAATGCAGTGGTTCCCAACTCTGGTCCTCAAGTACCCAAAACAGGTCAGGGTTTCCAGGTCACCCGGCAGGTGCATAGGTGCACTAATTACTCACTGACACATTTTAAAAGTTCCACAGGTGGAGCTACTTATTCCACTTGAGACTCTGTGTGGAGATCTGGAAAATGTGCACTTTTGTGGGTACTTGAGAACCAGGGGCGTGAACCACTGGTTTAAAGGTCCGGACTCCATACATACTGGGCCATGTTGGCCAGCGTGTATGCTGACCGATAATGGGAAAAATAGTTTACACACTGAGCGTTTTTTGCCCGTTTTTGTGATTTTCCCAAGGGTGGACGACTTTATATAGCAGAACACTATGGATAGCCATCCACCCCATTGCTCATCTACCGGAGGTATGAAAATAACTTATATGCAAATTTAGATGAGCCACAAAGCAGATTTATTTTTCCCCAAAAAAATGTAACAGCTGCATAATGTGGGTAAGGTACAATGAGGGAGATTGCTAGACTCTTCAGGGACTCAGGGAGATTGCTACTATTTCAGGGAGTCTCCTGCAGAATGCATGAGGGCAGGCAACTATGGTCCAATGCCTGCATTGGTAACAGGTGCCACCTACAGCTAGACCTATGCTTGCACAGACTTAACCACTACAATTTCATACCTCCCAACATGACCCTCTCCAGGAGGGAGACAATGCTCTGTTTCTGGGCTTTCCTCTTAATTTATGATTACCATCACCTGTGGTGAAATGCCTTGTCCATTAACCTGTTTAAAACAGGTGATGGCAGTCATTAATTAAGAGGAAAGTCCAGAAACAGAGCATTGTGTCCCTCCTGGAGAGGGTCATGTTGGGAGGTATGCAATTCTTGCAATAATTCATAGCAAAACTGCATTTGTGATGTATGTGGTGTTTGTCATTATCGGAACCAGGTTTCTCTAATAATGATGATCATCCCATTACATACTTGCCTACCTGACCCTCTCCATGAGGGAAAAAATGCTCTGTTCCTGGACTTCCCTGGTAATGTATGATTGCCATCACCTGTGGGGAACTGGGTAATTGATAAGAAAGGTGTTTCACCACAGATGACAGCAATCATACATTACCAGGGAAGTCCAGGCAGGAACAGAGCATTTTCTCCTTTATGGAGAGGGTCAAGTAGGCAAGTATGAACCCATTACAATGATGCATAAGCCAGGCTGTTACTTGAATGCAGGGGAGGGTAATATTAAGATACTTGCCTACTTTTGAAAACTAGTTTCAGGGAGATTATAGTTGGTAGTAGAATTTTGCACAGCAGCCCATTGAGGGGGCATGTCATGCTCCTTTCAAAGGGCGTGTCTAGTTTAATATATGGAGAGATTGTGAAAAGAGATTGTGAACGTGGCACCTAGAAGCGTGGGTGTGTACTGCTACATCTGAGAGGAATCTTTTAAAATTACTTTTATACAAATGTAGATGAGCCCCAAAGCAGTTAGTAAGAAATACTATACTTGGTAAAGTGCTGGGAAATGGTGCAGATAATTCAATGTAAATGTATCTATCTCATTCCTTTTTCCCACAAAAATGTACCATTGTAATGTGGCCTAGGTGAAATGAGGGAGATTGCTAGACTAATGAGGGAGATTGCTAGACTAATGAGGGAGAGAGGGAGATTGCTGCTATTTCAGGGAGTCTCCTGCAGAATGCAGGAGGGTAGGCAGCTATGAATATTAATCAGCCAGTGAGTGCAATACCATAACATGCTAACATGGCAAATAGTCCGCTGTTATCATTGCAGGCATCACTGGGGGCTTTCTGTCACTGAAACAACAGCCAGCAATATTACTACCCCCCGAATGCCTCACTTCCTGTGTGTGTTGCACATTGTACCTGCTAAACAGGAAGCCATCATTAAAGTAATGGCTTCACTTGCTGTTTTCATTTTGAACGTTCAAAACCACTTAGGTCTCTCGCTCAGGAATGTTTTCCTGTTTCCAGCCCCATAAAGGACACAGGACAAGCTGTCTGGGGGCTCTGGGCTGCCACATACTTTGTCTTATAATCTTATTTTGTTTGGCATTCATCTGATTATCCCCAGTGCAGCACCCAGACTATAGCTTTTCCTGTATTACCAGTCTGCCACGGTTGTCTCTAATATTATTACTGACCACTTATACATGGGGACACTGCTGGCCCCGGGAGGGACGTGGGAATGTCCCAAAAAGCCGGGACGTTTCCGCGATAACCGGGACAGTTGGGAGGTATGCTATTATTAGCATATTTCATACCTCCCAACTTTTCCATATCTAGAGTAGGGACACTCGCTCGAGCACCCGGAAAGGGGCGTGGTTTATGCAAATCAGGGCATGGCATATGCAAATTAGGGCCGTGCCCCCGTTTCCGTCCACTGTGCCTCTGAATAGACCGCTGCGTCTATACTGTCAGATTGGGGGGAAGGGGGGGGGGATCACAACTGCCCCCCCCCCCTGCGGGACACTGCCGGCTGCGGGAGGGATGCGGGAACGTCCCCAGAAAACGAGACGTTCCCACGTTTAGCGGGACAGTTGGGAGTTATGATATTTTATCGGGTATGGGTCATTGGGTTGATTCAATTTAGGTAGACATGCATTGGGTTGACCACTGAAGGTTGATACCTGAAATAAGTTGACAGGGTCGGAAGGTCGACACAAGTATTAGGTCAACAATAGGAAGGTCGACAGTCAATGGTCAACATGATTGACACTTTTTTTTGTCCCGAAAGTCAACACAGTCGACATGGACACTGTCCACATCCTCTCGCATGGCTTGCTTGAATTGACATGCTTCAGGCACGGAGCCTTGTCCCACCACAGCGTAGAGCAGGCAAGTCCAAACTATGGCCCTCAAGCTGTTGTGAAACTACAAGTCCCATCATGCCTTGCCACAGTTTTGCTATTAGGGAATGCTAAAAGTATGGCAAGGCATGCTGGGATGTGTAGTTTCACAACAGCTGGAGGGTCATAGTTTGGACATGCCTGGCGTAGTGGACGGTGGGGCATGAAATACCGCTGGTCAGCTCCAAAAAAGTGAAAAACTCCAGTCGACTTTTTGACTGGTGAACGTCCCATTGTCTACCTAATGCCTGTGTCGTCCTTTACCCATGTCAACCTATTTCAGGTGTTGACCTAAGGCATGTAGACCTTCAGTGGTCGACCTAATGACCTCATGACCTACACTGCGGGTATGACAGCAGCACAAAGAGCATTCTTACCCAATATAATTTTATATACAGCGACGACCCCCAAAGTGACATAACAAGGGAACCACAGTATTAGGCAATGCCCCTCTGCACAAGGTCACATCCCCTCTGCATGGGTCGATGCCACTTTTTCAAGAGCAGCTACGTCAGAACTAAAAAGTTGGAAGGTTTGCAATTCTGTTGCCATACTGGGAAGTTCATTTGCTTCTGTGTTGACACAGAGTGACTCAGGGCCAGATGTCAAAAAGTGATAACATGGAGAGTGACAAACCACCTGCCAATCAGATCATAACTGCCAGGTTACAGCAGGGTTGCCGACTTTTTCTGTCTCCTCTCCGGGAGAAGCCCGGAGAGGAGACTTCCAGCTGCAGTTCGGGGGGCGGGGCTTGAGGTTTACATCATTAAGCCCCGCCCCCAGGATGGTAAAACCCCCAATTCATGTATCTCCGTGGAGGGGGCGGGGCTAAAATGACACGATTTTAGCTCCGCCCCCTCCTCTGAGACCCGCGGATTGACGGATTTCAATCCAAAGGTATGGGGAAGACGCCGCAATCGAGGGGTGGCGTGGGGGTCCCCCGGAATCCGGGAGGGTTGCCCACCTTTCCGGGGGGCCGGGAGGAGGACCCAATTTTCGGGATCCTCCCGGTGATTCCGGGAGGGTCGGCAACCCTGGGTTACAGGCTGGGTTTGAAGGAGCTGATTGGCTGGTTGTTGATCAATGTCCACTTTATCACCTTTTGAAGCTTGAGACATCTGGCCCTACATAGAATGTAAACTTTACCTGGCAATGGGCCGGTATTATTCTCTGCAAAGTGCTGCGTAATGGGTCAGTGCAATCTAAATAGCTTGCGAAATAAGTGACAATAGGCCCCATTAGCAGAGGATAAATAGATCCATAATAAGGTGAGAACAGATCACGTAGCCAGAGCTGTGTGCCACTTCCAGCATGTGTGGAGGATGTCAGGAAAGCTGCAAGGTGCTAAGTAGTTCTGTATCTGCAGCTGCACAAGCAGGAAACAGGAAAGAGTTCAGAGTCTGAAGTTTGGTCTGGATTGCAGGAGGGTTCAGTGACCTGCCACTAAGTTCTAAGTCCCCTGTCCTGTTTCATTAACTTCCTGCTCACTGCTAGAGCCTTGTGCGGCACGGACACAGATGAAGGGACCCTAAGAGGGAGAAGCATACTAAAGGCCCATACACACTGGGCAACTTTCAAGTGGAAGCCGCTCCGTTTTCTCACCTGAGCGGTTTTCAATATGAAAGCCGCCCAGTGTGTACAGGGCAGCAATAAGCAGTGAACGCTGCGCGCTCCTGCATCATCGTTGCCGGACGCCACTTATCTGCTGGCATTACCAGCAGATGATAGGCTTTGTGGACGGCTTTTCATAGTGCTGCGCTATGGAAAGACATCCACCCCGCTGACAGTGCCGGGCAGCGATGACAACGATCATGGCTGTCCATACATGCTGGGCATAATTGCCCAGTGCGTATGGACCTAGAGGTGGGATTGCCAGTCCCACACTAGCAACAAGACAAATATGTACAAAGAAGTGGCGCTTGAATGATGAAAAGACAATCAATTTATTACACAGTTTACATGATCATGAAATAATATTCGTAAAAACAAGTAAAATAAATGGACTCCGACCATAAAGTGCAAAGTGATTGCAAACAATGTCCCATTGCTATTATGCTGCCATTAATAATTAGATGGAAGTGAAAAAAAAAATCATATTATGATAGAGGTAGGTAATCCAGTCGGATAGCATTGCAGCATTGTCCTCAATATTTATTTATTTACAGTCTCTTATATAGCGCAGCAGATTCCGTTGCGCTTTACAATAGTAGACAGTGATAAAACAAACAAGGTAACAGACAGACAGACAGACAGACTTGGAGGTTAGAGGGCCCTGCTGCAAGTTTACAATCTATAGAGACATAGGAGGGAAACACAAGGACAGGCACCAGTAATAGCATAGCAGTCCCACCAAGTTACAAGTCCAGAAGGGAAGCTAAATAAATGCCTCAGAGGGTTATGCGTGTAGAACTTAAATATGATAGGCTTGCCTGAAGAGGTGAGTTTTCAGGGAACACTTGAAAGTTTGGAAGCTGGTTGAGAGTCTTATTGTGCGTGGAAGGGCATTCCATAGGGTGGGAGCAGCCCGATGAAAGTCCTGTAATAGTGAATGGGAGCTAGTGATCTTGTGCAGAGCGGAGTGGTCGAGATGGGAGATATTTTGTGATAAGTAAGGAGATATATGCTGGTGCAGTATGGTTAATAGCTTTATATGCGAGTAGAAGTGTTTTATATTGAATACGGTAAGATACAGGCAACCAATGGTGGGACTGGCAGAGCGGATCAGCAGACAATGAGCGTCTTGCTAGGAAGATCAGCCTAGCAGCAGCATTTTAAATGGATTGCAGTGGTGAGAGTCTGTTCTTGGGAAGATCAGTTAGGAGACTATTGCAATAATCAATGTGGGATATAATGAGTGTATGGATAAGAGATTTAGTAGTGTCTTGTGTGAGATACGGTCGTATTTTGGATGTTTTTAGATGCATGCAACATGATTTGGAGACAGATTGAATGTGGGGGAAGAAAGGACAGTTCAGAGTCGAGGATGACCCTAAGCAATGAGCTTGTGGGGTAGGGTAGATTGTCGAGTTGTCAACAGCAATGGAGATATCAATATGGTAACTGTTCTTAGTTGGCGGGAATAGAAGTAATTCCGTTTTGGAAATATTGAGTTTGAGTTGGCGAGAAGATATCCAAGATGAGATCGCAGAGAGACATTCAGAGACTCGGCCCAAAACCACTGGTGACAACTCTGGGGTTGATAGATTTGAGTATCATCAGCATACAAGTAATACTGAAATCCGAAATAGCTGATTAGTTTGCCAAGAGAGGAAGTATAGATTGAGAAAAGCAGAGGACCCAAGACTGAGCCTTGCGGAACTCCGACTGACAGAGGTAGTGAAGAGGAAGTAGAGTCAGAGAAGCGAACACTGAAAGAGCGATCAGATAGGTAAGATGTGAACCAGGAAAGGGCTGTATCATTAAGACCTAGGGAGTGTAGTGTTTGTAGAAGTGAGAGATCCACAGTGTCAAACGCAGCAGAAAGATCTAGAAGAATAATTGCGGTATGGTGCCTGGTCCGGAACAATTTGTAATCCAAGGTTTAGTAGAAGATAATGGTGTTCAGTTTCGACCAAAGGACAAATGGGCTGATTGGTGTGAATAGCAATGGAAGACCAACGGATGAGAAGGTGGCTGGCTAGTTCGGTAGGTTGCAGTCAATGATGGTTGAAAAAAAGTTCTGGTTCAATAACTGTTGACGCGTTTCCATGTCTGAAGATACAGCTTTATCTTTATTTTTGCATCTTCAGAGCAGGTCTGTTGTTCCAAACATCATTAAGTTTAGGAAAAATCACCCAGGACTTGCTCTGGAAACCCACTGACACTCCCATGAGGACTAATTAAGCATTTAGAAGTTTACAATGAGCCTTATTAGTCAGTAATTATTCAACTTCCAAAAGTAGTGTCTTCTCCTCCAGCATCGGGATCCGGACTCTTAAATTGGCCATGCACTACTATGTTCTGGGTGTCAGGATGGCATGCAACCCTGTTCCCTGTCTCCAGGAGTGGAACAGAGTCGGAGCTCAGACGTGCAAGTGTGTAAAGATGTCAGCAGTGCCTGATTAACCAATAGGATGATCAGGCTGCAGGTGGGGGGGGGACCTTGCAGGTGACAGCAGAGTAATAAAATGAAGACCTAATTTAATAACTTGTTAGCTATCACTCGTCCTGATGTACTGTGGGAGGGGTGATAGTAAAGTTCTTAAGGTGACTGTGCCAATGTAACTTACTGATAGAACCATTGAAATAAAGTTCTGGTTCAATAACTGTTGACGCGTTTCCATGTCTGAAGATACAGCTTTATCTTTATTTTTGCACCTTCAGAGCAGGTCTGTTTTTCCAAACAGTACATTGTGCTACAGCGCCAGCTGGACAGCCGAAAGCCAAAGTCTCCTCATACACAACATACATTAGATCCTACATGGCAGTTTTATAACCTTCCTTACATGCACTAGGGCAGTATGACTGGCGAGTCCCTGAGCGCCCATACATGTGTGTTCGCAGCATTACAAGGGGAGCTACATTTGTATTAGCCTAGGGCACCTGGAACCTTTAATCAGGCCCCAGTTGTCATTACATTTACTGGTCCTCAAGCACAATGTCTAAGTACATCAACAAATGACTACATCAACTGCCCCTGATGGTCAAATCTAGACATACACAGTAGTTGCTTAGGCACACCTTGCAGTATTTTAGTTATCTATTCAATACAATCAACTTTAAAATATGCATTAGAAAAATAAAAATACTTTATGAAAATACAGTTTAGCTTAAAGAACGGAAAGACTAGATTACCTTTGCATTTTCAGGTCAATCCCTGAGCACCTCTTCTAAATGTACAGTGAAGGCCCTACATTACCTGTGATGTCACGTTGATACGGAGCTTTGGTTGTGTATATGCACGGGGTATGTCACACCAGGATCCCTGACTACATTTTTAGAAGTTCTTATCTACCATTTTCAGGTTATTTCTCAAGTGCCAGGAGATTAAAAATAAAAAAAAAAATAACCATTTCAGACTGGAACACCAAATTCTATCAATTTTCTACTCTTCCTTGCTTGGGCAGTAGAGGTAAAATTAAACACGAAGAAGCCTCTCCAGCAGTCTGACATAGCAGATATTCCTCCAAAAAGTAATGAATAGTAATGAAGTGTGACACTCAATTATGGCTCACCTTAAATACTCGGAAAACGTTGACAGTTGCTCAGATATCGAGATTAAAAAATTTAGCTGCACCCTAGCATTAAAGTTTTGGCAAAACAAAAGATGCAACCTTTTATGTGCTAACTTTCATCTATTGATTATGTTCAGTTTAGTGGATAAAGGGAAAAAAATTAAAATAAAAAACATTTACTTTGTAGCCAGAAAGCAGAAGAAGACAATAAGCAGGAAACATTTAGGATATCAAAAAGGGGTATATTTACTAAACCTCGATTTTAATCTATGCCAGATCGACTAGTATCTATCTAAAGCCCCATACACACTACACGACCGCGGCTGACATCATTAACAATATCGTCCATGGCCGGTTGATATTGCGTGTCCACACTGAACGATACCGGATGTCAAGATTGTTGGTCACGTCGCTGAGGCCCGCTCAACATGCAGGTTGCTTGGCTATATTGCCAAATTGACCTGCATGTTTGGTAGATATCAGTCATCGATAACAATGCCCGACAACGCATATCATTAACGATATAGTTCGGAAAACCTTTTCTGAATAATATTTTTCACTTTATCTTCTAGTGTGTATGGGGCTTTAATCAATGTTAGTTTTCCAGGGCTAAAACATACATTTACTAAAAAGATTAAATTTTAACAGTAAAGGTTATCCCTTATCCAAATTATTCCAAAAACCATAATCTCTAAAATGTACTTTTATTTTTTGCTAAAAACCTACTGGCTACATCTATACGAGACTGTAAATAAATAATAAATCTGTAACTGGCACTACTGGGGAAGTAACATGTAACTGGCACTATGTGCAAGGACATGATTGCTTGGCATTCAAATTCAGTGCCGAGATAGTACAAAAAAAAAAAAACTTTGTTTCATGTTAAAATAGGTGTGTGTATTTCATGGGTTTTATGTGTCTATACCAGGCATTCCCAACCACAGTCCTCAAGGCACACCAACAGTGCAGGTTTTAGTTATATCCAGGCTTGAGCACACTTAATTAGTACCTAAGTGATTCTGTGCTGAAGCATGGATATCACTAAAACCTGCACTGTTGGTGTGCCTTGAGTACCTTGGTTGGGAATGCCTGGTCTATACAACATAGATGCAAGATACCTCATTCATATATAAAAATGTTCCAAAATACAGAATAATCCTTTATCCAAAATTCTTCTGGTCCCGAGCATTTTGGATAAGGGATACTCAACCTGTAGTTATTAAATTTTAATAAATGTGTGTTTTAGCCATGGAAGCCCACCATCAATTAAGATCAATTTTAAATCGATCGGACATCGATCAAAACAGACCTTCAGTAAATACAGTAAATACACACACACACACACATATATATATATATACATATACACACACACAAATTGTTAATTTAAACAAAATATTTAAAAAGGTAGAATTCAATTACACGCGGGTGAAAAATGGAGATAGCCACAAGTGGCTCTACAGAACTCCCTTTCACCAGATGCTTTGTTTTAATTCCACCTTGAATTAACATAACGAACATGAACACGAGTTAACACACAAAATCCATGAAATGTTAACAGATTTAGGTGTTACAGGGTCACGGCACCCATGGACACTCTGGGTATCAGGGATTCCCCCTCCCCCTTTTTCAGAGGCAATCTATTGCAGTGGTTCTCAAACCCAGTCCTTTTACCCCAAACAGTACAGTCTCCAGTTCAACTACCATTACCCATGGTCAGATGGAACTAAAGGCTGCCATCCACTAGTGCAATATGGCCACATTTTATGCCATACCGACCCATTGCTGTGACAGCTCGCATGGAAAGTGACACATTGCCTGTCATTTTCCTTGACATTGCAAAGCGCGTTCCCGCGTGCCTCGCATCAGTCTCGCAGGGCCTATGGGCTGACACGAATATTTATCGCAGCCCGGAGCCCTTGTTTGATGGCATACGATACATTGTATGCAAAGGACAGCATACTATGTATCATGTGCGATCCTGCCTCCCGGTAGCTGCTGGGTGAGTTGGCATGGTACCTCACACGATACCTCGCCCTAGTGGATGGGGGCCATTATTCTTTCACTAGCCATTATATGAGGATACCTGGAAAACAGGAACGGTTTGGGGGTTCTGAGCAGGGCTGGTTCTAGGGTGTTTGAAACCCTCCTGCGAAAAAAAAGTTTGCGCCCTCTTGGCACGCACTCCAGCGCAGCGCCTCCCTGCTTTGCAGGCTCTGCTGAGTGGCTAGCGCCGGCCCTGGTTCTGAGGAACATAGAATTCACCCCCCACCCTGCAGACACATCTTGCAGGTTTTGGGCACAGCTTTACAGGACTGAAAAAAACACTGCGAGTTCGGAGCTATCCGACATGCGGCTGGGGGTTCTATCGATACCACAGATCACCCTATGTATCAATGGTGTTAGGAAATAAGTATTTTAAGAGCCAGTTAATTTTAAAGAATCATAAGAACAGGGCTTAAAGTGGTCATGCAGAGGTGGGGGACTCATTTCTCTATGTCACCCAATTAACCCCCCCCCCCCCTTCCCCAACCCCATTAGGCAGAGACAGGGCCAGTGGTAGGGTTTCTGGCATCCCCCTGCAAACTAGAATGCTTTTGTGTGAGAATTACTGTGCAGAATTATTGGCCATGTGGAGGTTAAAATGTTCCCCAACACCATTAGAGGTGGAACTCAGTTCCACCTCGTTCCCCATCAATTTAACCCCTGCATAAGAATAAATAAGTTTACCAGGGCAGCAGTAAGAATAAACTTATAACATCATTAGTTCGACAGGTCTGTCCGTAAATGTGTCTGTTTTAGCCCTGTTAGCCCAACACCAATTTTTAATCAACTAACCAACAGCAGCCTTTAGTAAATATAGCCTTATGTGATTGTCAGAGAAGTAGTGAATTGCCACAAAGTCGGGAGATAAGTGGATTATCACAAGCATTGTAATCAGTGGTGGTTACCCAACTCTGTTCTGTCCATTCCGCTCTGTGTAATCTCTTTGGTGTAATACATGTCTCAGGTACAGGTTTATCTGTCTGCCTTCTTACTAAACAGAACGCTGGTCCTAGGCTACAAAGCAGGAAAGGATATTTACAGTATAAAGCATGGTCACCAGCGAGCGTTTCTGATGTTTAGGTTACATCCAGGAAACACTATCTGTTCCAGCCCACTTCCTCTGCCCAACAGGATACGCTAGAGATGGAACAGACCTGGACGGTAAAGTGGGTGTTATTTTTAGATTAAAAGACTTTACAAGCTGACCGTTACAATCAGGTTTTTATTTGGGAGGATTTTCCATAAGCTATTAAGCAATATTTAACTACAGAGCCTCATGCCTTCAAATAGGAGTTTAAATGAGTGTGCGACCTTGTCACTAATGATGGGGGGAGCCTGTTATCTGCAGGGAATTATGTATTTTTAGAATGGTAAAGAATAAATTCCTGAAAGATACAATACCAACAGCAGCTAAATCGTGTATATTGGTGCCAGCGATTGCCTACTGTAGACCTGCTGTTTAGCTACATGCAATTACAAGATATACAATGGATTCTGAGGTTCCAGGTTATTTGTCGAAGAAACAGTGTAACTATTAGTGATCCGTACATGGGATGCAGAAAGGTCGCAACTTGTACAGCGAGACGCAAAGCGCGGCCACATCCATCCGCAATACACTAATTACATGTACACTGCAACCAGATAACCCATTCACAGATGTGTCCATTGACATCACAATGCATGAGCGCCGGGTGATTCTGTAGCACAGCGAGTCTTGCATGCAACTTTTTACATTAAAATGCATGGTATTCACAGAGCAATATGAATAAGACGCACAAGCAACTTACTAAAATGATATGCAGCATGCCTATGTTCTGTGTGCGACCTTGGCTGTATTTGCATATGAAACACTACATCAGTGTTTACAATTCATTATGCAGATACAGCTGCACACAGACTATAGGCATGTCGTATATAATTTTAATCAGCTAAAGCTGCTTGTGTGTCCAATTCGCATTGCAAAAAATAAAATAAAAAAAATCACATGGAAAGATACCCGGTGCGACAAAGTCCTGCTGTGACATAAATAGAATGGCATATTAACATGCAGAGAGGCAAGATGTAGGTGGACACATCTTTACAGCAAATGACAGAAACACACACTGCTTATGAAACAGGGCATTTAGCGGGTAATTATTGGAGACGTGTGGTCAGAACGCCGCCCCCCCGGAATGTAATTCAAAATAATGTGATTTTTCTTTGGTACATCGACATTTTGATGCAAGCGGACCCTTGCACTCCATTTCTAAGTCTATGCGGATTGGATAATCTGTTACCCACACAGGTCTCCAAAGCAGTAATCCTATGAAAAATGCCATTAAGATTGTACACAAACTTTGTTTCATGTACAAATAAAATATAAGTGTGTATTTCATGTGTTTAGAGAACATAGATGCAAGTTCCTTCAAGATATTCAATTGAAATATACAATGTTATCCAAAATGCTTCTGGTCCCGAGCATTTTTGGACAAGGGATACTCAACCTGAATTTTTACTTCCAAGTATTTAATTCTTATTGCTGGTAAGCTCCATTTCCCATGTAGTTGGAGAACTTCAACTAATACAGTAATGTCATAGAACCTATTATTTTTGCTTACTTTGATATATTACATTACAAGCCACAGCTCATATTCAAGGAATCAGTGGATGAAGAATTCTGCAGTTGACTGCCCCTAACAATCATATACTATTTTCTGAGTTCCCCATAAAATAGCGCCACTCAAATACAGCACTTCTTTCATTTAATAAAAAAAGATTTTAGACCTTTATTAAAAAATATATAAAACTCATACACAAGTACAAATATAAAAACAGAATAAATAAAATTTACAAGATATCACAACATTGCCATTTGTATAAAATGTCAATCACACAAACACACACACAAAAAGACACACACACCCCTAAATACAAGTGCACTTTGTTATTAAGCATGGAAATACAGCCTTACATCATTAATATAACTGGAATTTGGTTAGGTTTTATGGGTGAGTGTAAAGACGTCAACCTTGGCGAGCTCGCTACCTCTATGGTGGAAACCGGTGGCTTCTGGGAAATGGAATAATTTTATATACCAGAGATTCAGCAAACATGCTACAGTTTATGTGAATGGTACTTTTTGAATATACTCCAAATTTGTATAAAGTAGAAGTGTTTATATCCTCAACGTATTTAGCCTCTTGCTAACTTGAGCTTGTAAATCCGAACGTTAAACAGAAGGGAAAAAAAGGTTTTCCTTTCGACCTAACTTGCTTAAGGTCATGACTGAGGTTCTCCTAAAGTGTTCCTGCCATTTATACAAAGTGGAGGCAAATATTTTGTGTGCTGAACCAGTAATTCAGATAACCACTACCAGGAACGTCATTGCGGCAACTGACTACATCCTAGGTCTGCAGCAACAGGTATACTGAGTAATTTTTAAATAGCAACTTATTATCACATTTGCTGGACTTCCATAGGAAGGAAATTTTGCAATAACTGGTCATTCGGTAGATTTATTGATTACCAACTACTTAAAATAGTTTGGGAAGCTGGCGAAGGCGATTGACATCCAAGATGTCCCCTGAGGAACCCGCAGGACCGGTGAATTTTTTACCAGATGAATTGGAGTCTTTTGCGTTGAAGTGTGGGGAGTTTCTGCCGTTCTCCTTTTCGGGGTGCCCAGTGAACTGGGCTTTTCCTGAGGTAAATTTAGTCTTAGTATGGAGATCTTTCAGAAAGCACATAGAGGTCTCCTCAGATGCTTGAACAGGGGCTTTTCCAGACATCTCATTTGTGATGTTTCTCAACTTATTCACTTCCTGGTTGCGAATAGATTCAAGAGATTCTCTCTCAGAAATTCTAGGGTTTGGCAAGCGTGTATCGTCAGGTGGCCCAGAAGACTCACTCTTAAAGCTATCAAGCTGGTCGCTATCTGGCAGCTCCGGCTCATCGTCACTGCTGTCCGTGTTCTCCATCAAGGCATAACGTTTCAAGTACTTCTTGGTGGCAAAGGACATGTTGTTTAAAGAAATTAAACTAAGGCCAACCATGGTCTTCTCAGTGGCCCCAGAAAAGAGATTGTGAAAGGACGACAACTCTGGAGGTTTATTTTTGTTGGCATGACTGAGAGAAAGCTGTGTGAGCTGGGCCTCACTCAGGTACTTCAAGGCGATGGCATTCGCTTCCATGCTTAAGTCAACGCCATTGGGTACAAGACCACTTAAGCCAATATTGGAAAAGGACGTGTAATTCAGTCTTGGGATTACGGCCTCCGGGCTGATACATGCAAGTATGCTGCAGAAAGAGAACAATTAATGCAAGAAATATGCAGGTTTCATTTAGGCGAACAACAACTGCAGAAAAGCACAAATGTCAATTGCAGCATCCTATAGTTCCATCTGTTCAACTGGTTCTACCAATGTGAGCACGGAGTTCACATTGCCTGGAATATTCCAGGAACACGAACACCATCTAGGGATGTCTATGCCTAGTTCGCCCCCAGAAAAGAGCAACCACCAACATAGGTTTCACATATTTACACTGCTAGGGTTGCAGATAGGAAGTCTGATCTGCACTGACAGAACCGTACCCCTCCTTAAAGAACAAAATATTCTATTACGGCCTATCCCCATTTTGAAATAATTCTGTAAAAAACTCTTCTTGCCTGGACCCTGCATTATTTTACGATATTCCATCCAAATCCCAACATTTTGATTAATTTAAACCTTTATAGTGAAGTATAACAAAGTCCCAAAGCCTTGATTTACTTTTGTGAATGGCTACTTGCTACACATTTAGGTTACGCGGTGCCGAAAGGGCAAGTATTGTTAACAAAATTAAGACACGCAGGCTACACTTAATGTGAATATTTCATAGTTCTAGCGGTTATGTGTACCTGACATTCCTGATGGAACAAGTATAAATGAGGGTTTACTGTGTTAATAGTTGGCTCATATTTTAATAAAAAATAATAAAAGTTAATTTTTAAATAAAATTCATATTACACACAAGTTGTGCCCCAAAAAAAGAGAGAGTCCTTTTCTGTTTTCTCTATGTTGAAAAACAAACAGATAAGACCGGACACACAGTCATTGAGTTACCATGCATTGTCTCCAGAATCCAAGCGTTCTTGATTCACAGCAGAAGGATCTGAGTCTATATCCACTCCAAATGACTTCAGTTGCTTAAGCGTAGCCCTAAGTACATTGCCGTGTTCAGACTGGCTGGTGTTACAGGACAAATGCTCGCTGGTCTTGTCAGAACGAGATTCGCATGTGCCAGATCCAGCTCTGGAACCATTTTCGGAAGACTTGTCATGATCAGAGGACGAGGTCTTCAGCAAATGATTAACTTGGCTCTGGAGGAAAAAACAAAAAACCATTCACCATAAAAACCTAGCAGAAGCCTAAAACTCTCAGCACAAAATTCAGTTTAGCTGGTGCTTGCAGACATCTCCCGTATAGCACAATAAAAAGGACGATGTGTTAAGCTTACAAGTAAGTCTTGGTAAAACTTTTCCGGGGGCAAACTGGGCATAGACATCCCTAGATCCGCAGTGTCCGTGCTCTCGGGATATTCCGCCGACGTGGCTTCCATGCTGACATTGGTAGACAGTCGTCTGTCGCTTTGTGACTGAGAGTGGGATTTGTTCTGCACAGTAGAAACGCTGCAGGGGAAGGAGAAAGGAAATGTGCTCAATGAGAACCTTCGGCTCGTAGGATAAAAATGTAAAAATTTACAAGTGTCATAATTAAAAAGAAAACTTCGGTACTTGTGAGTTATCTGGGCGCCCGATTTCGAAATCGGGTCGGATCGGGCACATCGCATCGCATGCGACCATCGGATGCGATGCGATGACCCGATTTTTCCATAGGAATCAATGTTAAAATGGACTGAGTCCATTTTAACATGGAATTCAATGGGAAAAAGGGGTTCTTTTCATACCCCTACTATCCAAGTGGGCATGGAGTTGGATATAAACCTGTGGCGAGCGTAGCGAGCCACCGAGCCCGAAGCGTGGCGAGCGTAGCGAGCCCCGCGAGGGGACACAGAATACCGTCCCCTCGCGGGGCTCGCTACGCTCGCCACGCTTCGGGCTCGGTGGCTCGCTACGCTCGCCACAGGTTTATATCCAACTCCATGCCCACTTGGATAGTAGGGGTATGAAAAGGACCCCTTTTTCCATAGGAATCATTTTAACATTGATTCCTATGGAAAAATCGGGTCATCGCATCCGATGGTCGCATCGCATCGCATCTGATTGTATGCCTTAACTTAAGGCATACAATCAAAAAATCGGGCGCCCAGATAACTCACAAGTACCAAAACTTCTAACATTTTGCACCAAAAAAGGTATAACACTTGTTTCTCAGTTGTTTAATTTGAATAAATACAAGAATTGTGTTTGCATAAAAAGTTTTCACCCAAAAAAAAACCCCCTTACAAAATAGTTAATTTTCTTAAATTGGTATGTCATAAAAAGAGACTGGAAAAATATAAAATCGGGAAAGCTTATGAGAAATTATATATCACACACACATAGATTATTTACCAACAAACGAACGGTAAAACTTTAAAATGAACAAGTTTTAAAATCGTATGTAAATGGCCTCTCCGTGAGGTAAAAAAAAAAACCAAACACACACACACACCTGTACTACTACAAAAACACACACGTACTACAAATAGTTTTGCATGTAAAATTCTATCTCTCTCTCATATGTTTTCAGAAAACAAAACACCAGCTCTTAATTTGGACTTTAGGGATGAACTTATCCCATACAACTAAATTTTATATTATGTTGAGTATAAAATATTTTTTTCCCCACCCCCTTCCTAAAAAATAGCGGCTAGTAACGCACTTTGTTTTTTTCCTGTTTAGCAGGCGAGTGTAATATCAAACAAACCATTGTGTCAGGTTTCAACTAAGTTATATATGTTAATACTGGTCATGTTTGTGCAGTGGAATGGCCTATAAATCTAGTTAGCCATGTCAGTAAAGTTACAGAAGAATTAACTGGTGTTTCATACAAGCATGGTATGATTAAATGCGCCTGTACATAAAAACTCTGAAGTTGTACATATACACATTTAATAAATATAATTTTTTTTCTCTCCAAGATTGTAAGTCATAAGTGTACCAAATTTGGTGTAAACTGCTCCAGGCATTCTAGATTTATGCTGGAGCATACACACAAATCTATCTATCGATGTATAAATGGATGCCAGTACGTTCCAGCATAACTCTGAAATGCCTGCAGCAATTTACACCAAAATTTGGTACACATATGACTTACAATCTTGAAAAAAAAATACTGTAGGGTGTAAAACACCCCTAGAAGCCCTGTGGGGGCCCAAAAAGGGATACAGCCACTACACACACTGGGTCAGGGAAGCAACAAATGGTAAATATGCATAACAGAGGGGGTAGAGGACATGGATTGCGACAGGCACTAACCCCCGCAATCCGTCACCGCCGGGGGCCTTGGGGTCAAAAAAGGGGTCCGGCCACAGCAAAGTGAGTCAGGGACGAAAGATATGGCAAAGAGTTGCATATAAAAAAAAAAAAACACAAAAAAAATGTGGTTAGATGTGGGAGTCCACCACAGACAGGTGTATGCCGGTCACACCATGGGTACGGCGAGTGGTTAAGCTTAAAACAAAAAGGATAAAGTTCAAGTAATGCTAATTGCACAACCAAACTCGGGCGAGGGTATTAGAAGCCCCCATGTGGAAATGAATTTTGGGGGCAAAGACTGCTCACACAAGGAGGTCGGAAAGAGGTTACTTACGGCAGAGGCACTGGTGGCGAGTGGCTACCACAGTCCGTCAGCTGACTGCTTTCTGCAAAGCTGTAAATGTCCACAGCTTTTAAGGAGGAAGCGATACTGGTGCGACTTGTATCTTGTTCATTGTTCACAGCAGCGCTCAGTTCATTACAAAGCTCAGACTCATCCTGTTTGCTCAGAGACTCCTCTTCCTCAGGACATGGAGGAGAATTCCAAAACAAGCTCGCACCTAGAAGTACAAACAGAAAATGGATCATTCCAGAACTCAGAATGGTCATACACACATCAGCATTTACACACAGCCATGCTCATTGTAGGGCTGTTCACTACAATACCCAACTACCCCAATCACTTCACCGGTCTGCTTAAACGTTAAGTAAATGTTAACAACCAGAAACAGGCAATAGAAAATGTGCAGGTCAAATAAAAGGCTGCAGCCAATCACAGTGGCATGAAACACGAGTGGATCATTAGGCTAACTTGTATGTGGTAGGAAGTCACTACGTTAAATCCACAACACGCAGTCAACACGCAATTATCAAGTGTCAATTGGTTCACATGAAAAAAAGGTGGACACCTGAAAAGTCAACAGTGAAAAGGTTGACACAGAAATTCACTAATTTTCTTTTGGGTGTCATTTTGTATGGTGAATCATGTAAAGCCAAATTAACAGCAAACATGTACTTTTGAGGGTTCACGTCATTTGCAACGCTCCACTGTACTCGACAGGGGTACTATTCCCAAGTCCACGGGGATGGTAAAGTATGATGGAATTAAAAAAAAAAAAAAAAAAAAAAAAACATTTAAATCAGACGACCATATTGGGGGTCGACTGATTATTTGTATACCAAACCAAACAAATCTACCTTGTGTACAACATTATTCCTGACAGTGCACCCAAACAAACACCTCCCTAACATTGGGGCAGATTTCACTATCAGGAATAGTCCATCTGTCGAGAAGGGGGCCTTGCTAGCAGAAACAAGAAAAAGACTGAGTACGTCTCTTCTGGGGCACTTTATTGCACCATTCATTATTAAACAGTATTAATAATGATATAATACAATAAAGAGTGCCCCAGAAGAGACGTACGCAGTCTTTTCTTGTTTCTGCTGGCAAGGCCCCCCATCTCAATTGAGTTTTCTGAACATGTCCTGGAAGCGCCACCAACCATGAGATAAATATAAATGTGTTTACAAGATTATAACTAATGTTGGTTACTTATCTATTCTAATAATATTCTCTTTAATTCTGTGCGGATTCACACAAACGCAGTGCACAGTACATCTGTCCCATTGTACAATACCACTAAATCCCCCAAATAAAAACAAAACGTATACATTGGTAACTATTCAAGTAGCTGTTATTTTCTATTTAGAGAATTAAATACCATTTGCAATATACTGCCACCTGGTGGCCATTATGCATATTGCCACCTTCCAGTTACAATAAAAATCTGCTAAACCTTTAATGTTAGCAGAGGAAGCCATGCAAACAATACTATTAAAACAATACTATTAAAACAGTATTAATAGATAACAAATCTAAGACAGTCAGAGGCTGACAGAGCTGTACAGATCATTGTGGGATATTGCGTTCTGTGCCCTTCTCTTGATACCAGTCACCATAAGCGCACCCTTGTACTAGTACAGTGGTTCCCATAAATGTTTGAATTACTGACTCTAGTGTATCATTTTTTTTTTGTTTTTTTTTTTTTAAACAGCACCCCTAGACTAAGCATATTATTGAGAAATTTAGAATATTCCATTATTAAATTATGTTTATATGCCATTCTTCAATTATGTGAGGGACAGGATTCGCCATATATTCAGTTTGGTCATATATTATGACTGGAAGCCACAAACATTTGTTTAGCTTTTTACAGTGACCACAACATTATTAAATTGTAACTTAAACAACCAATCCAAGGGCCCAGAGACACTCAGTTTGAGCACCACTGTACAAGCCTATACACTTATAAAAAAAAAAAAAAAAAAGCATACAAGAGTGTTGAAACCCACATACAATTGCTAGGCCAAATGCATGTAAAAGAACATACATTTATTTATGGCTAAATGGAAATGACAACATGAGAACATATAAGGAGTATAAAAAGTCATACATAACAGATAACCAGCATTCAATAATGTATTAGTGTTCATTCTAGCACCCGCTAAAATTTGAAAAGCCATGTAGTTCCTCTTCCCTGCCAGCGACGACTGCTGTAGAGGTTCTAGCATAGTGTGGTCTGTATATCAGCACTGATATGCAAACCAGACGTGTGCTAGAAACACCACAGCAGACAGCGACACCCTAAGCAGGGAAGAGGAACTGCATGGGTTTTCAAATATAGCGGGTGCTAGAATGAACACTAAATGTATAGCACTTTCGGAGATGTACCGAACCTTGCAGTTATTTCCGTTACCATGACATCAATAACCCCGCCTGTGTGCAAAAGGCAAAACATTCTGCACAAATCCTGCAGAATGATCACTTAAACCCATTGTGATTGGTCAGAGGAATCTGCTGTAACATGCTGCAGGTATAAAGTAGAACAGGCATGCCCAACCACGGTCCTCAAGGGACACCAACAGTGCAGGTTTTAGGGATATCCAGGCTTCAGCACAGATGGTTTAATTAGTATCTGAGGGATTCTGATTAATCCATCTGTGCTGAAGCCTGGATATCACTAAAACCTGCACTGTTGGTGTGCCTTGAGGACCGTGGTTGGGAATGCCTGGAGTAGGTATGGACATTGGTAACCCATATTCCAAAATTAAATCAATATAACAGATTTTGGGGTAGATGTATGAAGCAGCGCTATGGGCCATTATGCCAGGGAACTTTAGACTTTTACCCCAAAATATATTTAGATACGCCAACGTTACCCCCATGATTTGAAAAGAAATCATATATTGGAGCTGTGAGAGGAACCTGCTTGAGGAGGTGGAGGTGGGGGGGGGTCGTGAGTGCCACAGTGGGGACTGGAGCTGTGAGGGGAAACTGCTTGAGGAGAGGGGTCATGGATGGTGCTGAGGTGGGGACAGTGTGCGGCTGTGAGGGGAACATTTTAATGATAGATGGATCAGGGCCGCAGATGGGAAAATTTGGAGCCATGAGGGGTCAGAACTGTGTGTGCAGGTGCAGTTCGGAGCCATTGGAGGTAAGGAAGAGAGCAGCAATAAAAGGTAACAAATAGGACACAAGCATCAGGAAAGTACACACTGTGCCAGTTTCTGCCACGCTGCGGGTGCTTGGCGGGCGGCTACTGATGACTGGAGGATTGGGAGGACAGCCCATTCTACTACAGGTGTCCTCCGCTCCAAGCTGCAGGCCTCTGACAGGAGCTGCCAGTTCATGTGAAAATGTGAGGGATGCGATGCTGGGGGCGGGGCCACGTACAGTCTGCGTCCCTGAGCTTAAGCAAATATCAGGCTTTAGAAGCAGTGATACTATTTTAGAGATACTTTTATGTATCGCTTTGGATATGGCAATGATAGATCGATAATATCGATACAGGATCACAAATTGTATAACCACACCAGTTATTTTGGGCATATTTTAAAGCTCTTATTAAATGTGTAATACGGTTTAACTATTATTTAGATAATGTTCTAACTTGAAGTCTCCCAGGCAGCAGTGGGACAGTGTTATCTTCTCTACATGTGATGCAGGGTTAGAGGTTACCAGTCACATCCAGCTTTATATGTATAGTATATGCTAAAAGGTAGGGAGGCCAATCTTGGGATCGGCAGGATCCTGAGATTTGGCCCCAAAACTGCCGCCATTAGGACTGTTCATGCGTAGTCTAAAGCCGGTCAGCATCAGAGCGCGCACACACACACACACACACTACCCTGCTTCTCCAGTTCCTGGCTCTACATCAGAGGTGCGCCTTGGTCAGAGGTCAGGCTGCCTCGCTACCGCCCACATTAGTTGATATGCGGGGCGGTTAGGGCTTTGCCGAATTCTGGAATTCAAAAAATTCCACGGGATTGATCTCCCAAGTTAAAAGATCTCCCCTACTTTGTCTCGCAGCATCCTGAGTGCACTGCCCTATTTAAGTTGCTGCCCGCTCTATCAGTGCCCTAAAAGTACTTAGTGGGGACAGTACCTGTGCCGACGGCTATGCTCACACTGCTTTTCCTCGTGTGCTCAGATGTTTCTGCGGCAGCAGATGTGGATTCTGCACAATGCTGCGTGGAACGTGTACACTTGGAATCCCCCTGGGATGTTTGGGCTCCTAACAGGCGCTGAATCTGAAAGAGAAGACAGATTAATACAGAGTCTGGATTTCATATTCATTTCCAACAGTTACAGGAACAACATAAAAATAAATCAAATGCAGAATAATAGGCATATAGTGTATTCGCGTTCCTTGTGTGCAATTACATCCTATGTAACGGGAAGAAGGATGCCTTCGTTACAGGATTGCCTTCAACCCAACTGAATGGAGTATAGAACAAAAATGTTCATGTATCAATAGGATGCACTATTACAGAATATAAGGACATATAGGAGTTTATGTAATAGGCCAAGAGGTACAAGCTGTGCAGGAATTCCAGCAAGTACAACCATATTTTTAAAGTAGCAATCATTTACATGGCAACACAAGGTTGGTTTGGCCTTGTAAAGGCTTGCCGCTTTAAAAACACAGGCCTACTTACCAGAATCCAACATAGTCAACATCTCGCGGGCTATTGCATAATCCCCACATTGGACAATTTATCAAGGCATGGAGAGAGATCAAGTACCAACCAATCAGATTCTGTCATTTTACAAACACATCCTGTAAAGTATATGGAGGGGAAGGGGATTAGTGAGAGACTGGAGCACTGGTATAAAACCATCAGCGAGAATAGTAGGTATATCCCATAACAACAACACACAATACGAGAGATGGAGAATACTAAGTGTGGGGTTGCACCCAAAACACGTAGACAATATGAAAACAAAAGAAAGTACTCTCCTAGCTGGGGCACTCTCCTACCTTAATGATCAAATGGTCTGTAGAACACTTAATTTTAATAAATAAATATAAAATGCATACAAAAAACACAGATACACAAATATCGTAACAAAGCTGCAACCAAGCTTTTTCTTACTGAAAAAAATGCAACAGTTCATACAAAAGTAACAGAACCACAATGTGTAAATGCTCAGTATTATGCTAATCCTACAGTTTTCAAAATATTTAAAGTTTTTGTACATCCGAATAAGGGATACTCAACCGGTACTGAAACATGGATATAAAAAATCTGGTCTGTAAAAGGTGCGCACACACTGGCCGATATTTCGATAAACCATCGGCCAGTGAGTACGAGCGATTTTCTGTGAACGGCGTCATTCACAGATATTTCAGGCCGGCTGTGCAACAGAGCCAATGCCCGATATATCTAGAGATACAGGAACGTCATGCTGCGTGTCCTGTCGATCCGTCTGCCTGTACTGCCTGCCGGGAGCTGCCGGTGATTGACAGTTCAGTAGGTGGGTGTATCGCCTACTTAGATGTAAGTTCAGACAAAATCGGGCAGTGTGAATGGAGAACGCGATGCCCAATCAGTCTGCAAATCAATTGATCTGCAGATAATTTTTTTTATTTTTTATAAACTTTAATCTTTATTATAATTATTACATATTTTATAAAAAGAGACATTAACAGTTCCACCGATCTGCATTGTATCGAAACCTAGGGTCAATTCAACAGGTTTGAAAACCGTACAAGCGGTCAGTGATACCGTGTGGACACACACATACAGTTTGCACATTAACTTTACATAATTGCAGTGACGACCCCCAGGTTCCTTTGCTTCCTATGGCATTTTCTTTTCTATTTCTTTGAAATATATGTGGTAATATATAAGCCTCCAAATCGGTGTACTATTTCTATACTGTATTGTGTGTAGTTATATAATATTTACAGCCTTCTGGCAAAGTGCTATTTTTGTGCATATTATTCTGTACCACTATGTGCGATTACAATATATTGAGGATTTCCAGCCGTGCCATATTTCTTCATATTTATCTATCGTGTTTCACAGATAATAATTCTTCGTGTGTACCCAGATTATAAAATGAATTGGTATAACCTCCACCAACCTGAGCTTGGAGTAGTTTCAGTTGTTTGTCCTGCTCTGCCAAGAGCTGGTAAGCTTCAGTGGACAGTCCTAACATCCCGCTGGGGGAAGACGTCGCTGGAGACACCGCATGTAGGCACGGGTGAGAGCTGTAAGAATCCCTTCTGCCCGGTGACGTTCCATTGTCCACTGGAGGCGAACAACTCCGTACTCTCCCAGTACTTGTTCGGCGACTGCAGCAGACATTGGAGCAAGCCATGTTTTGATAAGGCGGAATGACATTTCCAGGAGCTTCTGATGGACTCTCCATGCCGCAATGGTTTATGTAACTCACTGCCGGCCATTGACTAGAATGGCACTGAATCGGACCAATACTGTGACAGCAGTTGCAAACATTGGGTTTATGACAAGAGGGATAGTTAGATTCAGCAATCTGCCTTGTCTGAAGAGGAAAGGTCACATTGTGGTTCGGAGACAGCAGCAAAGAGGACGGTCTAGGATAAGATGTGGGCATCATGGTTGGTTGCTCCGGGTATGACCCAGTCACATTGCAGCCCAGCTGATGATCAGACGAGCCTCTGACTTGATGACCAGAGGAGTCAGGGGATGTGCCAGTTTGAGGTGTGGACAGAGAAGAGGAGGAAGCAGAGGACGTGGAGCTCCTGGAGTTCCCGTGAGTGGGTAGCTTATCACCAGCAGAGCACTTCCCTCTGGACGGTTTGGTCATTTGGCTCTTACTATTTTTTAATGGAACCCCCATGGACTTCAGAGACGTCGTTTTCCCGTGTGGATTTTTGTGTTGTGGGGGTGCATTCATAAACGGACTTAGTACTTTGGGAGTGGAGGAACACGGCTGGACCTGCTTACTGCTGCTCTCTGGATTATGAGCCCCATGTTTTGGTTCCATAGCGCTTCCAAACACCAAAGAGAGCTCAGGAACAGATGGGTGGATTTTTGTTGCCTGCAATAACAAAATGAATTTCAGTACTATTTATTGATATAAAATACAGACATCAAAATATACACGGCTGCCAAGACGTACCCTTATTCATTCCAAGTCACTTACTACATTTAAATAGCTTCCAAGATCTAAAGCTATTAGGACCGAGTGGTGGGGTTATTCAGACTGGATCGCTGCCCTCACTCACTATTCGCTACCACACAGCCCTGAATGATTGTTCCAGTGTGTGCGTAGCCCATTTCTTACTCGGTGACTGCGATAGAAACAGGACTTCCCCTCATACGCCTGCATTTTCCCTGACACTCCCAAAAATGTCCAGTTACCACCCCCTAAATATCGGCTTTCTGTCAATCAACTTGTGGAGGCCAGCAATGAAAGAAGATGGATGTTCTCTGAGGATAACCTTGCACATGCGTAATACAAGCCATATGCAGTCTATCGATTATTGCCCGGCGTGTGAATTTGCAGCCTTTCGATCAGGTGTGAATAACCTCCCAAATCACTTACCGCATATATACAGCACATACAGCTATTAGTACCAAGCCGCTTACCACATATACACAGCACGATAGGTAAAGAGCTGGTTTCCTGTAGGAAGACATTTCCTGCCTCACTGTGCAGCTCTAGCCAGCTTCTATGGGCTGCAGCCGATGCAGCCCATAAAGCCAGGGGTATACGCATGTGCAGTACCGTCGCCGATACTGCACATGCACTGGGCCTCTGGACTGTGGAGCGCGCCCTGGTGGCAGTGAGCAGGATCAGGCCAGCTGCAGCCACCCTCCTAAAGAAAGGTAGGTGCCACCACTGGGCTTATGCATAAGCCTGTGAGCTATTTTGGATATAAGTTCGGACTGAATAGCAGGTCCCAGCGCCATAAGTGGTTGCTACTGCGGTCTCACCTTGGTGTACCACATCTGGCGGGCACACGAGCAGAAAGTATCCTGACTTGGAAATATGACATTTTTAAGCCATATGAACTGCTCCTGAGGCAGCAGAATGTATAACCTGGTAGACAGTCCCGTCTTGAATTCTGCAGTATGGGTGGTGCATTGACCCTTTCGAGAAGATAAGCCTTTTAACTTGATACTAAAAAAATGCTACTTGCCTGTCTGCTTAACCTAAAGAGAGAGAGAGACTGGGGAAAAAGAACAACACCACCACACCACCCTTGGGCGTCTTAAACTACCTGTTGCTACCTATCTAGAATGAAGGCATACACATTGCAAGAAAACACATGGAGTATAGAAAATGTAAATAACCTAATGTAGTATGAAGCCATTGGGCGGTATTCAATGAGGCTGATTCGCCAGGTTTTTATGGCGATTTTGTGCTGTAAGGCGAATTTCTGACTAAAATGGTGAATCATCCTATTCAATGACCAGATGGCGAATACATTTCAAGGTTTTTTCGCCATGATTCACCGAGTAGCAATCACTATCTTTTTATGGTGAAGTGGAAGGTGAACTTTTAAAATAAAGTGTTTTGTTTTTTACAATTGGTGTAAAAAAAATCTGGAATTTTATTCTGAGCAGGGGCATGCTATTTTTATTTTGAGCAGGGGCATGCTGTAAGCACATGAATATATATTTAATAAAAAAAAAAATAAAAAAAAAATATATAATAATAATAATAATAATAATAAATATATATATTTTTTTTTTACACAGACCAGCCAGCAGAGGGCCAGAGCTGAGACGCTCATTAGATATTCATATATTCACTTCACCCGATTATTACATATTCATGATCGGGTGTAGTGAATATACCCGGTCCCCTGCTGGCACCCCCGGGGGGCAGCCTGTGCTGCCTGGCATCCGGGGAGCCCACCTCCCCCCACAAACGTTCTGGGGCAGGCAGGGAGACTTCCATCTCCCTGCCTGCCACCGTCCGCCGCAGGAGCTCAAATTCGCCGGTCAGGGGCAGCGAGCAGTGGCGCAGCGAGCAGTGGCGAATGTGCAGCGAATCCTAAACAGGATTCGCTGCACGTCGCCGGTATTCACATTGAATACCGCCCATTGAATGCATGCACGTCAGTAAGTTTACTTAAAGATCCCCCTAAAAAAAAATAAAAAAATAAAAAGGAATAAGGGCCATCTGTGAAACTATATTACTTGAATATTACATTTAATTAAACAGTATACCCACAAAAAAACAAATGAGTGGTCCCACATACTGTATGCTATAGCAGAACATGCTTAAAACCGTGAACATGCTGTCTGGAAGCCATTTTTGTTTGTTTTCCAGAAAAGTTTTGAAAAGGAGAAACTGCCCTTCTAGAAATCATTAAGAAAAAACATATTTAGTATCGCTCTAATAACTTTTTATTAGAGATGTGCGGATTCATCAGCTGTCACATGTTCTAGATAGCCAATAGGATCCGGATGTTAGCAGAGTAAAACCGAACATCTTTTATTTTTATCCACACACTGTCATGGTTACCTGTTGGAAAGAAGGGTGAGGCCGCGGAGATGGGCGAGGAGAAAAATCCTCATCTTCCACTCCTGAATCATGGTCACTTACTGATAACTTACTGGGAGATCCATTTGGTTTCAATCTGTAAGACGGAATATGAAAAAGGTTCACACATCAACAATTAACAAGGGATTTGTAGCGATCAGCGACAGTTTCTTTCCTGTGTATTGAGAGGACTATAGAATAAAAAGATTAAAAATCAATGATCTTTTTACAAGATTGAGCAGCTACATTATTGAAACCATAGGGCCCGATTCGCTAGTAGGCTGCAGATGCTCGAAGCATAACGAACAGGTAACCTCCCCTGTGCTCGGGAATGAGGTGTACGCTTACACGCGTCGATGACCATTGAATTATTTTTTTTCCCGGTTCGCAGATAAGCCAGTCTAGAGCAGTGGTTCTCAATCTCGTTCCTCAGGACCCCACACAGTGTATGTTTTGCAGGTCTCCACACAGAATCGCAGGTGAAATAATTAGCTCCATCTGTGATCTTTTCAAATGTGTCAGTGACTAATGAGTGCACCTGTGTATCTGCCGAGTGACCTGGAAAATGTGCACTGTTGGGGGGGTCCTGAGGACAAAGGTTGAGAACCACTGGTTCAGTGACTGGTAGACAGACTTATATCTGGGGTGGAGATGGTCAAATTCAGGGCGAGTGCTGACTTGTGCAGAGGAACGCCCAGTGGTGTTTTTTGGCACACCCATAAAACACTGGGCGTTCCCTTACTCCAGCACCCTACCCACCCCTCCTGGATCAAACGACCTGGCGAGTGTGAAACTCACCGAACCCGTTCACTCTTGGCGTATACGCATGTGCATATTCTCACTAACCTGAACCATTGGGGATGAAGTTGGCCCATTACAGATGGCTCTGAATCGGCCCCATTGACAGAATTCAGCAAAGAAACAAGCTTTCAATATGAGGTTTAAGAAACTTACAGAGTAGTCTTGGAAACTTCGTTAAATAAGCTGGCTTCTGAGTTCTCGCTCTGAGCTGTAAGCTCGTACTGAAGATAGGACTGTTTCGTACATTCCACATTCTGAAATAAACAGGCATTTTACAACAGGCTGTATTACAAGGAACGCACGGCTAAAATAAATCAAGGCAGTAGCGCACGCAGGGGGGGTTTCCGAGTACCCAGAAACCCCCCCAGGAGTCTAAGGGCCTGAGTCTGAAAGCTGAGGGTCCCCTCTTTCCATGAGTACAAGAATTTTTAAAATCGGACCTTGGGAACCGGAGTTATCTGACTTCAAAGCAGTGGTCCCCATCCAAGCCTGTTAATTGCTCTTCCCAGTCAGATATTTCAGGTTCTTTCTGACAGAGTTTTTCTGAGGGTATATTCCAAAAGCAGGGACTCTCCCTCTTTAAAGGATACTAGAAGCTGGTCTCTACTGTTCCCAGAACCAGAGATATCAGCCTTCCAGCAGCTGTTTACTGCTCCAGCTCCACACACCTGGTATGTAGTTTTATATACTCGTTGGCAGATTGCTCTGCCTCCTGAACTCTGATCCCCTAGTCCCCAACACCATTTGGTAGGTGGGATTCTCTAGTTTTTTATTCCATTAAAATCTAAGAAATCTATTTCCGGAAACTGGAGATATCTACAGTCAAGCAAGCTGTCCTCCCACCAGAAAATTATGAATAATAAGCCCACTCCACTATACACCCCTCTTTTGCATATTAAACATCCTCTACCACCCTGGAAGTTATGTATCAGTGCCCCTTCATTCAGCCCAATGCCCCCTTCTCCCACCCCATTTCCCACCATCTGTGCAGTAAAGGGGTAATTAGTGGAAATTACTGACCCAGGCCCTACATGCTGAGCGGTTGATATAATACCCCCTACCATACCCACGGGACATCAAAGCTTCCCCCACCCCTACCGCTGGAGGATTGGTAGGGGCCCTAGTACATTGCTATGCCCAGGGGTCTACACTGCTGTTGACGCCTATGTATGTATGTATGTATGTATGTATGTATGTATGTATGTATGTATGTATGTATGTATGTATGTATGTATGTATGTGTGTGTGTGTGTATATATATATATATTATTTTATTATTATTATTATTTATATACATTTGGTCTATCTATAATACTTTAACTGACCCGGCATATACTGGGTCACCTAAGTGTCCATCTCCGTGCTTTGCTCCGCCCCTCTGGAAACCCCCTTCTGAAAATCCTGCGTTTGCCCCTGCAAGGCACCGCGAAATGTAACTCACTTTGAACAGATGCAACCCATCCTCACAGGTCATCAACTGAAACCCAAGAGGATCATGGTCAATACAAGGAATGCACTCATAGAACTCCGGCTCCTTGTGGGTGAGCGAATAGAGGACAATGAGGAAGCTGCCGCCTTCTGAAAGTACCCTGTAAGGAAAACATTAACACAATATATAAATATACAGATGGAGAGTGATAAACAACCAGCCAATCATCTCCTAACTCAAGTTACAGGCTGGGTTTGAAAAATGATAGGTGGGAGCTGATTGGCTGGTTGTATATCACTCTCCACATTATCACTTTTTGAAGCTTGATACATCTGTCCTAAAGTCACCTAATCACAAGAGAACTTTGTTTGCTTTGATTATAAAGAACTTTTATTCCTGCAAATGCAAAGCGTAACCTACAGCAACCAGACATCTACTAGACTCTGAATTACAATGGAGAGCTCTGAATGGTCCATTCAGTGTTACTCACTTCTCTTTAATTGAAGAGCTGAACATGTAGCGCAGACAGCTAGCCCAGACCTGCGGGCTGTGGATGTGAGTAATCCCACTCATCCAACTGAAAAGGAAAGAAATACAACGTATTCAGGAAAAGGGGACAGATCTAATGCACATACATGTAGCATGAGGGTGACATCGGTGACACACAAGTAGATATACCACAACTAGTAAACCCGCTTGAAGCAAAAGCTTTGAAGTCTACCACCTTCTGTGTTTGAGACACAGACACTAGACATAAGTATATAGATCAGCAGTTCTCAAACTGTGGGTCCTGACCCCAAAATGGGTCCGGACCTGCTCAGTATGGGATTGTGACACCATGTTGCTGACCATCAGGCTGATGACTTTTGTAATCTCAGTCAGTGATTCAAGTCTGAAAAATCTGTTAAATTGTCTGTTTTATTTTAGACTCCTCCCATCACTTTGAGCCTCCACAATGCTGTCATGTATGTGCTGTCTGCTGAGTACACAGGTGATGTGATGACCCCAGCAAGTTACTGCAGAAGGTCCTGTAATCATTTCTATTGTCTGATGGGGTCCCAGAGCAAATAGTTTGAGGACCCCTGATATAGGTGAATTTGTCACACCCAAAAATGTGCACTTTAGTACATATACAGTATACCTATGTTGCTCTTATTCATGAACGTCACTTTATGCTGTACTTCTGAGATACAAGAGGTACCACCACCACTACTACATGAAGAAGTAAATTCATTATTAAGAGCAAAGCAAGTCATTTTTTCACCTGGACAAACCATGTTGTAATGCAAAGTACATGTACTGTGGCAGAGACAGCATCTCCCTATATGAAAGTAATGTGGAGGATCCAGACCAGGTTTTGGAAGCAGTAGCAGCAGTGTAATCAACAGCACCTGGGATTTCCTGATATAAGGATTTCCAGGGCAGAGTCACCTTGCTCTTGATGGTGGAAGAGCTGCCCAAGCAATAGGCTGGGGGGGGGGGTGTGGGTCATTGTAGGGACCATTGGAGCCTTTCAAGAGTCTGTTATGCTGAGAGTACATGTATGCTACGGTCTGTAATACCGACTGCATATGGATTTAACCTGCTATGCTGTGACCTGCTGTTCAAAATAAACATCAAACTCTTTATCTGAGTACCAGTGTTTGTGATCCTTGTCACAGTAAAAAAAAAAATTGAATGTAATTTGCATGCTGCATAAATATTAGCAGCTTTTGCACGCACCGGATAAACATTGGACAGCTATAAAACTGGTATACTGAGTTACCGATCGAGCAAAGCATACACAATTACCAAACGGCATATTGATGTGTCACTCAGGATCCACAGTTGGGTGGGCAATGGAGTTTTCCGGCCCAACTAAGAGGTCAGCCCACGCAACAAGTGTACAGAAGCCTGCAGATATGCACAGTCACATGGCCCCATAGATCTGGCATCGGCCGTGCTGCACAACTGACGTGATATGCATGAAAAAGGTCGTTTGGAGATCTGACAGCGCTCACAATATATTGTCAAGTGTGTACCCAGCATTACTTTTACACTGCAGAGGCGCGTTTGACACACACATCTCATACGTGCACATTTTAAATCTGCTCCACCTGCAGCACAGCATGGTATGACCAGCAGCATAGTTGATTTTTTTTTTTATTCTTGCTATATCTATCTATACACACACGCACACACACCCACACACACACAGAGTAGAACGTGCCTTCTGCAGCCAAGGGGACCTGTTGTGGTGGCTTTCATGCCTAATTTAATCTACCTATATCCATTTAAAACAATAATGCAAAACTACGTCATTAATTTTAAAATGGACTCAAAATCCAAATAAAAAAAAAAATCGCCACACACAAAGAAACTTACATTCCAACCAGTGGCAGCGTATAAGCCTTCGGATCGGATTCGAGAACAAGGAGCAGTTTTCGGGTTTGATCCATTGTCAGGTATCTATTTACATAGAATGACAAGAATAAAATGTAAGAAGAAAGCAGTGGAAAATCTGAGGAAAATCCTGATGAATACAAATTCTAGCATTTATCTGCCTCCCAACCCTCCAACAAGTATGAAGTATTCCAGAAGGTTTTGTGGATTCCCCTACATATTTTACTGGATTGGGCATGTTTGGGAGCGGATTTTCCAAAGGGCGTGCAAATGCACGGTACACGGTACCCATGTGCGCCGACCAACAAATGATTTCTCCTGCCTTCGCAAATAAAGTCAGTGAAACCCGACTTCATTTATGAGCACAACGCCGAAGATGGGGCGGGTGTCTGTTGTCATGTGACGTCATCTGCCTACCCTTGGCAGGCATCAGACCGTCCAGAATTTTCATGGGGATGACCAAAAACCGCTGGCCGTTTCCATGGTCCAACGCTGCCACCGCCCCTCCCTGGAACGAATGGCCCGGCAGGTTTAGTACTCACCAAAACAGTTTGATGCTGGGGTCTGAACAGACCCCCAGACATTGGAACCGTATTCGCCCCGTTACGAGTGTTCGTGAATCACACCCAAAAAAAATCAGCATTGTTGGGCGACTTTATAAAAATAAATAAAAAATTTATGTAACACGTTAATCCACTGCATTCAAATAAAAATAAGTTATCTACTAAACAAATTAGTATACAGGATATTTTATATAGAAGAAAAAACAAAAAAGAGGATTTTGGTACTTACCGGTAAATCCATTTCTCTGAGATCAGCAGGGACCACTGGAATCACATCGGGTATTAGAGCTGGGAATGCTGGGAGCTAGGCACTTCTTAATATTAATTAGGGGATACTGGCTCCTCCCCTCTAAGACCCACAATCCCCCAGTGAGGAAATTGGCCCACCAGAGGAAAGGGTTACAGAAAACCATAAACAACATAACCATACAAACAACACGCAGGTACCGGACCGGGCCGCAACAGCAACCACAACAGGCAGAATCCAACAGCCGGGCGGGTGTCCAGTGGTCCCTGCTGATCTCAGAGAAATGGATTTACCGGTAAGTACCAAAATCCTCTTTTCTCTGACATGCAGCAGGGACCACTGGAATCACATCGGGGAGGTTCCAAAGACCAAGCCCCGGGAGGGAGAGTGCTGAGGATTCTGTAGAACCAGACGACCAAAAGTTGAAGCCGAAGCTGCAAAGGTATCGAACTGGTAAAACCTTACAAACGTGTTCTGAGACTACCAAGTGGCCGCTCTGCAAAGCTGAGAGATAGAAGCCCCTCTCTCAGCGGCCCACGACGTACTCACCGATCTGGTGGAGTGCGCCGTCAAGGAGACAGGAGGCACCTGTCCCGCATGAAGATAAGCACTACGGATCGTCCACTTGATCCATCGTGCAATTGTCTGTTTTGACGCAGGCCACCCCCTGCGGAAAGAGTCATAGAGTACAAATAAGGAATCTGATTTGCGTATAGACCTGGTTCTCTTGACGTAAATCCGAAGAGCCCTGACTACATCCAAAGAGGATTGTTCCGGAGAATCTCCCTGGAAGGCCGGAACCACAATAGGCTGGTTAATGTGGTATGAGGATACCACCTTCGGAAGAAACCCGGCCTGAGTACGCAGTTCTGCTCTGTCCTCGTGGAAAATTAAATATGGAGGCTTACAAGACAGGGCACTCAGCTCCGAAACCCGGCGAGCTGAGGCAAGGGCTAGCAAAACTACTGTTTTCCAGCACAAGAACTTCAGTTCCACTCTGTTCAGTGGCTCAAAGGTCTCAGACCTCAAGAAGGCTAGTACCAAATCCAGATCCCAAGGAGCTGTGGGAGGTACGAAGGGAGGTTGGACTCGAAGAACCCCCTGAAAAAATGTCTGTACCTCAGGCATGAGGGCTAATCTCCTCTGAAAAAGGACAGACAAGGCTGAGACCTGGACCTAAAGAGAACCCAGTCTCAGACCCCCGTCCAACCCTCTTTGTAAGAACAATAGAAGGCGGGACAATTTGAAGACTCGGAATGGCCAGCCCTTAGACTCGCACCAGCCCGCATATGAGCGCCATATTCTGTGATAATGCGCTGCTGAGGCCGGCTTTCGGGCCCTTAACATCGTAGGGATTACCGCTCTTGGAATTCCCCTCTCCCGCAAGACCTCGGTCTCAACAGCCACGCCGTCAAATGTAGCTGTGGCAGATTCTGATGAAAGAAGGGTCCTTGAAGGAGCAGATCCGGTCTGAGGGGCAATCGAACTGGCTCGTCTGCCAGTAACCTCTGGATGTCTGAGAACCATGTTCTGCGAGGCCACCAGGGCGCTATGAGAATAGCCTGCACTGGTTCCCTCTTGAGTCTCTTCAGTACCTGGCCCAGAAGTGGAAGTGGAGGAAACAGGTAGACGAAGCTGAACTCCCACGGAGTTGACAGAGCGTCCGCCGCTATGGCCTGAGGGTCTCTTGTACGTGCCACGTATGCTGGTAGCTGGTGGTTCTTCCGAGACGCCATCAGGTCCACCTCGGGAACTCCCCACCTGTCGGTGAGCTTCCGAAACACCTCAGGGTTGAGAGACCACTCGCCTGGGTGTAGGTCCTCCCTGCTGAGGAAATCGGCCTCTAGATTTTCCCGGCCTGGAAGGAATACCGCCAGCAGAATTACTCCTGACCGTTCCGCCCACTGAAGAATCTTCCTTACTTCCTTTATGGTCATGCTGCTTCTCGTGCCGCCCTGCCTGTTCACATAGGCGACTGCCGTGGCATTGTCCGACCTTATCTTTATGTGTTGACCCTGAAGAAACTCCTGAGCCTCCAGCAGAGCATTGTATATGGCTCTGATCTCCAACACATTTATGGGCAAGCGACTCTCCTGCAGGTCCCCACCTGCCCTGGAGACAGAGGTGAAGCACTACGGCACCCCAGCCGCGGAGGCTTGCGTCCGTCGTCAAGACAATCCAGTCCTGGACTGCAAACCGACGACCCTCTATCAAGTTCCTTCTGTGTCGCCACCACAGTAGAGAATGTCTCGCCTCGGCCGACAAGTGGATCCTTCTGTGAAGATTCAGGTGCGAGCCCGCACCCTTTCTGAGAAGATCCCACTGAAAAGGTCTTGAGTGGAACCGTCCCCACGTCAGAGCTGGGAAGGCTGCCACCATCTTCCCTAGAAGCTGCGTGCACAGATGGAGGCTGATCCTCTGTGGAAGTAAGATCCTGTGAACTAGGAGCAAAATCGCCTGGACCATGTCTTCCGGCAGGAAGACCCTCAGAGTCTCTGTGTCTAGCCAAAGACCTAGGAACAAGATCCTCCTGGATGGGACTAGAGAGGATTTCTTGAAATTCATGATCCACCCCAGGCTGGTGAGCGTCTGAGTAGTTAACCTTGCATGACTCTCCAGTAGCTCCCTCGTTGGAGCCTTGATTAGGAGATCGTCTAAATAGGGGATTATCATCACCCCCTGACATCTGAGGTATGCTATGACTACTGATAGAGTCTTTGTGAATACTCTGGGCGCTGACGATAATCCGAAGGGCAGAGCCCTGAACTGAAAATGATCCCGACCTATGGCAAAACGGAGAAAGGCCTGGTGAGAAATCCGAATCGGGATGTGTAGGTAAGCATCTTTGATATCCAAGGATATCATGTACTCCCCTGGTTCCAATGAAGCAATCACTGAGTGGATTGATTCCATCTTGAATGGTTGATATGAGATTAACAGATTCAAAGGCTTTAGGTTGAGAATGGGCCTGACTGACCCATCCGGCTTGGGAACTACAAAGAGGGTTGAGTAGTACCCTGTGTTCCTCTGAGCTGCTGGGACCGGCATGATGACCTGAGCCTCCAGCAAGATCCGAATGGCCTCTAGCAGGCTCTATCTCTTTTCCTGAGATGTTGGTAGAGCCGTTGTGAAGAACCGTACTGGAGGAGTGGCATCGAACAGAATACGGTACCCGTCTGAGACAACCCTGCGAACCCAAGGATCCTCCGAAAGGGAGAACCATTGGGTTCTGAAGGCCAACAGACGGGCACCTACCGGTAAACTGTTGATGGAAGCTGGTAAACCGTCATGCCACCGGCTTCTGCTGGGGCTTAGGCTCCTGGACTCTTGGAGCAGCCTGAGGACGGGCTCTGGCTCTGGAACCTCTGGATGACTGGAAGCCTCTTCCTCTGCCCCGGAAGGGACGCTGAGTCCGAAAGGACTGAAAAGACGGACCTGCGAACTGTCGCCTAGGAGGGGGAGGAGCTGCAGACGGTAGGAAAGCCGACTTCCCCCCCGTCGCCTGCGAGATCCATTTATCTAATTCAGGACCGAAGAGGATGTCCCCAGAAAAGGGAAGACCCTCCACAGCCCTCTTAGATTCCGCGTCCGCCTGCCAAGAGCGAAGCCAGAGGGCTCGCCGCGCTGAAATGGCGCTTGCTGAGATTCTAGAAGAGATCAAGGATACATCCTTAGCCGCCTCTCCTAAGAACATAGCAGACTCCTTAATGTGTTCCGCTAAGCATCGTATCTCATCCATAGGCATACCTGCCTCCAATCCCTCGATGATTAACTCCGCCCATTTGACATTTGCCCTATTTACCCAGGCCGAAACTATTGCCGGTCTGAGTTGAGTCCCTGCTGCTACATAAATGGCCTTGAGAGTAGCCTCCATCTTTCTATCAGAGGGATCCTTCAAGGCCGAAGCCCCCGGGACTGGCAATGTCGTCTTTTTGGAAAGCCGGGAAACTGAGGTGTCCACCGGAGGCGGAGTCTCCCACCTGCTTAAGGCGGCTGGCTCAAAGGGATACAGAGAAGTAAAACGTCTGGGAATCTGGAACCGTTTGTCCGGGTTCTTCCATGCTGCCACAAGCTGATCCTGATTTGGGCAGGGAAAAACTACTGATGCTTTCTGAACCCCACCAAACAGATCAAATTCCTGCGGCTCTGGTCTGGGATCGTCCGGTAAACGAAGAACCTCCTTTACCGCCATAATAAGAGCCTCTATCCCTAAAGGAGTCGGTTCTCCTTCAGGAATGACATCCTGAACCTCTTCCCATTCACCATCCTCCATTTCGTGAAATGGATCCTGTTCCTCCTCTAAATCATCCTCCACAATAATAGCCTGATAAGGTCGCTTATTGCTGGATGTGGAAGGCCTCTCTGGTCTGTTCATGGAGCTAGCTAACCCCTCCACAGACCTTGCTAGGGCTGTAGCCCACGAAGGCTCAGCTCTGCAAGCCAGCGCCAACTCAGAAGTGAGTTTTGACATAGTACCCACTAAGGTTGAGGCCCACTGGGGCGCCTGAGACCCCGCCAGTGATGCAGATTCAGCACCTGAACATGACTGACAAACAGTGGCATTACCCTCAGCAGTGTATTGAGAAAACTTTGCTGTACAAACAGTACAAGCGAAAACCTTCTGAGAGGCTTTGGACCTGCCCGTCATGATCCCTGCCCGCCCGGTCCAATACCGTGTGCGATACAGGATCTTACAGACACACACACACACACACACACACTGAGTACAGATACACCTCTCACAAGCCAAAAACCTCAGGGTTCTGTGAGACCTGGAGGAGAATGAGCCCTGTTACACCAAGACCAATACAGCGCAAAACACTGTGTCAGTGATATCTTTCAGAGCCTTCTAAGCTGCAGTCACCTGTGAACAGGAAAGAGTCAGCCTTACTGTGTATCTGCGTAATGGCCGCGCCATGCCCGCCTCCCTGAGCAGCGTGTCCCCTCTTACCTAGCCAGCGAGTGCAGACCTGACAGCGCCCAGAGCCACCCGCTTGCTAGCGCTCCTCCGTGTAACGGCACCGGCACTTAGTACTGCCGCGTGAGACCTGTACACGAGGACGCGCCGTTTTCAAGATGGCGGCGCCTCACAACGCTGCAGAGAACCGCGTACAGCGCGGCAGGCGGGGAGCAGGGGACGGCGTGTGGAAAGAGCGCTCAGCGCCTACTCACCACCGGAGGCTTCCACTTCGTGACTGGCGTCCCCTTTGCTGGAGGGGCGGCAGGAGCACGGAACTCGTGCAGGCAGGCACCTTTAACGAGGTCCTGACTGACGACCTGGATCTCCAGGGGCGCTGAATACCCGGACCCACCACTTTCAATAGGTGGGGAAGGGATTCACACTACTACCAAGCAAAAAGTACTTGTAAAAAATATATATAGCCAAAAAGCTTGAAAAAATGTGCAGGAGCAGAAAAACTGTGACCTAACTCCCTGGCACAATTTTCTCACTGGGGGATTGTGGGTCTTAGAGGGGAGGAGCCAGTATCCCCTAATTAATATTAAGAAGTGCCTAGCTCCCAGCATTCCCAGCTCTAATACCCGATGTGATTCCAGTGGTCCCTGCTGCATGTCAGAGAAACAAACTATTTTGAGGGGGAAGGGGGTATAAGATTCAGCAGCCTACTTCTGAGAATTAAGGCAATCACCACTTTCCTGCACACCCTTATTGTATGCAAGGAACTATCGCTGATGTTGGGGACAATAACGTTCCAGCGGAACTACGCGGACGTGGTCTAGAACAGAGTTTTCCCCCACTGAATACATTCCATCAAGTTTAATACGATATAAATTAAGCCTAGCTCAGAGACAATCAATATTATTCTTGATTAATCTAAATTGTTATTTCCCCAAACTTCAAAAAGTTTGTTCCCATCCATTCCAAGTAAATGAAATAAAATACATAAAAATTAGTGAAACAGAAACAAAACAAGTGCTTGACAAAACACTCGGCAGCGATGGCGACAGGAGGACAAGCATTTATGGAAACACACCATTATGATTTCATTAAAGAACACTTACCCGCATTTGTGTGTGCCTTGAAGCTGTGCAATATTATGGGGACTGCTCAGGTTCCTGGCTAGGGCTGTGGGTATAATTGGGACAGGCTTTATGGGAGTACTTTCAAATGTATTCGCTACAGTGACAGCCGCCCAGCGAAGATCAAAGTGAAGATTGTCCATGTTCTCAGAGTAAGTGATATGAGCTCTCATCGTCAGCAATTTAGAGAGATCCAAGGCTTCTTTGCTGTGAAGATGGCTCTGCAGACCCTTAAAACAAAAATACAAGAATTTCTTTTCATCTGCAAAACAATACAATTAAAGCCCCGCGGCGGTAACTCCCCAACTCCTTCCTACTACTTGACATTCAGAAGGACTAGGTAAGATGGAGCGGGAGAGAGTGAAATAACCCTCCGACAGACAGATCATAGCAACAACCCACAATAGTGATCTTCTATAAAGGCATTAAAGATAACATTTATTCCAGCGTCGCTATAGGGAAAAGCTATTATTTCCCTATAGCCCGATATGCATCCATGAATTATTATTATTAGGTGCAAAAGATCCAAGGCCATAAGAAGTAGGAAGCATGGATACAGTTTAACATCTGGTACAATCTGGTACAATCTTGTTGTCCAATCACAGAGGGCAACTTATGAAAAACGGCTGCAGAATAACCAAAACAAGGATATTGGGACGCTTAAAACCGTTGGTGTATCGGGTTCTTCTGATGCAGACAATACAGGGAACGAAGTCTTGGTCACAACCGGACAAGATTATGGTCACATTGCAGAAGTTATCAAGGACCATGGCTGGAGCCTACAGATCCCAATGACAGTAACACATATGATCACTGGCGCTAGATGAGTCTCATTGTCTGCAGTATCAAGATTACATTTTGCACGCTAGGCCGCACAACAGGACACATAATAGGGTGCGAGCATCTGAAAGTGAGAGATTCAGAGTTTTCCCATAGCTTTTATTAAAGAAATGGTGGTTGGTGGGGGGTCTGATTCTCACACCCCATTACATTGGCCCATAATCTCTTTGCAGAGTTTCCATTGCAGGTTCAGTCTAAATAAATAAGTAGGGACAGATTCAATGGTGCAAGCTTTTGCTGCGCTCAGAAAAACAATGACAGCAGCTCTCACTAGTACAGACCGTCAGCCATTACAATGAGCGAAAAACACATGAAGTAAAGCAGCAGCTGAGGACAAAAATACAAGGCTTTTCTTTGCTTTCAACAGGACGCCAGTCTGCACTTTATCCTAATCTGCAGAATAATGAGGAATCTATGGAGATCCCTCTCCTGTGTTGCTGTGGCTTCTTTGTCCTATCTCCAGCAGACACTTGAGACTCCCGGACCTTCAACCGCAGTTACCACTGTTATATTACACAGACAGGTTAAAACCATGACAAGGCTTGCTGCAATCTGTAGTTCAACAGCAGCCAGACAGCCGCTCCCCCTCCCCTAATCACCCCCACCTCTACAACAAACAGCCACCAAATCACAATGGTACCAAGAATGTGCCTTATGGGAATAGTAATGTAATTCACATCTTTAGAGAGCATACTGTACATTACAATTCACAAGTCATTAATACGCCTTTCTGACCAGACTGGAAACAGGTCAAAAGTATTTTGAAAAAGGGAATATGTTGCCCATAGCAGCCAGCCAAATCCGACATATCAAGCACTCTAGAAGGTCATAGCTAGAATTTGATTGGTTGATTGACATTCGGGTTAAAAAAAAAAAAAAAAAAAAGTGAAAAAACCCATGTCGACCATTTGACTTTATACCTAATGCTTGTGTCAACATTGCTGCCCGTCGACCTAGTTGGTGTAGACCCAACAACCGACACCCATTCTAAGTAGTTTACCCACTTCCACATACTAGGACAGTGGGTGACGCCACCAATTATATATCATCACATACTGTACATTATAAATTCATCCGTGTGTAAGTACAGAATACATACAGACTTTGATGGCAGAAAAGAACCGCTGTTGTACAATCTGCAGCAGAATACTGACCATTGGGTAGTTTCATGAAAGATTGTTATACCGATTTTGCCTCCGGCATTTAAATACATCCCACACAAGGGTTAAAGTGCCGTGTCTGGTCAATCACACAATAACAGGTTCCCACTTCTACTACAAAACGGGAAACTTGGGCTCCAAAATATATAAGTGGTTAATTCAAATATGTATCCAGAAAACATGCTGCAAAGGCACTGAAATACCAACAACTGATGGGACTCTAGAACACTTATGGTAAGTATATGTATAATACTGTCTGCACACGTTAAGTCAATATGAAGATAAGTGGCCGACATTAAAGTTTCAAGAGTGCATCCTGTTGACCAACACCTGCAATTCATGAACGTGGGATCATTTAGCCTATATAACCAATAGTAATATATATGCTAAATTAAGAAACATAAAAATAGATATTTCTTTGAAAACTAAAAGAATTACCATGAATGAGGATGTAAAATCCTCGGGGGAGTGTAGCAGAACATTCCCTCCAGATTCTTTGTATGAAATAGAGCATGGGACAGCGAAATCACCAGGCAAGAGGGTAGATGGGACTTTTCCGGCACTGCCCGGCTTCTCGCGGCCAGGATCAAACCTGTCAATTGTTAAGGTTATACCTTCTTCATCTAAGAGAGGAAAAAGCGAGATATAAGAAAGCAGATAATCGTAACACAAACACATGACTAAACCAATAAAAACAAGAAGCCCTTGCATAGTACTGTAAGCCTGACAAAAGAACACTGCATACTGCAACTGTAAAAGGAAATGTCATAGGTAATGTGAACTGTTCGCAGGGTACCCTCTAACCACGCCAAAAGGTGCAAGTAGCCATCACGGGAGGGGGTGTGGTCTCAGGGCATGCACCCCCCCGTGTCAAATCAGGTATGGATCGTATTGTTGAGACCACTTAGGTCGACAGGTATCTAGGTCGACATGGGTTTCTTTTTTTTTACCCGAATGTCGATACAGTCGACATGGACACAGTTTGAAGTCAACCGCAGCCACTCGCATCGCTCGCTATGCTTCGGGCACACTATTTTATTCTCCCACCACGCCCTAGTGGATGGTAGGGCATGAAATACCGCCTGTTGGCACATGGCTCAAAAAAAACAGTAAAAAAATAAATAAAAAAAACACATCTCGACCTTCCAACCTGTCGACCTAACCCACGTCGACCTTCTCCCGCGTCGACCCAATGACTGTCGGCAATACAACCGTATACCGTGTCAACCTTAGTGGCATGCCCAGCACTTTCAGACATACTAGGTTGCCCCAATGATCTCCATAATTAATTCAGGTAGACCACCGATTTTCCGGCAACCGTTTGTCCGGAACCTCTTTTAATCTGGACACTTTTGATTTGTCCGGATTAAAGGAGTTTAGGGACCTCCTTTAAACCGGACAAAGCAAAATTGTAAATTGTCTGGATTAAAAGAGGTTGATGAACCTGAACCACTGGGTACAGCTTCCAAGGACACTGCAGGTGACACAGCAGGCAGCAGTGGGGCTGATATGGCATCCAAGGTCCCAGCAAGACTTTCATTCATACTGCACTTACTGTTAATGGTTGTTCAAAATATACCTGATACCTGTTTTGCTTATACAGCACATAGTACACTGAAATAAACAGTTTTGCATACACTACTGTGTTTATTCATTCATTAATATTATGCTGTAGCATATATTTGACTATTTATTGCTTTAGAAATGTACTGAAGGTGCAAAATTATTAAAAACTAGAAATCCTTCTGTAATCCGGCAAAAATCGATAATCCGCCATGGCATTGGAACCAATCATGCCGGAAAATCAGTGGTGTACCTGTAGATGATGTGCACATACTGTGGTACAGAAGAGGGCATACTTTTTCCATTGGGGTGCTGCTACAAGGGCAGGGAGCATTTTCCCTCTATAAATAACCTATAGGAGGAACACTATTTGCTTTATAAGGGAATATTCTGTCCTATGCATTTATGACTTGATTGTGAGTTAGGCAAAGTGGCTGTAATTGCAGAAGTGGGCGAGGCTGCACATGGCATCCAATCAGCTTTGAAGCAACATTTATCAAAAGTGCACTTTAAAATGATGTAATAGCTGATTGGAGAAGTTGCCCGTGACAACCACACCGTTCTTCTCAATGCCATGGAAGGCGGCTTGTATCAGTCCCACTTACTGGGTAATGAAGGGTCTCATTAGAGGAATGTTAATGAAATGGAAAACATGCATACTTGTAATCCAATTGGACATAGTTAATACATAGTTGGAATCCAATGGAGAACAATAGTTCTCAGTAATAAACCTTAAAAAGGGAATAGCTGTCAGGAGGACCCAGTGACGACGAACCTTGACACCCCAGCTGTTGTTGAACTAAACATCCCAGCATGCCCTGCATCAGTTTTAGCAAGGCTAAACAGTAAAACTGTAGTAGGGCATGCTGGGATGTGTAGTTTAACAGCTGGAGTGTCAAGGTTAGCCATCACTAACATTACCAATACTTTCCCATTAATCAGATATACCCCCATCAGAAACTTTGGGTCTGATTCAGATAAAATTGCGCACAGTGCTTATGGTGGGTGGAATGCGCAAAAACAAGACTCCATGTTTGATTGCATGCAGTGTCACCTAAGCTGCAGCCTTATTGGCAGAATGCGATTGTTTGGGGGCGGGCAAGAAGCACCTTTTCGAAAATGGCGGTGTATTGTGGAACAGTGCAGTTACTATGTTACAGATCCCAGAGACCTTACTCTACAGTGATGCTAGGATGATGATCCAACAACCATGGTTCCCTAACTGACAACAAAGTACAGTATAAGCCAGGCCAAATGACAATTTAGCACTTACAGCCCTGTACGGTTGTACAGCGGCATTTACATTTAGCTAAAGAACCTTTTTAAAAATACCAGCATTTCATAAGCGGTTGTGAGAGATAAGAGAATTACTGACGGAAGGAATAAGCAGTAATACAAAGTGACACTGACCATCATCCACTGAGAACGATCCAAGCAAGAAGCAAGAGAACAATCTTCTTTCATTCTTTGCGTGACGATAAGAGAGCCGCAAAGCTTTCTCCGACAGCAGCACGCGAGGATTCCTGAGCAGGGAATCACAAAAATAAAAATAAAAATGGGTAATCATTAGTGCCAACCCGATGAGCCGTCACTTAGGAAATGCCCATTCCGATATCAGGATTTTGCATTACATATGTAACTAAATGAAGAATTCGGAGCTAATCTGTGATGCAGGTCACACAACAATGAACTGTATAGGCCAGGGATGGGGAACATTTTGCCCTCCAGCTGTCGTTGAACTACACATCCCAGCATGCCCTGTAACTGTTTTAGCATGACCAAATAGCAAAACTGTAGCAGGGCATGCTGGGATGTGTAGTTCAACAGCTGGAGTGCCAAAGGTTCCTCGTACCTGGTCTAGGCTTAGATAGGACAGATCCGATTTGGGTGCAATCGAGAGGGGATGTGGTCAAATCCTAATAGCCAGAATCCCGACAGATCACACTAGTAAGTAACGGGGCTAGGGTCGGGCTGCAGTTATGGGAGGGGGAACCAGGGTTAAAATACTTAATGGGGTACGTTGGGATACCACTTTCAGCCTTTTGACTGACGGATTTAGTTCCCGACCCTTTCGAGAATTATTTACCTACAGTTGGTGCAAGCGTTACTGATGGGGAGTTTAAGGAGATGGTTTGGTGCCAAGCTAGGCACACATACTGCTCTTGTATGAGCCAGGGCAGAGCTGTGCACTTAAGGTGCCCATCCACAAACATGCGATTTGGTCACTTTTTATGCGATTGCTGCTATCACATAAAATGCCATGTATTCAACAGCTGGACCAACGCGATGTGGGGTTCCATGCGCATCACATGGGAGCCTGCGAGTCGCAATGCTAGTAGGGGGAGAACCCTTGGATGACTTCAGTCAGGCAGGCTTTGTATGCAATATATTGTCTGCAAAAGGACCACATAGGATTAATGGGCGGCTGGAGACTTCTCTGAGAAGTCACCTAGTCCTAGGGCATTCCCAGCTTTAGAGTAAACTTGCTGCCATCAGTTCAATATTTAATTGGCAATATGGTCTCATAACTACCTGTAATAGCTGAAATGTAATCCTATGGCATCTCCCACTGGTGTTGAATCCCAGAGTACAGTTCTAGTTGGAGGGAAGTTTATAGGCAGCATCCTATTTGCCATATTCCTGAAGAAACAAATACAATTTAAGATCATTCTAAAATATGAATTTATAGATGTAGAAGTAGATGAGAGGTGAAGTGATCAGCTCATATTACTCCATTATATAGGATTACAGACCCCACTAACAGGTGTTGGGGGTGTGACCAGCAGTGAAGAGGCCTCCGCCATCTGTCTGGGGCACAAGTGCGGTAATAACAGCTAACCAATTAGACATTGTGTTCTCACACCCACAGCATATACTGATGACATGTATAACAGGAGTTACTGACACGTCATTGCATATCAGACCAAGGTGACCATACTCAGTGCACTAACCGGCCTGATAAGCCAATTAATGCAAAGTGATTGGCTGAAAACAAGCACCAATTATCCTTCTGTCGGCCATGAAATGTTCTCCAGCATTCCTGACCGATGAGATCATTTGGGCTTGGATAGGACACAACCACCAGTTTACATACAAATTAATCTGACGGTGGATAATTACCAATCCTCAGGCAGACTAAATATCTGACAGTATGTGGCCGGGATATAGGTTTTCAGCATGTGTGCTTATTAATGACTGACCGCCAGTGTTATCTGACAGTGTATGGTCACCATTACCGATACAAAACAAGGACTACCTTATAGCTAGGTAAGGAGTGGAAGTGTTTAGGTGCCAGAAATATCGCATAGAACTCGCATACATCCAGTACTGTCAGCTAAGCAGCGGCATCTAGCAGATACCACAGGTGCCGATGCCAGCATTTAAATGGCACCTCACATACTTTGGAGCCAATAGGATCGACCTCATAGACATGAATAATGAGACCATTTAGCATCCCCATTACAATGTCATGAGTCATGACAAAGAAAAATCTGGATTATGAACTTGGCGTCATATACAGGCGAGACACAGCAGGCTTCCTACTTCCATAATGACAAATCTACACCTCTCACTTGCCGCTTAGAACCAATTCACTTTCCGCATCATGGCGCTGCCCGTATCACACACAGCTCTGCCCTCTGTCTGAAGAATGGTCACACAACAGTTTTGACTCAGTAATGCCCCTTTCACATGGACAAATATTTCCCGGGTTATTGCACATGAATGCGCAACAACCCTGGAAACTGGTCAGTGTGAAAGGATCCTGGAAGATTGTCCAGGGTTCAACATTACGGGATTTTATCCCGGGTCGGACCTGGGATGGCCACAGGTATCTGGGGACGACTGCACTGTAAAGGGGCAGTTAGGACATCTCCCAGCGCCACTTCCCGATTACGTCACCCACCCGGCTTTACACAGAGTCAGGCAGCTAGTGTAAAAGTGCTTGCAAGCTGGGATTTTGGACCAGACATGCAAGCGCTTTCCAGTGTGAAAGGGGTATAAGAAAACAATGTCAGCAGTTTGCATGCTGACATAAAACTCCCTCAAACTCCTGGCTCTTTTCCCATACAGATCACTTGGCGAGTTATTTCCATTTTTTTGTTAAATGGACCAGAACACTATAAACAAAGCCTGCAGTGGTACAAGTGTCCATGTGGCTGTCACACCCACCCACAGTATCAGCAGCACGTCTACTTTGGTGACTATTCTGATTGGCTACAGGTTGTTTTAGTCCCACCCACTAAACACTCTACTAGTCCAACAACTCATAAACTAACTTGTAACAAGATATAAAGATCAGTAAAAAATACAATATGTACATACTACTAGGCAACACAAAACACGGTACTTATGTACTAGCACGGCGCCCACGATATTTGGTCGCACAACACATAATCGCATGGCATACACCCGATGCACTGCGATTTAAAATTGTATAAGCCCCCTATACGCTGTTTAATTGTATAAGCACCCTAATGGGGGCTTACTATGTTAAATGCACCCCCCACTATGAATGTGAACCCGTAGCGAGCCTGCGAGGGGTGGCGGTACTAGCACGGCGCCCATCGCATCGCAGGCCATAAGCTATGCGATGGCAGCCAATGTTATACAATTTTGAATTGTATACAATCGAATTGTATGACGTTCTATCGCATATACAATGGTATACGATTTTAAAATTGTATAAGCACCCTAATGGGGGCTTACAATGTTAAATGCACCCCCCCCGCTATGAACGTGAAACCGAAGCGCGGCGAGACGCGTTCTACGACCTTTTCATACCCCCACTATCCACATCGTCGTGGAGTTGATTTTACATAGTGAGACACCGAGCCCGAAGCGTGGCGAGCGCAGTGTGCCCCGCGAGGGGACGCGTACTACTTCACATTTATTACGCGTCCCCATGCTGCGCTCGCCACGCTTCGGGCTCGGTGGCTCGCCACACTATATAAAATCAACTCCACGCGGACGTGGGGGTATGAAAAGGTCATAGGACGCGTACCGCCACCCCTCGCAGGCTCGCTACGGGTTCACATTCATAGTGGGGGGTGCATTTAACATAGTAAGCCCCCATTAGGGTGCTTATACAATTTTAAAATCGTATACCATTGTATATGCGATAGAACGTCATACAATTCGATTGTATACAATTCAAAATTGTATAACATTGGCTGCCATCGCATAGCTTATGGCCTGCGATGCGATGGGCGCCGTGCTAGTACCGCCACCCCTCGCAGGCTCGCTACGGGTTCACATTCATAGTGGGGGGTGCATTTAACATAGTAAGCCCCCATTAGGGTGCTTATACAATTATAAATCGTATACCATTGTATATGCGATAGAACGGCATACAATTCGATTGTATACAATTCAAAATTGTATAACATTGGCTGCCATCGCATAGCTTATGGCCTGCGATGCGATGGGCGCCGTGCTAGTACACAAGTACCCAAAACACTAAACAACATTCGTACATAGCCATATTGCAAACGACAGTAGGGGGAATACATTATGAGTGTAGAAAGTCCTGTTAAGAGTTTGTATTGTCCCCAAGAATCTCTTGTCGCAGTGTAATCCTTTGCAATAATAAATACAAATGCCTTTTTTTTTTTTTTTTTAAGACTCTTCAGGGTATTGCCCACTTACTGGATGATCTCAGATACACAGTAATGGTGCCCAGCACACAGAGACACTGTGGTGCATGTTTCTACACGATGGGCCTGATTCTGGTTTACGCGCAAAGGCAAACTCCTCCTTTAATGGACAAAACCATGTGCACTGCAGGTGGGGCAGATGTAACGGGTGCCGGATGGGGTCCCGACAATCGGGATCCCAACAGTCATTAACCCGACATCGGAATCCCCACTGTTAAAAACACAGACGGCTGGGTTCCCGACAGCCATAGAGGGAGAATAGGTGGCAAGCCACCGTGCCCGCAGCGTGGCTAACACAGCGAGCCCACAAGGGGCATTGTTGCGCAGGCCACGCTGTCTGAGTCCGGCCAGTCGGGATCCCGATGTCGAGCTAATGACTGTCGGGATCCCGACTGTCTGAACCGCATACCACACCCGATGTAACATGTTCAGAGAGTTAGATTTGGGTGGGGTTTGTACTTGTACTAAAGTGATATCTATATTGCAGTGTAACAATAAAGTAGCTAGTATTTACCCTGCATAGAAACAAAATAACGCAACAATATAACTCTGCACATGTTACATCTGCCCCCCCCCCCCCCCCTGCAGTGCAGCATGGTTTTGTCTGTGAAAGAAAAAGTTTGCTTTTGCAAGTGAACCAGAATCAGGGCCACTGTAGGACTACACTATATCTACCATCTCTGCAATTTCCCCAACTTCCAAACGCGCTCGGTGGCTCACCACACTATATAAATCAACTCCACGCCGACGTGGATAGTGAGGGGTATGAAAAGGTCGGAGGACGCGTTCCGCTGCACTCGCCACGCTTTGGGGTGGCGTGGATACTGGGGGTGATGCAAAACAATGCCATAGGTGATCTCATAGTAAGCACCCATCACATGGGTGCATGTACAATACAATAATCGCATCGCATTTGGTGCCATGCAATATTTCATTGTATAAGCACTCCTGTGCATTTAATATTGACATCGCATCGTACTATACACGCTACGCGATGCGATTTTCCTATGCAGAATAGCCCACTAAGCTACTTGCTTAGTGGGCACCATGATAATACACAAGTACCAACAAGTTTTTTAAGGCCATATGTATATTCCAAATTACATGATCACAGTTAGTATAATTTGGTAGTTACCACATTTCTGGCAAGGCGGTTCACTCTGCTACCCCCGTCACAGGTTACTTTTACCAATAGATGGCCACGTGGATAGTGAATCAAGCAGATGTTGGTAAAACAAGTGAAAACCCCCAAAAACGTGTGTCACCGCGTGTAATCCATATGGTGATCATAGACATTGTAGGTCAATTATGCAACACAAAGGCCCACAAGCCGGTATAAACAAGCACATTTACCAGCATTGCCAGAGAATAAACGTCTTACCTCATATTAATCTGATTTTCATTGTGAGTGGGATTCCCTTCCTTGTGGTACTGCAATCTCTTCATACTCATTTTTGCATTTGTGTCCTTAAAACATAAGATAGAGTCATATGCAAATACAACGGGAAGCTGCTTAATCATGGTTTCCACTTAACGAGATATTTACAGTTTCCAATGGTGGGGCTAATTCAACTTCAGTCGCCAATTAGCAACAATCGCTTTTAGGTGGTAGAGTGCATGCACTGGTGTTTTCACTAGCCTGTTTTAGCAGCGCCCTTCCCTGATTTTTAAAGTGCGCAATTCCCTCTGCCAAATCTGTCCCCGCGTGACTAGATGCCATGCACACAGCATCTATTCACATAAACCAGTGTGCCCAGGGGAAGCCCAGCACTACCGTAGATGAAAGGTATGTCCCAGAGGCGATGTTGCCAGGCCTGGCTTGCCAATGCTGCCCCCTGTACAGCAACGCCCTGATCCTAGAAGGATCATTAGCACGCATGAGCCCTTAAACTGCCATTGCAATCTGGAAAATGCATCTGTAGTCTTAAGGCCAGCGGAGGATCCCTCCAGACATTGCAGGCATATCCAGACTATTTGCGGGGTGGACCAAAGCGGCTGCATATGCAGCCGCTGCTACCCAAACCATGGTGGCCTAGTGCCTGCGTTCACAGCTAGGCTGTGCAGGGAGCTACCCTAAATAATAATAATACTATTTATATAGCACTTTTCTTCAAATAGGACTCAAAAATGCTTTAAAATTTGCCTTTATAGCACAACCCCCCCCCCCCACAAGCTTAACAGTGGATATTAGTGAAATGCTTAAGAGAACAGCAAAGTCTTGAGTCTATTTTTGAAAGATTCTACAGTGGGGGCCTCTAGCAATATGCGGGAGACAGAGTTCCATAGAATCAAATCCACAAACCTGTAAGCTTGACCCCCAGAAGAGTTCAGGCAGATTCTAGGTACAGTTAATAGTCCATCATCTGCAGATTGCAAATATCGAGCTGGGCAGTAAGGAATCAAGTTCCTTGGGCCCTGGTCATGAAGTGCTTTGAAAGTCACTAAGCCAATCTTAAAAGTGATTCCTCCTTTTACAGGCAGCCGGTGAAGGGAGTAGAGAATGGGTGTAATGTGGCTGGAGCAGGGCTGGTTGGTTAATAGCCTGGCAATGGTATTTTATACCATCTGTAAGCAGTGCAATTATTTTACTGTGAGACCAAGGTAGAGGGCATTGCAGCAGTCTAGGCGTGAGGATACAAAAGCTTGTAAACCTGTGGGCAGGTCTACAGAGGTGTGAGCAAAAACTAAGCAACTGTATGTACTACAGATAGACTGCTAAGCGGGCAACAGGGTTTCACATTTAACTGAATTTGACTCAAAATGTATATACAGTATTGAAAGGTGAACAACCTATTGGAGAGCAAAATAGACCCATAACAAACAAAGTCACCACCCAGCCACTGGCATCATTTCCACCCGTGGTTGTTAGCGACTGATGTGGACCAGGACGGATCTCCATCACCTTTATGTATACAATCACAGATTAGAAAGAACATTACCAAATCCGGCTTCATAGAAACGCCCTTTATTTATATGGCACCACAAGGGTTCCACAGCGCCCAATTACAGAGTACACATAATCAAAACAGCTTACAGTTGGAGACAATACAGGGTAAAAGATTATAGGAACATCAGCTGATTACTGCAACATAAGTATCCAGGTGGCAGAAAACAGCGTGCTTTGGTGCAGTCGAAGACTGCTGAAGTAAGAAAGGATAAGCACATGAGGTCCCTGCTCGTGAGAGCTTAAGGCCCCCATACACTAGCCGATTTTGGTCAGATTTCAGCCAGATCAGTCGGATCTGACCGAAATCGGACCAAAATCGGCTAGTTTTGATGTCCCCTCAGATCCGATGCGCGGTCCCGTGCGCATCGGATCTGCGTCGGGTGGTCGGACCTGCTGCACGTCCGACCACCCGACTTGGGACCTAGTGGGGCGGCGCGACGGTAGAGGGAGCAGGGGGGGCTGGGGACGCTGTGGGGGACACAGGCGGCATAGAGCCGGGATGGGGGAGCCGGCAGGAGCTATCCGTACTGAATAAAAAAAAAAGCCCATACAATGAATGGGCGGCCTGTGATTGGCTGAGCGCTCTCTCAGCCAGTCAGCAATTGGCTGAGAGAGCGCTCAGCCAATCACAGGCTGCCCATTCATTGTATAGGCTTTTTTTTCTAGCACTGACAGCTCCCGGCTCTATGCCGCCTGTGTCCCCCGCAGCGTCCCCAGCCCCCCCTGCTCCCACCAGCAGCCCCCAGTCTCGAGACGATTTATCACATGTAAAAAATGGCACATCAAGTGCCAATCTAATCAAGCTCCCCCGGGGAGCAGCCGGGGAAGCTCAGGGGGAATTTGGGGGCGACTTGTCAGACAGACAGGGGTGACACCGGAGGGGTAGACAGGGCGAGGAACAGGTTAGGAGGACAGTTTGCTGGGTTTGGTAAAGAAGTGGGTCTTAAGTGCCCGTTTGAAGTTGTGTATGGAAGTGGGGAGTCTGAGGGGGGAGAGGTAGAGAATTCCAGTGTAAGGGAGCAGCACGTGAAAAATGTTGGTGGTGGGAGGAGGCAATAAGTCAGCAGAAGAGCTGACGGGTGTTAGCAGAGGAAATTGCTCAGTGTCCCGTTTTCAGCAGCAACCAGAGATGGTCGCTGGTGAAAAGGTCACACTGCCGAGAGAAGAGGCAGGGAAGGTCGCTGGTCGGAGGAGCATGCTCCTCCGACCAGCGACCATTAGGGGGCTGAAATCGGGAGCGCGCACCTGGCGATTTATCGCCAGTGCACACTCCAATAGCTGGCAATATGGTCGTTCAGCGACCATATTGACAGCGATTATAGCCCATGTGTATGCACCTTAAAGGGATATAAGGTCAGAGATGTAAATGGGAGAGGAGTGGGTGAGGGCTTTATAAGTGAGTGTGCGAAGTTTGAATTGAATACTGAAAGGGAAGGGAGGTCAGTGAAGGCCTTGTAGAAGAGAGTAGGTGGAGGTAGTGCGTTTAGTGAGGAAGATGAGTCGTGCTGCAGAATTGAGCATAGTTTGGAGACGGGCATTTGTTAGGGATACCAGTAGGGTGGCCAATCCCGGGATCGGGATCGGCGGGATCCCGGGATTTGGCCCCCAAAACGCCGGGATTTCAATCCCGGGATTGGAATTTCCAATCCCGGGATTTCGGGATTAAACTGCGCATGCGCAGTTTAATGCCGGGCAGCGTCTGAGCACTCAGACGCTGCCCGGCTTCTCCGAATCCCCGAGTGCGCAGCGTGACGAGGTCACGCTGCGAGGTCACGCTGCGCAGGGCACAGCCGCACGTCCACGGCTGCCCGCCCGCCCAGCGCTCCCGGCCACCTGCCCGCCCACTCACCCACCCAGCGCTGACGGCCGGCAGCACTCACGGCCGGCCACCCGCCCGCTCACCCACCCAGCGCTCACGGGGACCCAGCGGCAGCGGTACCTGCCACCCACCTAGCAGTCCCTGCCACACACCAGCCCTCCCACCAAGCGGTCCCTGCCACCCACCCGCCCTCCCACCCAGCGGTCCCTGCCACCCACCCGCCCTCCCACCCAGCGGTCCCTGCCACCCACCCGCCCAGCGCTTGGGCGGCCAGGGTGTTTTTTTATTTTTAGGGAAGCCAATCCCGGGATCCCGGGAATCCCGGGATTGAGCATTTTTCAATCCCGAATCCCGGGATTGAAAAAATGCCCCGGGATTGGCATCCCTAGATACCAGTTAGAAGGAGATTGCAGTAGTCCAGCCTGGATATGATCAGCGAGTGGATAATGGTCTTAGTGGCATCCTGAGTGAGAAAAGGTCTAATTCTGAAAATATTTTTGAGAGGAGGTGCTGAATATGTGGTTTGAAAAAATAATAAAAAAGAAAGGAGAAAGAGAGAGAGAGGGGGGGTCAATGATTACTCCAAGACAGCATACTTGGGGGCTAGAGGTGATAGTTGTGCAATCAATAGATAATGAGATTGTGGGATGTGAGGGAGGGTGGGAAGATGATCATCTCAGTCTTGGACATGTCCTTTGATATGAAGCATGGAAAATAAATGAAGATAATCTGCCACGCTAAGAGGCTAAAACAGGGGATATATGGATTGCAGAGTCCTCACCCAACACAATTGGGGCAGATGCAGTACAGAGAATGGGGGGTATTCAATGCTGTGGGTGAGCGGCGACAGCGAGCAGAGCTTCCTGCTCACTGTCACCACTCACCCTGTCAGTATTCAACGCAGCCCCCTCATACACCAATTCCCCCTCGCTCTATTTTTTGAGCGAGGGGGAATTGGCGTATGCGGCTGCTGAACCAGCGAGACTCGCGGCTAAATACAGCGAGTTTCCTGCATTAGCCGCGGGTCTCGCTGTTTTGAGGAATTCTCACCGTCCTGTGATGGCGAGGATTTCCCCAGAACATTGAATAGAGCGAGCGGCTGGCGCGGGGTTTAAATAGCGAGGATCGCTGGTTTTCTGCAATCCTCACGGTTTTACCCCCCCTCTGCCGCATTAAATACCTGCCAGTGTGTCACAAAACTTGACGGTCAGTGTAGTTACACATCTGCAGTGCTAGTCAGCAGTGTACACATCTGCAGCACTGGTCACTGGTATATAAAAAAGGTACACACCTGCACCAGTATAAAAATAGCACATATGCACCAGTGGTCACCAGTATAGTACATATTAGCAGCACTGGTCACTGGTGAACTCCAGTATTGCTAGTCTACACCTGCCCCAGTGATGCCAAGTACAGTATAGCTGGTATAACCGTGCCCCATTGATGCCCAGGCCAGCATAGATGGCAAACACATGCACCAGTGATATCCAGTATAGATAGTATACGTCTCCACCAGTGATGCCCAGTATAGATAGTATACGTCTTCACCAGGTACCCCCCAGTAAGTATGACATACGTCTGCACCGATCACGGCATATAACCCAGCACTCACCTGGAGCTCAGCATGGATGCAGTCACCTGTCTGCTGGTTCCCTTGCTGCTACAGGTCACTACGGCAGCGCTCCTGGGCGGTAAGGCTGGCGGCAGATCCCCAGGGAGGGGTCTACGTGATATACAGTGACAGTTACCGGTAACCCTCACACACCAAATCCACCAGCTGGCACTGCTGCTAATATGGCGCCAGTACATCCCAAGGGCCCGGGGACGCTATTCCCGCCCCTAAGCCAATCAGTGGCGATTCACGGACGAAGTCAACCAATAACAATTACGACACGGCAAATTGTCAGCCAATCGTATCACTTCAATTCAAAGCAGCTAACGGCAGCAGAGAAGGGAGGCGAGAGTGGGAATGATTTGCGCATGTGCTTTAGTGACTGGATTCTGGTTACCAAGCAACAGTGCAGACGCTGCATTCTGTCCACTCATGTGATTGATTCTGGAACGCGCTGTGTAATTGGGGAGGGAGACCACGTGATCACACTGAACTGGAGCGTATGAGAGCTGGCCAAAACCATACACCTACCAGTGGTAGCCAACCCTAGCCCTCGAGAGCTACCAACAGGTCACATTTTCCAGACAACCTAGCTGCTGCACAGCTGCACTCATTAATCACTGACACATTTTAAAAGATACACAGATGGAGCTAATTAGCTCACTTGAGATTCTGTGAGGAGACCTGCAAAACATTCACTGTTGGTAGCTCTCGAGGACTAGGGTTGGCTACCCCAGACCTATACGATTTGGGCTCTTTTCACCCGATTCTGAAGGATCGTTGCGATAAATCGTGTGAAAAAGTTCCTAAATTGTATGTGCCTAACGGCCCCCACTATGCAATTCACCTGCAATTTGGGCTCTTCATTGATCGCCCCAAGGAGCCCAAATTGCAGATGAATGACAGCAGGTCTGATGCGCAGCCCCGAGTGCATCGCACCAGAGTCTGCACGTTGCTTCGGTTGCAGAAACAATCTCTTGGATGGCTTCTGCAGTCGGGCAGGCTTGGCTGGGATCGCATGTGATATATCGCATGCAAAAAGACCACGTACAATATATCGCATGCGATCCTGCCACCTGGGAAGGTCCCAGGCAGCTAAAGCAGTTATTTCCAGCGACTTTTCCAAGGGTAGACGTCACCGCAGTGTATGGGGCTCTCAGCCTCCTTGGACTTGGAGATAGCGCGTGCTGCATATAAAAGGGGCCATACACTACTGCGACTTCTCACAGCAGTGTATGGCCAGCCAATCCCCCCTGAGATCTGGGCGGCAGTATTGCATGCGGTCTATGGACATGCAAACATTAATAAATATCCAGATGATTTACCTGAAGGGATTACAGCAGATATATCTGATTTTTGCTTAAGACCCTCCAATTTTGACCACAAAAGCATTCCACTTAAGGTCCATACACACTGGGCAATTATTACCAGTTTATTATATAGCGCACACATATTCCGCAGCGCTTTCCCTGCCCCAGTGGAGCTTACAATCTATATTCCCTACCACATGTACACACACACACAGACATTCTAGGGTTAATTTTGTTAGGAGCCAAATAACCTACCAGTATGTTTTTGGAATGTGGGAGAAAACCAAAGTACCGAAAGCAAACCCACTCAGGTATGGGGAGAATATACAAACTCTGCACAGTTGGTGGGAATTAAACCCATGACCTCAGTGCTGTGAGGCAGTAATGCTAACCATTACACCGTCCATACTGCCCCAATCACCCATATTTGAGTATTTTGATACTCTACTCCAAAGCATTCGGCCAATATTGTTTATAATTTGAAGTGTCTCATATTTTCTCTGTATTTGTACGTTCTACCTACGATTTTCCTTATTTTCATGATATGTCCCATGTGGAATCCCTCTTTTCCCTGTCTCAAAGCATAATTAATACCTACCAAGTGTCCTGAGTTTTACAGGACAGTCCCAGGTTTGGGAGTGGGTTGTTTTCCTAAAAGTAATGCGTCATAAACACTATAAGATATGATATGCGTACAGATGCCAATCCCGGGGCATTTTTTTCAATCCCGGTAACCGGGATTGAAAAATGCTCAATCCCGGGATTCCCGGGATCCCGGGATTGGCATCCCTAAAAGAATATTGCCGCTGTACCCCCCCACATAATTTTCGTTTTTGGAGCTGTGGAGGAGGGCAGGCGGCAGAGGTGCAGGGGCAGGCGGCAGTGGTGTGGGGGCAGGTGTCGGGAATGACGCGGAGGCTGGGAGGCGCATTGGGTATGACGCATGAGGCTGGTATAGGCCCGACGGCGAGCGTCTTCCGGATGCTGGGGATGCCACTCTGCAGCCTGCGCAGCGTGACCTATGACCGAATAACGCTGCCCAGGCCACACACCAGCTCGAGAACAGCCGGGCAGCATCTAAGCAGCTGCTCAGATGGTGCCCAGCGTTGATCAAGCCGTGAGCGCAGAGGAGATCAGCAGCAGCAGCACACGCACACGCTACGGAGATCGCAGCTCACACGGACACTCTCTCCAGCTACATGGACACAGCGTCTGCAGCGCTTGTACTGTGAGCCGGACACCGCCGCCGCAGCTGCCTCCGAATCTCCCTGCACTTTTTAAATTGTTTTAACCGTATCATTTGTTCACTATCTGGAAATTGTCTTGTCCTGGAAATAAACCTGTTGTTTGACCTTACCACCTGTCTTTTGTCGGATTGGACAAAGATACCGTTATGGGAACTCGGGACAGAAATAAAAAGTAAGTTCACGATCCTGTTTTACCCTTGAAGCATATATTTGCCAAAGATACCTTGATGTGCATGCCAGAATAGAACTTCAAAGTAAGTTGACTTCCTTCTGGCACCTACACACAAGGACATCTCTGACATATTCAGAAGATTTAAGGAAAATCACTATCCTTGGAGGTTTTCTCACTGGTCATCTCCCAGCGCTGGTCACCTGTGTATATTGTCTTAAAGTTTCTCTCTAGGTTGGGCGTAACCTTTCCCTAGGAGACCAGCAGCTTCCACACTTTAGCGCAAGGTTTAAACCAATTTTTTCTGTACTTGTGGTGCCCGGCATTAGACTGCGCATGCGCAGTCTAATCCCGAAATCCCTAGATTGGATAGTCCAATCCCGGGATTGAAATCCCGGACATTTTGTGGCCAAATCCCGGGATCCTGCCGATCCCGATCCCGGGATGTGCCACCCTAGATATGCGGTACATCCAATGCCATTAACGGTATTGGCAGTGCCGAGAAATTAACGATTCACTTGTTAAACACTGAACAATATCATTGTTCAGTGATGTCACCAGGACCCCGCCAAACATGTAGTCACTGGCTATATCGTCAGATTTCATTGCATGTCCAGATGATAGAGGCTATTGTTAACGATCTGTGGGAGTGTACATCATTAACAATATAGTGGGTATACACTGAATGATATGCACGATGAGATCATGAACGATATCATTATCATGCATATCTCTTATATATTTAGCCAGATCCGTCACTCAAAGCAGTGTAGGGAAAGGTGGGCGGGGTTCCACGGGTGATTGACAGGCCCGTCCACCGTTATCCACACTGCAAACCAAGGGCTGTAAGGTTCTACACGCCAGCTCTGTCCTACACACCACCACCGCCCATACAAGTCCAAACCCCGCCCCACGGCTACACACCGCACCCCCCACACCATCCGTCCTACTCACAAGCTTATCCGCCCCCTCCTCGGCCGCCACTCCCAGGACCGCCCCACTGATACATACCACCCCCCCCCCCCCCCCCACAGCCTCTCTCTCTTGCCAGACCACGCTGCGTCTGACAGCCTCATCCCCACGATCCGCCCCCTCCTGTCCCACCACTAGCCATGCCCACTCTACACACCGCGGCCGCCCCCCACAGCCTCTCTCTACACAGGCCAGGCTCTACGGCAGCCTGAGCCAAACACCGGCAGGCAGATGATGCCTGCAGAAATGAAGGGTCCAGACGCGATCCGCCCCCTCCTCGCCCACCAATTGCAAAGCCTGCACACCTGCAGGCAGCAGCACACAGCGGTCCCCAATCTCCTTAGTGCCCTCATCACTTAGGCTGCTCCGTGGACAGGCTCCAACCCAGGGGGCAGAGCCGTCTGCATGCTGTAGCACTGCCCTGCTACTTCCTGTGCGTCTGTTTGTCAGTGTGGCCTCGCTGGCCCAGGCACCAGCCATGCGCCTGCAGCTGCCTTTACCGGAGACAGCACAGCAGGCTCAGTAGTGCCGCTAATATGACGGACCAGGATGAGGGAGCTTAGTGACCACAGCCACCGCAGCTTCTCACGGCTGCCTGCCACCCACTGTAATATGCCCACTCCAGTCTATGCCCCACAGTGGATTATAGGAGCCAGCGCTGATGGGGTCTGCGGGCAGGGGAGGGGGGGCATGATGTAGCTTACAGCATGTACATTACAGCACTGCAGGACCCCAACAATGAGGTACAACAAAATGCCACTCTGGAAAGTAAAGGTTTAAAACGTTACATGGGGGAGTGAAAAACTGCAGGATATTAGAGGTGCATGGGACACTACTAACTTTTATTTGCAAGGGGGAGCCATATTTGTAGTTACGCCACTGACTTACTCGGGTACAATTTGCTGTGCCCAATTTCATGGGAGGAATCATAGCTGGCAGCTCCACCTCTGACCATGCCAGCGCCTCCCATTTGCCTATGAGGCTCCCTTATGTCAGACCACACTTCCTGGGACTGTTTGCAGGACCAGATTGAGTGCTCCGCCAACAACATCCCCAAACCCATCCTCATTCTTAAAAAAAAAGTGGCTGCCCTGGACCACAGGATTTGCGCAGTAAGTAGTGGCCTGCACACCGTGCACATAGCCCAGCTCACTAATAGCACCTCTGGACACCCTTCTGCACCCCCAGCAGCACCGCATCTACCTCTCCCCCACCCGCAGCACACTCACACGCGCCTCTCCCCCCACCAACGCCTACTTCACACCTAAGCCAAACACAGCTGCAGTACCCCTGCACCCACCACTCACCCACCCACAGCGCACCTGCACAAACCCGCTTCACACCCACTACTCCCCAACCTGTGCGAACACTCCTCCCACCCACGCCAACCCCGCAATTGCACCTACTGTGCACATGGTACGCCTACATCCACATGCAGATCACATGCACCTGACCCTCACACACCCACAACTCCATCACAAAAGCCACACCGATACAACCGACCCTCACCCACCCACGCCATCGACACTCCACCACCCACATCGCCTCCACATCCACATGTAAAAACACCACACCCACCCCTCCCGCATCCATAGTATTTCACCACCTGTCCCTCCCACACAAACCATATTTCACACAATAAAGGTGTTCACAGGTTAAGGGGGCGCAGTATACCACACCCACCCCTCCGTAACAAACCATATTTCACGTAATACACGCGTTCACAGGTTATGGGGGCAGAGCCCCTGACGTCGGTGTGAAGAGCGCCCATAGGGCGCGATGAATCACCTAGTTGTTAATGTAAATTATATAGTGTTTACCCACCTTAGCGTTTGATGGAAGGTCAGGACAGGGGTTTCTAGCTATTGACGGAGGGATTTATTAGTCCCAATGCTTTATGATTAAATTATAATTGGTACGTCCTCATCTTTGCGGCCACTGCTTACGTAGCATATGGCGAGCCACAGAGGTTATTTTCTGGGTCCACGCCACCATCTATTACCCCTAGTAAAGTTGTGGTGAACAAAGCAAGCCACTCAGCCCAAAGTGAAGTGAGCAAAGCGTGCCTGCAAGAGGACAACATACCTCACAACTTCTGTTGATTGGAAATAGGTTAGGGGGACTCCCAACTGCCCCCGCCCCCCAGGTGGGACCACAAAACCATCCCACAAAACTGGGGTGGACCCGCGAAAAACGGGACAGTTGGGAGATATGGGACAATCACCATTCACGTAGCAGCTAATGTAACTGGCGTAAGCGGTGGCCGCAGCGGCGTAGCTTTGTTTGGGGCGCCTCCCCGCCCGTCCGGCCCCCTGTGCCCCCCGTGCCTGCCGCCCGTGCCCCCTCCCCCCATTGCCGCATGCTTATCTGTCCGCGCGTCCCGGCTCCCCTCCTGGCTTCAATAAATTCTATGCAGATGGACCACGATAAAATGGCCGCCCCCATACCGCAGACAGTTTCAGAGAACAGTCTGCTTTATGGGGTGGCCATTTTATCGTGGTCCGTCTCCATAGCATTGATTGAAAACAGGAGGGGAGCCGGGACGCGCGGACAGGTAAGCATGCGGGGCATGGGGGGCGGGGGGATTACTATAGCACCGCAGCCCCCCCGGCGCCCCCATTTGCACATCGCCCCCCCGCGACTGTGGGGGCTGCGGTGCTATAGTTACGCCACTGGGTGGCCGCAAAGATGAGGAAGTACCATTTAATCTAATATTTTTTGAACAATAAAGTGTCATCTGTACAAAACAATTAAACTGATTGTACACTTGCTGTAGACATCAATAAATGCAATAATAAAGTGTGTTTTTTATGTCAAATTTATTTAACTTTAAACCTGTACATACTTTCTTGAAAACATTCAGAATGAGTTTCTAATTTCTTTCCAAATCCTCTGACATGGTGGAAGGGCAAATTACTGCTACCAACATGGCTTCTGCGGGATCACAGGATTGGCAAACGCCCTTAATTATGATGGCGCTGTCTGAAAGTGCCACCTAAGATGATTGACAGTCGAGTCTACCAATCAAGGTCGAAAAGTAGCCAGTGGGGGCGGGGCCAGTGGTCTGCTGTAGTTGTCACTTCCTGCCATTGACACCTCAGCAGGCAGCCGGCTTTTCTCCTCCCTCTGTATGCTGTTCCGTGCCCTGAGCGCCTTGTCCCGCTTTCCTCCTTCACTGTCCGCCCGCTCTCTGCTCAGCGCTGTCATGAAGCCCCTGGTAGTGTTCGTTCTCGGAGGTCCCGGGGCTGGGAAGGGCACCCAGTGTGAGAAGATAGTAGAGGTGAGTGACATGTGAGCAATAGAGGGGTCACTGGTTCCCAATTACTATCCCTCTCTTCCATTATCATATACAGCTCCTTCTGTCTCATCTGTTGGGGAACTACTAGTCCCAGCACTCCCTGGCAGCTGCATAATGGAAGTCATTAGTGCAATAAACTTCATTTCATACAATTGTAACAAAATAATGATACTTATTAATTCATCCACTATGGGGTCTGAGTGCCAATGATGTCATGGCTGTTTGCATAGGTGTGCAGTGCCATGTCATAAGCTTATATGTCATCATCCCTAAGGGGCTGGTTCTGTGCATGTGCTTCCTATATGGCTGTATATGATTCTGTTCAAGTTCAGGATATGGGACCACCAGGGTTAACATAACTAAACTGCTTCAGAACATTATCCAACATGTTCAGAACATTAAAACATATCAATTTTACCTGAAAGTCACTGTTTTGCTTATTCGTTGTAATTGGGTGCTGTGGATTCCTTGTGGCGCCATATAAATAAAGCATAATAATAATGGGATTTTGACATGCAAAGTGACCTATATACAAGTCTTGCCTAGTCCCCTGAGTTTGCAATAAATATGCTGACCAAAGCCTTTTATAGCATATCCCCCCCCCCACACACTACCACCCGGCTCCCATGCCGACGGTTCACAAAGGTTATATCATGCACTGGTTATAAAATTACTTTCTAAATGATCATGGCTAATGATATTTGCAACAATACTCAAGTAGTCTCCATTTTTTTTCTTTTATAATGACGTGCATCAGATCAAAACAACACTAAATAACAAAGCAAAACGGCGTAATGCAAAAGAGTATTCCTTTAATTATCTTTACATTGTCACTTGGTAGTTTATAGGGCACTTCCTCATCTTTGCGGCCATCGCTACACCAGTTACGTTAGCCGCTACTTAACCGCTAAGTAAGGATTTTTGTCGAGGAAGTACACCACCCTCCTGTGTCAACGCCACCATCTATTACCTTTAGTAAAGTTCAGGCGAACCGACAGTGGTGCTACACAAGTTCCGTAGCGTAAGCGGTGTCAGCAAAGATTAGCAAGTACCGTTTACAGTAACACACTTGTAAGGGCTGCAGCTATCAAGCCATCAGTTTTCTCAGCACTAATTCCTGCTTGCAAAGTTCACTTTTATCCTCTGTGCAGACAGCAGGGTGTGTCAGGAATGACACATGAACCTGTCATGAAGCAGTGGAATCAGCCACGAATCTGCCTGGTTGTCACATACTACAAGCACTCATTCTGGCCAGTGCAGTACAATTTGCTTTAGGCCATAGAACCTTATTTTCACAACTCCCAAGTGAATGTTCCATGCAGCTGGATATACTGTAACTGCCAGTAACTTTGTAACACTTGGCAAAAGAGAACTTACTGACAACATACTGGGATGTGTGTGGCAGCAGTGCTGCTACGCCCGCCTGGTACTTTCAGCGCTGGTTCTGAATTTGCACGGTGTACACACCACACTATCGAACATTGCGGATTATTCAGACCTGATCTCAAAGCTATTTTTTTAGAAAATGGACAAAACCAGGTTGCACTGTAGGTGGGGCAGATGTAACATGCATTAGGTGGACAATGGGAAGGTGGACAATGGGAAGGTGGACAGTCAAAAGGTCAAAATAAATTTTTCACCTTTTTTTTTTTTTTTGGGGGGCAGACAGGCGGTATTTCATGCCCTATCATCCACTAGGGCGTGGAGGGACAATAGAATAGTGTGCCCGAAGCATGGCCGAGCAAAGCGATGCACCAATACGCTACCGGCGGCCGTCAATATCGAATCAGTGTCGACGGCTGCTGGGATCTGTAAGCCCCATAACGTTTTCCATTCTTGAGAAGAAAAAGCCCATTTTTAGATGTGGGAATCTGGGAAGTTAAATCCTGTCTCATCCTCAGACTCTAATGACAGGTCTGGTGCTGCAGCCACATGAAACACATAAAAGAAAACCGTTTGCATGTGCAAATTACAGGGAAAAGCCACATTTCCCAGAAGCAGGGAGAGACTTTAATCTAAGCGTTCACCGAGAGGGGCACCAGACCCAAATCATGGTGAGCGAAGCGGAACGCGAGCTCAAAATTACAGATTGACAGCAAACAAAATAGGAAAAACCTCATGTCGATCTCTTCATGTGTAGCCATTTTTGTGTTGAGCTTGTGCCGGTCAACCTTTTCTCCCCTTCCTAGACTATTATCTACCTAATAATATACCACACTTGAGCAAATGTTAGATTAGTTTTCATTCTAGCACCCTGGGCCTTATTCTAGTTCACTCTTTCTGACAAAATCCTTCTTAGATGGACAAAACCATGTGCACTGCAGGGGGGCAGATGTAACATGTGCAGAGAGAATTAGATTTGGGTGAGTTATTTTGTTTCTGTGCAGGGTAAATACTGGCTGCTTTATTTTTACACTGCAATATAGATCTCACTTTTGACGTAAAACCCCACCCAAATCTAATTCTCTCTGCACATGTTACATCTGCCCCACCTGCAGTGCACATGGTTTTGTCCATCTAAGAAGGATTTTGTCAGAGTGAACTAGAATAAGGCCCAATGTTAGCTGCATGTTTAATTTTGAAGAGCAGAACTTTATACAGTAGCTGAAGCAATACATCACGCTTACAATGTTTGCATTCAAAATTAAAATCTGCCTTTCTATCTGATGAATTGCAGGGTGTGAGGATGAACACTAATATTTTCAAATACGGGCCTTATTCAGGTTGGATCGCTTGTGCAAGCCAACCCACATTTTCCTGAGAAACTGCACACGCCCAGGGGTATATGGTCGCTAGGTAGACATACCACTAAAGGTCGACACATGGGATAGGTCAACATGGCTAAGGTCGGAATGTCGACACAATCATTAGGTCGACACTCAAAAGAGCGACATGAATTTTCACGTAAAAAAAAAAAAAACAGGCCGTATTTTGCACCCTACCATCCACTAGGGCCTTGATGGCTAACCTTGACACTCCAGCTGTTGTTGACCTACACATCCCAGCATGCTCTGCTTCAGTTTTGCTATTTGGCCATGCTAAATCTGATGCAGAGCATGCTGGGATGTGTAGTTCAACAACAGCTTGAGTGTTATGGTTAGCCATCAAGGCACTAGGGTGTGGAGGGAGAATATAGTAGTGTCTGAAGCATGTCGAGTGCAGCGAGCCATGCAAGGTGATGCGGGGCACTGATAGTGTCCATGTCCATTTACGTCTAAATTTGGGTTAAAAAAACACGAAAAACTAATCTCTACTGTCGACCTTAGCAATGTTGACCTATTTCATGTGTCAACATTCATAGTGACTACCCAATAACCCATACATCATCTCATCTGACGTGCAGCACATGAGATGAGAAGGTGCAATGAATGACCCCCGTGCATGCAGGATCTGGTATACACAATATACAAGCCATACTATCTATTGTTGAGATTTGCATTTGAACATTATATGTTGGTGCGTACCCAGCCTCACATTGACTTTGAGGGGTCTATCACAAGCTGTACCAATGATACCAATGTACGCGGGGTATGGGTGGTGTGCTGCCCTGAATTCCCTGGTGTGGTAAGGCCAAGGACTACTTTGCATTTGCAGTTTCCTTGGTATCACAATGCCCCCAGACTACAAGTCTGTGTAAGGTCAGGTTAACTCAGGCTGCTGTCGCACATACGATCCCCCTTCCCCCCCCTCTCTCCCACAGTACAGTTGTTGTGATGGGGTGGCAGAAAAATGGGAATACTTACATTGTTGGTGCATAATTCTGATGTCCATGGCTGCAGGGCCCTTTGTGTATATTTTTATTTTCCTTTAAGACATTATGATCATTTTATTTTTTAAACTCCTGTCAATTTGTAGAAGTACGGTTATACCCATCTGTCGGCCGGGGACCTGCTCCGTGATGAAAGGAAAAGGCCAGGCTCTCAGTATGGAGAGCTCATTGAGACCTACATAAAGGACGGGAAGATCGTTCCGGTTGAGATTACAATCAGCTTGCTGCAAAGGGTAAGAATTACTGGAGTGGGTGACTGGCGGGGCTGTGTGGATGGGAATCCTTGTCTGTAACCACTTCACAGCTCAAACCCTGCAAGTCCCAGTTGCTGTAGCATTTTGGATACAGGGGATAATGAGAGGAAGAACCTTCCGCATTAGTGGTTTAACTATAGAAATGTTTCAGTTGTTGCATTACAATTCTTGTGTGATCATTGGTACAGGAGAAGAATTCTGTGCTGTATATTTCTGCTTTAAGACCGTGTTATGTGATACAGGTTACTCGTGGTCAAAGGATCCGATGCCCTTATCTAAAGTTGAGTGCACACTAGAAAAATGTGTCTCGTAGACTCTGTAATGTAACGATACGATGTGCCGCTGAAAACACTGCGATCCGGTATATAATGGCGCAATGCATCATTACAAACTGTATGCCATCAGTCTTTACATCATCTCATCTGACGTGCAGCTTGTGAGATGGAAAGATGCCATGAATGACCCCCATGCATGCAGGATCTGGTATACACACTACACCATCCATACAATCTATTGTTCCAATTTGCATTTAAACAATTTATTTTGCTGTGTACCCAGCTTCACATTACATTTGAGGGCTTAGAACAATGATACCAAATGTCCGGCTCTTAAGAGTTTTTGCACCGATGTTGGTAAATTGCTCTAAATATATTTAAAACAAAAATGTTCACACAGATGACAAACAAATAGAAATATCCCTAAATAGTTCACTATAATACATGACACACAGGGCCTAATTCGGGGTGGCTCGCAAAAGCAAAATCTCTCTCTAGTAGGCAAAGGCCATGTTCACTGCAAGTGGGGCAGATGTAACATGTGCAGAGAGAGTTACATTTGGGTGGATTTGTGTTCAAACTGGAATCTAAATTGCAGTGTAAAAATAAAGCAGCCAGTATTTACTCTGCACAGAAACAAAATAACTCACACAAATCTAACTCTCTCTCTATACATGTTACATCTGCCCCACCTGCAGTGCACATGGTTTTGTCCATTAAAGGAGTTTGCTTTTGCAAACCAACCTGAATCACCCCCATATTTTGTTCTATCACATTCATGCTTTTTCATGGTCCTCCCAAATAGACTGTAATAGAATGTTATTCTGATTATCGTTATCCAGTATCTAGAAGCAGCACAATGTTCTATGCTCCTACAGATGAAGATTGATACGGGAAAGTCATGGGTTAGCCAAGTTTGCTTTCTACATTAAGATAAAAGGCCTTTTACCTCACGCTCCCAAGACATTTGCGTCCTCTTTCCATGAGGCTTTTTATAGCTGCTAAACATGACTCCTACACTTCTGCTTTCAGTAAGACCTTCCATGTATTCCGTACAGCTATGCCATCTAGGTGAACGTGCTTCTTTTCCCTGTTATCTACAACAAATGTGATTGTGTCTTTGTCTACCATGAGAAGATGAAGTTGTCTGTGTCGCCGAACTGCAACTCCCAGCATGCTTAGACTTGTAAAGCAGGTAGACGCGGTTCACAAATCAGAAAGTGGAATAGTCCATTCGTCATCTGCTGAAACTGTTCTATGGATATGTTCTTTATGAAGAGAAACCATATGACCATTCTTTTCAGTGTATCTCCTTGTAGTTCTATCATTTTATGCTCCCTAAGGGGCCCATTTATCAAGCAATATATGTGGCTTTGTGCCTGAAAACACCACACACATATTCTGTATAGCCACAATGTAGCCATTTGTCACAGCAGCAACCCTATGTGTCTGTGGGGGATGTGGTGTTGCCCAATTTACCAATATAGTGTTCATTCTACCACTCGCCATCTTTGCAAACTCATGCGGTTCCTCTTCACTGGGGTGTCGCTGTCTGCTGTAGTGCTTCTAGCACAGTGTGGTCTGTATATCAGCACTGATGCCAACCAGACCTGTGCTAGAAACACCACCGCAAACAGCGACACCCCAGGCAGGGAAGAGGAACTGCATGTGTTTTCAAAGATGGCGGGTGCTAGAATGAACACTACAATATCTGGAATGTGAAGCTTTCCTGGTGTAGGCTACCACAATCTTCAAATTTCAGTAGCCCATTGTCTATGGGCTAAACACTGTAAATATGTAGTTCCGGCAATGTTCCCTAGTATCCCTCTGCCGTAATTGGCCCCTGTGCATGGTGGTCACCATGACCACACATGCGGAAAAGCCCCGGACTTGCACTCAACACATCGCAGGGACAGACTGTTTTCGGAGCCCCAGTCCCTTCAGGTGATGGGTGAGACTTCACTCGATATGATCGCATTATGCGGTGCAATCTGTGCACGTTATTAGTGCCCTGGGTTGTATTACAAATGCGATCATTGGTAAATGACTGCCAGACTGTTCTTTTCTGGAATGGCTGTACATTTTTCTGTTGAATTAAGTTTAGGCTGCTAGTTATACAGTGTAGAGCAGAAGTTGTTCCCTTACACTCACTTTACCTTGCAGGCAATGGAGCTGACCATGGCAACCAATGCCGACAAGAATAAATTCCTCATCGATGGTTTCCCCAGAAACGAGGACAACTTACAAGGCTGGGACAGGACAATGACTGGCAAGGCAGAGGTGTCATTTGTCCTCTTCTTTGATTGTGATAATGAGGTAGGATACACAGATTTTCAGGTTTAACCGGTCAGCTGTCTAGCAAGCCGCAATGGGGTCTTACAGCAAGGCTTTCAGTTGTACAAGTGGTTAGAGTTCAGTTTCTGGACTATGAATATTATAAATGTTAGCTGGTCACCAAAACATGTTTAACAAGTATGAAGAGGCACCTTGTATTAATATGCAAATGTGCATGTAAGAGTCACCAGCATGGATCTCATGTAATTGGTTGTTCTCTCTAGTGTGAGCTGTGTAATATCTGGGTATATCCACCGACTGGCAGTTACTAGATGTCTGCTATGCCAGAAGAAAGGAAGCATTGTTAATGTTCTTGCTTGTTGTGTCTATAAAGCTACTTGTGTTCTTAGCTGCTGCATTTTTTTTTTTGATAATCTAAACAACATGGAACTTTCAAATTCTGCAATTTAAATAAAGCTCTTGAGCTTATGGTTTAGCAAATTGTAGATATTATAATATGCCTCAAAGCATTGTGATCTAATGTCACTTGATAGAAGATCTTCACCTTTTTCAGGGTGTTTTTCTATGCTTGGTCACACATGGGTTTGTCCAGTTTTAGTGATTTCAACACCCAGATTGGAAATTGATCTGTCATGATGGGTAACAGGTTTGTCTGTATGGGTGAGAGGTCTCTGGACAACCCAGCAGTGAATGTGAGAGCAAAGTGCCAGGTGGATGGTAGTGCAGCTTCTGAATGGATGGATCTCGTGAGCATGTTCAGAGGACAATACATGTCACCTAAACACAGCTGCACAGTAAACTGTAATGTGAACAGGCACCATAAAACAAATCCTTTTACATTCTGGGCGAAGGTAGCCGCCTGCTGGTCAGTGATAAATCTTCACGACGAAGTGAGTGAGTGCGTGGGATACGTGCTCGCCGTGTCCTGCAGGAACTGACCTCATTGTGCCAATCGGCCTTATTCTGGTTCACTCTCAGAGGCAAATTCCTTCTCAAATGAACAAAACCATGTGCACTGCAGGGGGGCAGATGTAACCGGTGCAGATATAATTAGATTTGGGTGAGTTATTTTGTTTCTGTGCAGGGTAAATACTGGCTGCTTTATTTCTACACTGCAATATAGATCTCACTTTGAAGTAAAACCCCACCCAAATCTAACTCTCTCTGCACATGTTACATCTGCCCCACCTGCAGTGCACATGGTTTTTCCCATTTGAGAAGGAATTTGCCTCTAAGAGTGAACCAGAATAAGGCCCAATGTTCTGTACGTTGGCTCTGGATGAGTGTTCCAAATTCTCTGCACTTTCATGTAAACACTAGAAGCCTATGGGTTAGAGCAGTGGTCCGGGAACTCGGTCCTCATTACCCTACACAGTGCATGTTTTGCTGGTAACCCAGCAGGTGCACAGGTGTACTAATTACTCAGACACATTTTAGAAGGTCCACAGGTGGAGTTAATTATTTCACTTGTGATTCTGTGAGGAGACCTGCAAAACATGCACTGCGTGGGGTAATGAGGACCGAGTTCCCTCACCACTGGGTTAGATCAAGCCTCATAGCACCTTGATCAGGCAAGATAAGATCTGTATAATTGAGTTATTGTTATCTGTCCTGGAAGGTGTAGGAAGCTATGATCATACTTTTTTGTAACTTTTATATGGATCAATTGCATGCTCCAACAGGGTTGGTGTTTGCTTAACATTTTCTATTTTCCTCTAGTAATGTCTGAACCAGCTTATGTGTGTGTTTTTACCTTTAGACTTGCATCGGGCGCTGTTTGGAACGAGGGAAGAGCAGCGGAAGAAGTGATGACAACAGGGAGAGCTTAGAAAAGCGGTAACTACAGCTGGTCACGTTCCTTATTAAGGAGTTTGTGCTCTGTACATTGCGCCTAATCCAGACTTGATCGCAAAGCACATTTTTTTTCTCAAATGGACAAAACCATGCTGCACTACAGGTGGGGCAGATGCAACATGTGCAGAGAGAGTTAGATTTGGGTAGTGAGTGTTTAAAAACTGAAATCTAAATTGTAGTGTAAGAATTAGCGGCCAGTATTTACCCTGCACAGAGACAAAATAACTCCCCCAAATCTAACTCTCTGCACATGTTACATCTGCCCCATCTGCAATGCAGCATGGTCTTGCCCATTTGAGAAAAAACATGTGTGGTCAAGTATGAATTAGGGCCATAGTGTGGGAAGCCCTGTTGTGACCTAAACCAATAGTTTTGAGACTATTGATGTATTGGGGAAGTGATAATCTGCCATTTATCTATCTTGTGTTAGCCCATAAATAATTACCCACCTGTATATAGGCAAGTGGTGCATCTCTAAGGGATCTGCATATAGATCATTCTAATAGGGGCCTACACACGGAGTGACTGCTGAGCGATTTGAGTAGATGTAGATTGCTCCGCTGCACATCGATGTGTGCTGAGCAATGGGTCAGTGTTCCCTGGTGGGAACTGTCCAGTGACCGCTGCCTGTCATTATCACTATGGAGCGATGCAGGGCCATTTTCTAAACTATTTAATCAGATTGCTTTAGAAAATGGGCTGAAATCTCCCCGTGTGTAGGCCCCATAAGCGCATGCTGTTATTTTATGCCATAATCTAGACATGGCGTGTGCTCAATTATCCAGATTCCCCTGTAGAGATGTATGTTTGAGAATAAACCTATTCATGTATAACTAAGCGTCTCCTTCTCTTTGCTGCAGGATACAGACATACCTTCAGTCCACCCGGCCCATCATAGACCTGTACGAGAAAAGGGGAAAAGTCCGGAAAGTTGATGCCTCCCATTCTGTAGATCAGGTAAGTAAAAAGACAAAGGCCAGATGTACTAATTGGAGAGGGCTAAACTGCCAGCCAACCAGCATTGAACAGTAATGCTACATGTTGCTTTTGAAAATGGAGCTGATTGGCTGGTAGTTTAGCACTCTTCACTGTATTATTTTTTTGAAGCTTAGTACATCTGTCTCGGAGTGACAAATCTGTTTGTTTTCTGGTCTTCTATGTCATTGTCTGAAGATTGTTAACGTGTTTGTGAAATGTACAGACTGCTAGAATGTAAAGGCCGTAGTTGTGTAGTTTTAGGGCTGTGTTTATGATGCAGCGGCTTTGAAGCGAAAATTTAAAGCGCCACTAACATTAATTGTAAGGCATGACTGGCTTTTCTCTTTGTAAGTGCCACTTTTAAATTAACTTCAAGTAAGGTAACAAAGCCTCCCACCTGTGTACTGTTCAGGCCAGAGCAGAAGCAGGTTTGGGATCGGTGCATTGCCTTTGATAACGACAGGACAGATGAGCAACTATCCGTCTGGCCACAGGCAGTGAACCAAAGCCAGCACTGTTTCCTTGACATGGCGTTATCACTGTGTACCTCAAGTCTTACTACGCAGCATGTTTCCTCCAGCCCCGCCGTCTTAACAAATGATGTTTGCGCAGTGTGACGGACATGAGGTGCAGTGTAGTGGCTGTGAGGGGAAGCAGTAATCTACCTTCTGTGGCCTAGTAGGAATATGATTGAAATTGAGAGCGTTACACTATACCTTACTTGAACCACTCTGTGCATACAACCAGATTGTCATGTGTTTGTCCAGCTGTTGTGTTGGGGCCACATGTGAAAGTCAATGGTAGAGTTGGTGGATAATGTGACTAGTGACTCAATGACATCGGTGTTATAGCTCTTGCCCACTTTTCTGTTCCAGGTGTTCCTAAAAGTCCAAGAAATCTTTGACCGGGAAGGATGACCAGGTTCCACGGAGATACTTACAAGTCATATGGGCATATAGTGTGTCCTGTGCTTACTTCATATATACTTGTTTTTGTTTTCTATTCTTTATTTTATATTGGAAACACTGTAATTCTGGGTTTAAATGTATTGTTTACATCTACGTCACTTGTGTCTACTTGTTTCAGCCTGCAGGTTTCTATCCATTGTTCCCCACCTATAACTGAGCCTCTTGCTGTGTTGTCCTTCCCAATGCATAGCAAAGCTTTGGTAGTAACGGGGTTTTAATCTACACATCTAACAAAACCTCATCTATTTATTACTATTGCAAAACTGACCAAATAATTTTTTACAATAAGTCATGGGATGCTGTTCTCTTCCGTTCCTCCAGTGCAGAGAGATGAAAGCTCATCTGCAGCACACCCACTGCAGCACACCAACACACAGCGGTAGCAGCATTCGGGTGGTCTGAATGGGTGCTCCAAGAGATCCTAGCTAGGTTATTTACAACAATGAGCACGTGCCGTGGAAAAGTAACATCGCTGGGTGGCGTTCTCACGAAGCGGTTCATTTGATCATTATTACTGGATCGGGCGTCCAATATGGCTGCCCCTATTACATGGAGACATTATCTACACCTAAAACTTTGTTGTGCAATTTCAAATATTTACATTATTATGACCATCCTGTTGGAACCTTGCACATTATGTAAAGGCTTGAGATCTATTTTAAACAACTCCTGCCACCAATCTTAGTTCATGTAACAGTGTAAGTGTCATATCTACTGATTCATAAAGGCTTTTTCGTTAGGCCTTTTATAGCAATGTGTACAATGCACACCGTTTTTAAAATAAACCGACTGTAACTTAATTCCATGTTCTTTGTTTTCTCAGCATAGAATGTACAAGCACTTAATCACACAATAAGGTGCCCATACACGTTACAATTATTGTATACAATATCGTATCTCATCTTATCCCAGTCTTGCGATGAGATGAGATTTAGTACAAAAAGTATGTGCAGCACATACTTTTTGTACTAGATCTCATGTGCAGCACATACTTTTTGTACTAGATCTCATCGCAAAACCGAGATGCGATATTGTATACAATAATTGTAACGTGTATGGGCACCTTTAGGGTTAGATGTAAAAAGCAGTGACAAGGGAGGAAAAGTGAGCCAGAGGAGATGTGGCCCATGGCAACCAATCAGCTGCTCTGTATAATTTTATAGTATGCAAACGATAGATCTTACTCAAGTACTGATTGGTTGCCACGGGCCACTCCTCTGGCTCACTTCTTCCTATTTACTGTTTCATACATCTACCCCAGAGAAACCAGTGACTCTCTGAGATGTCTTCCTGTTCTTAGGTGCAGCTCATTAATTGTCTGGCAGGCTATTTTGTGAAGCCATCTGACAATGCCTGCTTCTCTTATGTAAAATGAATGTGTAACATGGAACTGCCGGCTCCACATCGTGATTGTACTTTGAAAATGTGCGACTTTAGAATGCAGTGACTTTCTGGTGAGAAAAGGTTGGCATTCCAACGCAGGCCATCTGTCAGAGCTGTGATTTCCCCGTTCTGTCAGTTCCGATCGATGTTTTAAAAAAAGTAGCGGACATTGGTGATCGGTGATGCATTGGGGAGATTGGTAAATTACAAAATCTTAAAAATCTTTGACTAATCACATTAATTTATACTTGTTGGTCTGAATCTTTGACCCATTTTTCCTAATCTATGTAAGATACTGGCCAGTCACCTGGATATTTAGAGGACCACTATACCTAAAAGATAAGATGATTTGACATAAAAGAGCTACTAATGAGATGCAGATTTTGCCATTTTAATATCAAATAAGGCATTTACAACAAGATTTTCAGATTACGGGGTCCGTGGTTTCTATTCCCTCCTAACTTTTCATCTGTAACACCCCTGATTGATCTTGTAGCCCGTCTGTCTTAAAGGGACAATAGAGTGTGAAGTTTAAAGGGGTGGGTGGTGGTATACAATTAGTCTGGTTTTTTTTTTCCGGCTACCCAATAAAACTGGACTTTCCATATTCAATTGCGGCGTATTTCCACCGATGCCGTTTCATTTTTGTAAAATCGGCATTGAAATAGTTGAAAACATCAGAGTTTTCAACTAAATAAGCGGATAGTCGCCGATCCATGTTATTTTATTTTTTTTTTACCATGAAAACACTTTCATTGAATAGGTTGAAAAATCAGCAATAATTGAATACCCCCCTAAGCTGGCAGTGTCTTGTCATTTATCATTGCCTTTCCCAATTTATGTTGCAGGAGCTAATTGCTATTCTCTGATATCGACCAACTCGTGTATTTTGGGGATTAGGTGCCCTTTAAACGAACATGAATCATCACCTGTGATCTATGTGCAAATAAGATTCAATCCAAACACCTCCATGAATTCACTATTTTTACCAGAACTGGGCGGATACATTATTCATAAGGGCAGGTTGTTTTGGTAATGTAAGGTCATACTGCCATGTCTTCCTTGCCATTGTATAAGATCAGCTCCTGTTCATTCTTTTAAGTTAAGAATTGTTCTCGTTTGATACTCATGTTAGAAGAATGCACAGGTTGGAAGCACAGGGTTTCACAAAAATAATTGAAATACTTTAAATTTCTGTATTTCCGACGCAGTGTTGGGACATCCACTTTGTGTCTTCAGCCTCAGTAGGATCGCTAGTTCCTAGTGTGTAGGTGACTCACCCAATAATCACATCCGGCTCAACAGAGGCAACCTGGAGGGAGGGAGGGAACACCTCCCAATGTGAGGAATCACCACCCAGTGGGTGACTGGCAGGTCAGACTTCCAATAGGAGTTACTGCCAGTCACAGTGAAGCCTGTGCAGTCTCTCTGACTGCATCTGGCTTCACACAGTGGCAGATTTTCACCTGGGGGGGGAGATTTTACCTGTTGTCTTATAGTGATTCCCGAGGGCTGTAGGTGTAAAAGCTGGATCTTCTTAACCTCAGGTTGCAAAGGCAATGTCCTGATTATTTTGTATGTGTTTTAGTCTAATTTATTGCTGGACAAGACTTCTGACTGATTAATTTCCTTTGATCAGTTATTGTAATCAATACATTGTTTGTAAGCTGGATTTCTGTGTTAAATTATGTTACATGAAATAAAATGGAGAGTGAATTTGTAAGAACATGAGTTGGGCACAGTCTGTCTCAAACTGTTTTGAATATTGTTTTTAATCCGTACTAAGGCATGAGGCCCAATACTTAGTATGCCTCGGTGATGTCACTTTTTCTAGTCTTATTAATGGTCCAGACCACAAAATAGTTGCCTGCACTCTGTAGGCAATGTGTACCCAATGAAATGTTCGGTACTTGTGTATTATCACGGCTCCCATCGCGATCCGATTTCAGACTTTCCCCGGGCTGAGTATACAATTTTAACATTGCGTCGCATCGCATGCCATTATAATTTTTATATAGTGTATTCCACGTCCCCTCGCGGGGCTCGCCACGCTTCGGGCTCGTATTCCGCGTCCCCTCGCGGGGCTCGCTGACTTAGGACTAGTGCCTGTCCTATATCTGTCTCCTAGTCCTCTGTTTCATACACAAACACATACCGTTTTAAGGGAACATAATTAAGATCATTTCTATGGATGTCACAGTTGGCTTCTCTTCAGTTCGTCTCCTGTAAATGTAATAATGTTGTTTTTGGAGCTTATTCGTGTGTGTGTGACTTGAGTATGTATAAACCATTTTTGTACATTCACCTTCAGCCATGTAGACCTGTATAATAGTCACCGGGAACATGTTTTCTCTGGCATTACAGACCCAGGTAGAACATTTCTGTAAATACTCAGGCGTGCTGAGGTAAATCGATTCTGCTCTGCACATGTTCGGCTTCTCAAACCATCTAGACACAATGGTTAAATGTAAAACTCCACTTTTTCTACACTTTTATATTTCAGTAAAATCTCTACATTAAGGCCAAGATACATGTTTCAGGAACACAGCACTGCCGTGTCTGAGAGGAGAAGTGGAGAAACGGAACTTTGCTGACAAATCATAGAAGACGAATTATTAGGGGGTTTTAGTAAGTGCAGGGAACTGCAGGACAGGTGCTATAATCCACACCAACAATGTACTTCACTGTATTACTATTCAGTGAATAATACATGCATTCATTTGGTTAATATGTGCAACATTGCCGTTTTTATACCATTCTTTTGGGCCAGAAGTGTCCTCCATTATCTGTACAGCTACATAGGACTTCCAGGTGAAAACACTATTATTGAGTAAATTATTGGGGTGTAGAATCTCCATACATGACTGTTTATCGTCGGTTGTGGAAATATTTCTGTCAATTCTCTTCAGTACAAAAAAATAAAATGTTCAATTGTTTTAGAGTTTTTATTTGTTTTAGCTGTTTTATATATAAGATCAATTTTATGATGATGTATGATTTTGTAATCTGCAAAGCTTTTATGATAAGTCTCTGTTTTCCGGGTGTCCTATCTAGTTGATTAAAATTACCCATTTCTTTCAAATGAGTTTTTGGGGTGTCTGCAACATGCGTAGCCTATCACATAGTTGCGTAGCTTTTTCTATACCGACCACATGTCTTGTCACAAACAAGAAATCTGTAGTGCAATATATGGGGTCACTCTTATTCTCTATTGTCTCTGTCCAGCACACTGGGGTAAGCCAGTTCACGTTCCTCTGTCCTCTCTGCTTAGACCGCAGCAGTCGGTCACTAAACCTCTTATTTGTCATGTAGTACCACTGGGCTATTACTGGGCTATTACTTATGCACAAAAGGGTGGGCCCTACATGTGTGCGTGCTTGTGTCATGAAGGTGCAGTGCTGATATTGAAGAACCCACCAACTTTCTAGGGACTGAGAACATTCCCAGAGGGTATGTTTTGGGGGTGACTGTATGGTGGTATATCTTGTTGCTTGGCGGGCCGTGGACTGTTGTTGAGGCACACGCACCGACCCTTATCTTTTCCCTCTGAACACGAGTCTGATCATTGGCTTGTAGAAAATCATTCTTAAATGACAGGAGCCAGAGACAGTACAGTGGGGTGATTTGGTTAAAGTGGCTAATTTGCATGTTTTAGTGTGCACCACCCTGAGTAGAGAAATGTTGGGTAAAGTAGTTATTTTACAGCAGCAATGTAACAATTATCTGGAGGCAGTGAAGTTCTAAAATGGGCCATACAGATGTTCCTTTCCAGGTGACCTTTTTTTTTTTTTTTTATTGTACAGCCTCAAAAATAGATTGGCGGAGTGACGACTAGGTCTGAGGCTGCATAGCTGCCTGTAATTGATAAGGGCCCCTGCAACTTTGCCCTGGGGACACCCACAGGCCTTAATCCTGTCATGACTAATATTAGGTGCAAACAGAGACGCTTTAAGGGAGGCGTGGCCCTGTGTGCAGGTTTCTGATTGGTCCCCCTCCTCACCGATGGTGCAGAGACTCTGGTATTGTGCAGGTCTCCAGGAAAATGGCGCCTGTGCCACATTCCCAGGGACACCTTTATTGCTCTTGCGCTGCACCCCTGGTGCAGGACCAATGGAGAGGTGAGTATCGTTAAATGGGTGCGGGGTGTGTGCACTCCAATTTCAAGGTTAAACCCCAGTGAGAGGCAAAGGCTTAGTGAATCCAGCCCTTTGTGTACAATTTGTGTGGTACGGCAGATTGACAGTGTCTACCTTGACCCCAATTTATCGACACCGGAAAAAGATAAACACACGAAAAGGTCAACATATGTTTTGGACACTTTTTCTTTTGTGTCCATGCTGACACCTGAGCATGTGGAACCCCAATTAGTGTACCCCGACCAGTCACGTGGCCTGCGCTCAGTACACTACAATATTCCCAAATATCGAAAAAATCCTCATGTCGCCCTTTTTAAATGTTGATTATTTGCTTATGTCAGCCATATGTTGACCTGTCTACCTAGACATTATGGGGTATATTTACTAAGATAGGATGGGATGTTGCTATGGGCAACCAATCAGATTCTATCTATTAGCTTTTAGAGCAGGGCTAGGCAACACCGGCCCTCCAGATGTTGATGAACTACACATCCCAGCATGCCTTGCATCAGTTTCAGCATGGCCACATAGCAAAACTAATGCAAAGCATCCTGGGATGTGTAGTTCATCAACATCTGGAGGGCCGGTGTTGCCCAGCCCTGTTTTAGAGGATGCTAAATAAATAAGTAGAATCTGATTGGTTGCTATGGGCAACATCTCATCTTCAATAGAACTCCGATCTTAGTAAATTTACCTCTGTCAGCCATGGATACCATGAACAATGGTAGTTCTAAGCTTTTCATATTTAATTTTTTCATTCCTTTTGGAAATATCTACGCTGATACTGTGAAACTCACTTCCCCGCACAGTTCCAGAGACCCCCACTCTAGAGTCCTTCGAAAACAAGACTCAAGACTTTCCTGTTTTCACAAGCATTTCCGTAATTCCATTAAGTGTAGTTTATGAAAAGCTTTTCTGTACTTCATTGTTCCTGTACTGTATTACATTCATTCTATCTGTTAATGCCTTGAGTCCTATTGCAGAAAGCGCACTATATAAATAAAATTATTATTATTACTACCGCCACCGCTCTTCAGTAACAGCTTAGTGCATATAACTTTAAACCACATGCGGACCATTTGTACCTCCCAAGTCTTGTCTTTTTTGGTTACAAGCTTTGGGCAACGCTCCTAAAATCCCTAATAATTGCCATGCTCGCTTGGTATATATTCGGTTTCACACCTTTGTCCAAGACAAACTAAAACATGCGCAATGCTGTGGTTAGTGGGTGCAGTGTTCTGTGTAACTAGAGTCCTAGGGTTTTATTGGGCTTACATTTGTTTCATTTTCCTTTCTATATAAAATATATTTTTAACTTGCAATAAATGATGGTTAGTTTTGCCAGAAATGGAATTTCACGATCTACAATTGTTTTTAGCAAATGTTCCAAATCTAATGAGGTTTCTGAGCGTTTGGTTGTTACATGGTTTTGAAATGTTAGAACACGAAACCAGATCTGCAGAAGCTTTTTAGTGTTCTTTAAATGTAGATTCCCATAGTGAACACTAGGTGGTGATGTAAGCTAAATGAGTGGCACAGCTGTAATTAAATGCTGGGACCACTGAAGTCTGTGTAACATTTTATTTATTAACAGTTTCTTATATAGCGCACACATATTCCGCAGCGCTTTACAGAGTATAGTTGCACATTCACATCAGTCCCTGCCCCAGTGGAGCTGACAATCTATATTCCCTACCACATATACACGCACACACAGACATTCTAGAGTTAATTTTGTTGGTAACCAATTAGCCTTCCAGTATATTTTTGGATTGTGGGAGGAAACCGGAGTACCCGGAGGAAACCCACGTAAGTACGGGGAGAATATACCTTGTACAAACTCTGCACAGTAAGGGCCATGGTGGGTATTGAACCCATGACCTCAGTGCTGTGAGGCAGTAATGCTAACCATTACACCGTCAGTGATATTTATTTCTAGGCGGTCCGGCACAGCCACATCACACAGACTCCTCCAGCGGGAGGGACAGGTATATATGCAGTATATCTCTAAGGCTGGGTAAATATTAGAGCGAAGACCAGTCACATTCCCATTTGTTGGGCCAAATTCCCTTTGGCGTGGACCATGTGAGATTGTCTGTCTGTCTGTCTGTCTGTCTGTCTGTCTGTCTGTCTGTGCACATGCTACCTGGTCCCTTCCCTCATCACAATGGTCAGCCCTGCATATGATATCGTCTGATTGGCCGGTGTACCGTGGCTGACCAGAAGATGTTGCATGAGACCTGGGAGGGCATGCAATTGTGCGGACACAATAGAGCATGTAGACACCTGGGGCGAAATGTAATAGGGTGTGATTTTTTAGACATGTGCGATTTTTGGTCAAAAACGGCCGAAATCGCACATTTTCCGAAAATCGCACATTTAATAGGTTGAAAATCGCGGTAAAAAATCGCACTTTTTACCGCGAAATCGCACTTTTAGAAGTGCGATTTTTAGTCACATTTCAATTCGCATCCAGATGTTTTCCCATTATAAAGTATACAACTCGCAAATGTAATAGGGTGCGATTTTTGGTCAATGTTACCAAAAATCGCAAAAAAAATAGACCAGGTTCTGACAGGCGAATTTGACAGAACCATGCACAGATCATTGAGATCTGTGCATGGTTCTGTTAATAAAAATGTGTAAAAGTGTTTTTATAAAAAAAAAAACGGCGTGGGGTCCCCCCTCCTAAGCATAACCAGCCCCGGGCTCATTGAGCCGGACCTGGTTCCAAAAATACGGGGGGACAAAAAGCATAGGGGTCCCCCGTATTTCTGAAACCAGCCCCGGACTCTTGGACCGGTCCTGGTTCCAAAAATACGGGGGACAAAAAATCTGGGGGTCCCCCGTATTTTGAAACCAGCACCGGGCTCCAACAGCCCGCGGTGTCATGCCACAGCCGGGGGACACTTTTTATACAAGGTCCCCCGGCCAAAACATGAGCACCGTGGCTGGTCAGCCTTGGACGGGGTACCTGGAGGAGTGGGGACCCCCCCAATAAAGGGGTCCCCCCCCCCCAGGCTTCACCCGTCCAGGGCTGAAGCCCGGGGCTGTCACCGGCGTCCGTGGCCAGTGGACGCCGGCCTGATAGGGTTAAATCCATCATACATATCATTACATTGCTTTTTACCGGCGAACTACAAGTGCCAGCAGACCTCCCCCGCATGCTGGGACTTGGAGAACCACAAGTCCCAGCATGCAGGGCATTAATGGGCCCGCTGGGACTTGTAGTCCACCTGTAAAAAGAATGTTTATAAAAAACACACACACAGAGAAGTACAAGTTTATTACACACACACACCTCAATTTTACACCAGCATACTTACCATTCCTGGATCCAGCGCTGGTCTGGCTGCTTCACAGCCGGCTCCCCCCGCACTGACAGGCAGCGGGGAGAACCGGCTTTCTCCGTTGCCTGTCACCGGCTTTCTCCGTAGCTTCTGTAGCTCTGTCCGAGTGCTACAGAGGCTGAGAGCGCGATTGGCTGAGCTACAGTATGCGTCTCCATGGAGACGCATAGCTCAGCCAATCAGGACTGAGCTATGCGTCTCCATGGAGACGCATACTGTAGCTCAGCCAATCACGCTCTCAGCCTCTGTAGCACTGGGACAGCGCTACAGAAGCTACGGAGAAAGCCGGTGACAGGCAACGGAGAAAGCCGGTTCTCCCCGCTGCCTGTCAGTGCGGGGGGAGCCGGCTGTGAAGCAGCCAGACCAGCGCTGGATCCAGGAATGGTAAGTATGCTGGTGTAAAATTGAGGTGTGTGTGTGTAATAAACTTGTACTTCTCTGTGTGTGTGTTTTTTATAAACATTCTTTTTACAGGTGGACTACAAGTCCCAGCGGGCCCATTAATGCCCTGCATGCTGGGACTTGTGGTTCTCCAAGTCCCAGCATGCGGGGGAGGTCTGCTGGCACTTGTAGTTCGCCGGTAAAAAGCAATGTAATGATATGTATGATGGATTTAACCCTATCAGGCCGGCGTCCACTGGCCACGGACGCCGGTGACAGCCCCGGGCTTCAGCCCTGGACGGGTGAAGCCTGGGGGGGGACCCCTTTATTGGGGGGGTCCCCACTCCTCCAGGTACCCCGTCCAAGGCTGACCAGCCACGGTGCTCATGTTTTGGCCGGGGGACCTTGTATAAAAAGTGTCCCCCGGCTGTGGCATGACACCGCGGGCTGTTGGAGCCCGGTGCTGGTTTCAAAATACGGGGGACCCCCAGATTTTTTGTCCCCCGTATTTTTGGAACCAGGACCGGTCCAAGAGTCCGGGGCTGGTTTCAGAAATACGGGGGACCCCTATGCTTTTTGTCCCCCCGTATTTTTGGAACCAGGTCCGGCTCAATGAGCCCGGGGCTGGTTATGCTTAGGAGGGGGGGACCCCACGCCGTTTTTTTTTTAACTTTTTTTTTTTTGCACAAAATCGCATTTATAAAAATGCGCACATTTTCATGACTGAAAATGCGCACATTTTCATGACTAAAAATCGCGGCAAATCGCGGCAAATCGCATTTTTTGCCGCTAATTCGCATCTCATTACATATGCGAATTCGCTGCAAAAAATGCGATTTTTAAAGGTGCGATTTGGTGCGATTTTTTTTTAGTCTAAAAATCGCACCCTATTACATTTCGCCCCTGGCGTTCCAACACAGTGAATCATCCTAATATTGCTCTTGTGTATACTACCTTAAGTTAAAAACTATGCATGTCATGTAGGGGGGTATTTAATATGGGATTTCGACTGTCGGAACCCTGAACCATTTTTGTGTGTTCCGACAGTAATTCTGCAGTCGGAATTCAATGTTCCGGCTGTTGAGTGTCGGAAAGTTCTGGGGCTCGGTGAAAACGGCCGTGGATTGTCAAAAAACCATCTACAATTTTTTTCCGACAAAATGGATCCGGCTTTAAAAAAAGTTGGATCTGACACCCTTCAATGCTGTCCTTAACAGCACCATTGAATAGGTGAGTGCAGATATTTCTCCTGTTGGGAAATACCGTCAGATCTTAGGTGAGATTTAATAGGGCGAGAGATTTTGTGAGAAATCTTCATCTTTTTTTTTAAAGCGGCAACCATTTACACTTCAAAATCAAAATAGTTTTGGTGTAAATGATTGCCGCTTTAAAAAAACTGGAGATTTCTTACCAAATCTCTCTTTCTGAATCTCGCATCCTATTAAATCTCACCCATTGAATACGTCAATCAATAGTACTGCCAGTTATCAAAAGTATGCCAGTTAATTACATTTGTACCAACACTCATGTAGGTTACATCACCGCCTAGTGTTAAGTTTGGGAATCACTGTTTCAAATAAAGTATATCGGAGTTTCGAGTGTGGATCAGTTGGTCGCCAGCAAGTTGTTAGTCAGTCATTAGGTCGACATGCAGGAAGGTCGACATGGGCTAGATTAACAGGGTCATTAGGTCGACAGGGTCATTAGGTCAAAAGGTCACTTTTTTTTTTTTTACCCGAATGTCGACACAGTCGACATGGACACAGGTTAAAGTGCACCGCTGCGCTCGCCATGCTTGGCACACTATTTTATTCTCCCACCACGCCCTAGTGGATGGTAGGGCATGAAATACCGCCTGTCGGCACATGTCAACTCAAAAAACAGAGAAAACCCCCATGTTGACCTTTTGACTGTCGACCTAACCCATGTCAACCTAATAACCTTATCGACATAACCCATGTCAGCCTAGACTCATGTCGGCCTTCCTGCATGTCGACCTAGACACATGTCAACCTAATGACTGTCTAACAACTTGCTGGAGACCCAATGACTGTATCCCCTGGCTTCCTGGCTACACGTCCTCTATGCTCCCATAAGACCGGTGATGTTCTATGTCAGAATGACACAGGCCATTAGCAGACACGCAGTCACACCGTCCATCTCTCCTTTATGTTTCTTCCTTTCTGCCTGTTTGCAGAATGTACAATACTCACCTTTGCATTGCTAAATAGAACACCGGTTATCCCTAACCTTTTAAATGCTTTTTAGGCAACCGAGAGGTTAAAAGTAGCAGCCGTTGCCTCTATATTTCGGCAGTGAGCAGTGCTAGCACTAATGGACAAGGCTACTAATGGAAGTAGTTTAACTATTGTTCATAAGGCCCTGAAGATAAAGGTTTAAAGCTTAAATCCCTTTGTCAAACAATGGAGAAGCTGGTAAAGTACCCCAGCTGCTAAAGCAGCTGACTGCAGATCACTGAAGAATTTTAAGTTCTAGAACCTGCACTTCTGTCACTCACCTGTTCTGGGTCTCGCTGTGCTGACTGTACTGTGTCAATCTGCTGGTGATTCTCAATCAATTAATATATATATATCTGTCTTCATTGATTCATCTATCGCATCAGATATATTGGGTTCTCTGTGACTGATAAATGTATATGACTATAAGGTACGCATCGTTTTGTCATGAGAAAATAATTAATGGATATAAGGCCCTCATACCCTTGTGTGAGGTATCGCATGCTAGCATTGCGTGCGATACCCCTGCAAGTGACCCTGCAGCTCCCTGGTGTCTGGGTCACATGCAATATATAATACGCAATCCCAGCAAGGGAAGATCAAGGGAACACTGCGTGTGATTTCTCACATGCGGTGTGGGGACAAGTCGCCGCAGTGTATGGAGGCCTGAAGGCAGATTTATTAATTCTGGTGAAGTGATAAAGTAGAAGGTGATAACACAGCGGCCAATCAGCTCCTAACTAGTGTCTGATTAACCAATAGGCTGTTTAGGCTGCAACCTAGGGCACCAGGTCTGCAGGTGACAGTCGAGGAATAAAATGAAGGCCTAAAATATTCCATGCTTGTTGGCTATCACCTGTCCCGATGTACTGTGTGGAGGTAAAGTTCTTACGGTGGCCACCAGATGGCTGTACCAATGTAACTTACTGATGGAACCAATACTTTATGTACATTGTGCTACAGCGCTAGCTGGGCAGCCTAAAGCCAAAGTCTCCTTCCCAGACCAAAAGCATTAGATCCTACATGCCAGGTGTATACCCTTCAATACATGCACATGGGCAGTATGACTGGCGAGTCCCTGAGCGTCCATACACGTGTGTTTAGCAGCATGAGCTACATGTATATTAGCCTAGGGCACCTAGAACCATTAATCAGGCCCTGTAGTGATGTAACGATATATAGCATCAATGGTGTTCTGTTTCCTTGAGCCTGTTCATCCACGACCGATCGATTCTTCTACATACATTGCATTTAAATGCTAAATGCTATGTGTTCATATGCTGAGATGTGCACCTCTGCAAGGGAACTTCACCAGTCTATTCCCATGGTGTGACACCCTCTGTTATCATCAGTGCCCATGGCACCAGACTATCCTTGTTGTGGAAAATGTCTGCAGTTGTATGTACATTAAAGGCTGCCTGCACAGTCTGCAATCCCATCAGCATTCCCTCACTGTACATAACCTACTGGCCCTAGGCTGCAATATACACCCTGCCAATGGGCGTACATTCAACTCTGCATCCAGTCATAGAGGTGCAAGGAAAAACTTGCAATGTCAGCACTACCATATGTGCTCAATATGTGTGCCGCCATGGCATATTGTGAAAAAAAGGTCATTTCGACCTAATTAAATGTACAAGGTTAATACAGAAGGTAATAGCATTACTGCCGGGCAGGACATTTATCCTCCACAATTAATGGCCGGCCAGTTTTCCTAAACTGTTCTACTAAGTGCTGTGTGAGAACTGTGTTTTTGACAATGTTGTGCATTATTAAAGGAAGGCTTCAGCGGGCAGCCAATGGCATCCAAGTATGCAGCCACTGGCTTAGCTCGCCCGCAAAATGATGCTGGCAACCCCTGATTCTGGCTGAACGTGCAGGACGATTTTGGCTACATAACCAACGACTCGCATGTTCAGCGTGTACACTCTGTAGCTCGTGGCTGTAGACTATATTGTTAATGTCCAGTGTGTGCAGGACTTTAAAGTACCATCGGACATAGGGATTTTGTTCAGAGCCCCATAGGCTGCCTATTAATTTGGAGTTGCATACTACAAAGAACGAGTTGCTTATAAACTGCCTGAACTTACCCAGATGCTATGGAATCCACCATACAGCATGGAAATATGGAGCCATGTGTTGATCTAAACCAGGCATGTCCAATCTGCGGCCCTCCAGCTGTTGTGAAATTCCAAGTCCCATCATGCCTTGCCACAGTTTTGCTATTAGGGAATGCTAAAACTATGGCAAGGCATGCTGGGATGCGTAGTTTCACAACAGCTGGAGGGCCGCAGGTTGGACATGCCTGATCTAAACCGTGAATATAAACTGGTTGACTCCAATTTTGGGAACCGAATTTTAGGAATCAACAATAGGGCCCTGTTAATTTGTTTTGTCTATTTAATAATGTACTTTGATTTCTAATATGTAAGAAGGCGCTTGTGCCTGGTCTGTTAGTGACCTTTAGGATCATGTTATGTGCCTGTTCCCTTAAGAGCGTGAATGGATCTGTTTGGAACTAAGATATGCCACTTAATTCCTGAGCTGAACTGGAAGCTGTCATCACTACCCTCAATATTGTGTCAGTCTAGAAATGCAGGTTGAGTTTGCCGTCTGAGGACAATATTAAAAGGAAAAAAAAAGATCTTAACGTGAGGTCATTTGGACAATACTGTAAGAGTCTTGCTGGGGCTTTTTTCAGACTCGCTGCTAAAATGTTATTGAATCAATGAGGCTCTTGTTAGTCTGCAATTACTCTAGAGCTGGCTCGGAGGCCGTGTCAGTGAAGTGCGTAAAACAGAGATATAATTGAACACTGTCTGGTTTCAAAGGACCCGTGATGGTATTTAGGATTAACAGGCTGGTGCATCAGTTTCTCTATATATTTGATGCTCTTTGTACATTGTAAGCCTCTGAAACGGTACTGCAGACAATATTCATTGGACACAATACACTCTGTGGTCTCTGCTAAAATATTACCTAACCATTTGTTTGAAGGCATCAAAGCTTCTTCAAATCACTCATCCAACCAACCAACCCGCCCATCTGTAGGTGAAAATGTACTAAGATCGAACTGGTACAAATGCACCCATTCATACCCATTCGATCTGATCTACGGCCGGGACCCGTTGCCCGGCAAATTTACAAACAGTCGAATTTGGCTGTACAAATGAATACACCATCGATAGAACTCGGCCATATATGGTCATAGAGTTTTATCTGATCGGATAATTTACAATCGTTCGTACTGCTGAATTCGGCTGAAATCTGATTTGAAAATACACCTCATTTTCCAGACATATTTGGCTGAAGCCTGCACAGATCAGTCAGATTCATGCAGGCATCCCTGTGCTCATCCGTTATTGGCTGCTGGGGAACATGGCAGCCAAATGCGAATCACTTCACGGTTGGAAAATATGAATCTGGAGAAAACGGCAGCTTTGTAAATCAGCTGTATTCTCTGTTTGTATTTTTGAGCCGATTACGGTCTTACTCGTTCATACACGAAACGGCTGTAATCGGCCTTCTTAATAAAATTCCTCCTAAGTGTACGTTTTTCTGCATTAGGGTACGGAAGACTGTTGCATTTCAAACTATGACTCCTACCTCATCAAGACCTCAGACACCGACGCCCAGCGCAATGCTATCGCTACAAGAAAGTTCTGAACCATTGTATATTCCTCATGATTACTTAGACAACCCCCAATGAGTCAACTGCTGTTTTTACATTCAATCCTGATTGGGTGGTGTTTGATTGGGTCATAGTTCTTTAAATAGGCAACGAGGGTCCAGGATACAGTTGTATTAATTTGCTTTTGTTTTTGACATCTGATTTATTTTTTTAATATATATATTTGTATTGTAGAATGTCCATAAGTTAAACGCAAATCAAACAATTAGTAACAATAGAGTGAAACCGGAACATGGCTGAAAGAAAGATGACATGGCATATGATACAAACAGTAGAGGACACAAACCATCAGGAAGGCTCCTCTGATTGGTGTGATTAAGTTGTTTGCTGCTTGCCCTGACCATGAATCATTGACTATGTTTTGTCTTATTCTTTTTGTGGCTTCACTGATTAATTTTGCTTTCACTTTCGGTTGAGGAGTAATTTGGTCTGCCGAGACTAGCGGTACTTCACCTTAGATGTCAGCGCCCAAGTGGGCATTTTATGTGGAAAGAGAACAGAAGGTGCGCGCAATGAGCAATATTTTAATGCTAATTTACTTTAGGTAAAAAGCTCACATACACATTACTTTAAAAAAATCAGCATGAATGGTATTCACCGCAGGAGTGTATAGCAACACCCACTATCCATGATGGTCACCGGGACGCGGACGAAGTCCCTGTGACGAACCGCATTGGGATGGTTTCCAGTCCCGCTGAGCTCGCATCCTGTCTGTCCGGTCTTAATGATTGTATGTGCCTGTTAGCATCCAGCCGCGTCACAAATAGTGGATATTGCGGTACTTATGTATTATCTGGGCTGCCAATTTTTTGATTGTATGCCTTAACTTAAGGCATACAATCAGATGCGATGCGATATCGCAGGGCCGGTGCTAGGGTGACCGGCGCCCTCCTGCAAACCATACATTTTGCGCCCTTTCACATTGCCATTGCAACAAGCTGCAGCCCGATTGTGTGAGCGTATGCAACATGTGATCCTAAGGAGGATCTCGGGTGCATATACATACATGTATGCATACACCATCTCAGTGCTGTGTCCACAAAATGTTGCAGGCACTAAAGGTGCCCATACACAGTGCGAGAATCGCATACGTTATGGGCATGCATGCAATGAGTGTGAAATGCGATCCGAAAGCAGTACAAAAAGTATGTGGCACTGGCACAGTACATTGAGAAGAGGGAAGGAAGGGGAGGCGGCACTGCTGCCTGTTTGTCATTTGATTGACAGCTGACAGGCGCGAATCCGGACATATCGTGTCATCCAGGCATTCACAGACAGCGCTACATGCATCAGCGCAAGTGTCCGTGAGGAAGAGGGCGCAGGTCGCAAGAGGAGGACAGTGTGTGCGCGGTGCAGGGAGCAGCTCAGCCTCTCCATTCTGCCATCCGCTGTCAGACAGGCACTGTGGGCGGCGTGCAGGCTGTGTACACTCACGTGCAGGGAACAGCTGTTTATACTGCCGCCTGCCTGCTGTCAGACAGGCACTGTGGGTGGCATGCAGGAGGCAGTGACAGTGAGTACTGAGGCAGCTTTAGCAGAGCAGGGAGGGAGACAGCGCCTTTTCAGCATGGCGCCTCCCTGCTTTGCAGGAGCTGCTGAGTGGGTAGCGCCGGCACTGCGATATCGCATTGCATCGCATCCGACCATATCGCATGCGATGACCCGATTTTTCCATAGGATTCAATGTTAAAATGGACTGAGTCCATTTTAACATGGAATTCAATGGGAAAAAGGGGTCCTTTTCATACCCCTACTATCCAAGTGGGCATGGAGTTGGATATAAACCTGTGGCGAGCATAGCGAGCCACCGAGCCCGAAGCGTGGCGAGCGGACGGTAATCTGTGTCCGCTCGCCACGCTTCGGGCTCGGTGGCTCGCTACGCTCACCACAGGTTTATATCCAACTCCATGCCCACTTGGATAGTAGGGGTATGAAAAGGACCCCTTTTCCCATTGAATTCCATGTTAAAATGGACTCAGTCCATTTTAACATTGAATCCTATGGAAAAATCGGGTCCATCGCATGCGATATGGTCCGATGCGATGCGATGGACCCGATTTCAAAATCGGCAGCCCAGTTAGTACATAAGTACCGATATTGCTATACAACATTTGTTAATGATATTAATGTCCTCCCGTGGCTCGCGCTAATTAAATCCCCCATTTTCCTGAATGTAAAGATAATGGAGGACATCAAACGGCATTGTTTGATGTCATGGGTTCGATTCCCACCATGGCTCTAACTGTGCGGAGTTTGTATATTCTCCCCGTGCTTGCGTGGGTTTCCTCCGGGAACTCCGGTTTCCTCCCACATTCCAAAAATATACTGGTAGGTTATTTGGCTCCTAACAAAAATTAACGCTAGATTGAATGAGCGTGTATATGTGGTAGGGAATATAGATTGTAATCTTCACTGGGACAGGGACTGATGTGAATGTTCAAATATTCTCTGTACAGCGCTGCGGAATATGTGTGCGCTATATAATAAATAAACAACATATTCCATGCACATTGCAGCAAGCTCAAATAATAGAAATAAGGTGGAACAGCAGCAGAACATACTGAGATAGTATAGAGGACCTTATTTTAGTCTGTTCGCATGGGGACCGATGTTTTGTTAGTGCGCATTTCTGCGCAGGTGCATGCACCCAACATAGCAGGCGTGGGGCGCCGGGCAGCCCAATCACCATATGGGAACGCCCAGCGCTTCATGGCGGGTGCGGGGGGCCCGCCCATTTCCATCCCAGCGTGCACGCATATGTAAGTCACTTGAAAGTCACTTTTATGTGCGTGCACCTTCCACATCTATTGACCATCAAAAGTAGTGGGTGTTACCTGCAGCATTCGAATTAGGGTTTATGTTGATCATCCATTTGCAGCCTATGCGCGGCAACACACGCTTCGAGGGGAGGCGGGCGGTGTTTGGTGGATTCGCAAGGCTGCGATAACCCCCAGAAAGTACTGAGGAGAGGAGGTTGCAGTGTTCCTTCGTCATCCACGGTTGTAAGTGGACTTCTGTGCATAGCAGTTAAGGTGCATACACACTGTACAATTTTTTTGACCAATTTGGTTGAAAGACATTTCCATTGAACCCAGTGTCCTGGACTAAAGATGTTGACAAAAGATATTGTCAACAAACAAACGATGAATGATGATGCACATACCCGCCAGTTGTTCATCAAGATTGTTCGTCAACTGTTCATGCAGCTCAATTTGAATATCTTTCAAAAAGAGCCTATAAACTGTAGCTAGATCTTTCTTCTTTCGTCTGTTGTCAATATCTTTCATCAACATCTTTAGTCCAGGACACTGGTTTCAATGGAAATGTCTTTCAACCAAATTGGTCAAAAAAATTGCACAGTGTGTATGCACCCTTAGACTGGTAGGAAAATGTATGCAAACACAATGAGAAAGCGGCGAGGCAGCTGTCAGACCTCAGGATTCCTGGAGAATCTTGGAGAGGGTCATGTTGTTTTAAATCAGACAAAAGCTTTGAGTCATCAGAGTAAGAGACTTTCATTTAGAATTGCTTAAAAATATACTTATACTTTGTCAGCCTAATCTGCCAGGTAAACACACTTGATGATAGCAGATCTGTGGGATAAGAAAGGAATGTTGTGTCTTTGTGTCATTTTACTGCAAGATCGATAGATAGGAGATAGAGAGATCCATGTGAGATAGAGATCTATGTATGTGATGTATATATTAATGGTTACGTGATCAAATTACTGTTGTCTGGCATGCCCAGGGGCTTAGAGGGCCAGGTACTTCTCTGGAGATCGGTAGGTAAATAGATAAATATGAGAAGGATGAGAGAGACCGGGTGGTACCCAGGACGGTGCAACTGCTGGTGCCACCCAGGATGCAAGGTACGGCTGCACCTGTCCCTAAAGAGAACCTTTGACTCCTTCTGTCCCACATATATAGGCACCGATGCGCATGTGCAGGGCTTTGGTGCGGGCAACTATGCAAGTCGCCTTGACATTCATGCGGAGGGGGGATGGCAGGATGGAGGCGGGGAAAACATTAATTCGCTAAGTAGTGGGGATGTTTGGAACGCAGCAAGTGGCGTGCATTCACATGCGGCATTAGAAGGCTTGCTGATAAGCAAATTTTCGCTGCTTAAAAAGTCAATCTGAATTACCTCCGATATTATATATTAGTGCAGCTGGGATGACAATAGATAGATAACATAGGGGTATTTACTAAGCCTTGGGGCTTAGTTACCTCCCCTCCTGCATTCTGCAGGAGACTCCCTGAAATCTCTCCCTCATTAGTCTAGCAATCTCCTTCATTTCACCTAGCCCACATTATTTATTTATTTATTTATTTATTTACAGTTTCTTATATAGCGCAGCAGATTCCGTTGCGCTTTACAATAGTACATTACACTTTTACATCATAGTTACCTCCCCCACTGCATTCTGCAGGAGACTCCCTGAAATAGCAGCAATCTCCCTCTCTCCCTCATTAGTCTAGCAATCTCCCTCATTTCACCTAGCCCACATTACACTGTTACATTTTTGAGGAAAAAAGGAATGAGAGACAGATACATTTACATTGAATCATCAGCACCATTTCCCAGCACTTTACCAAGTATAGTAGCTCTTACTAACTGCTTTGGGGTCAGCTACATTTTATATAAGTAATTATAAAAGATTCCTCTCAGATGTAGCAGTACACCCCACAATGTAGCAGGTGCCACATTCACAATCTCTTTTCACAATCTCTCCATATATGGAACTAGACATGCCCTTTGGGTGGAGCTTGACATGCCCCCTCAATGGGGCGCTTTGCAAAACTCTATAACCAACTATAATCTCTCTGAAACTGGGGAAACTGAAAGTAGGCAAGTATGCCTTGGGGAGAGATAAGGTGCTTAGAAATAAAAGTACCAACCTATTTGCTCCTGTCAATTTTCAAACGCAGCCATAATATGGCAGTTAGGAGCTGTACTTTATCTCTCTGCACTGTATCTCTCCCTGAAGCTTATTAAACAGACCCAATAGATAAAAAACAATAGATAAGATAGGTACAAGATAGATGAGGCAGGCAGACAGACAAAACAGTGAATGTCCCAATCTTATGGAATAAAATAGATAAATAGATAGATTAACCTCTCATTATGACTTATTTTAAATAATAATTACAATAAATCTTAAGAAGAAGCATTTACTGCTTTAAATAACATAATAGAAGATACTGTAAGCATTGAAAGTCAAAAGAAATGTTATACCGCTTTTACACTGCCAAAACGTTTCAAAAACCGGTATTTTGAAACGGAATTTAAAACGGGTCTGAGCCTGCACATTGCACTAGATTACCGTTTTAAATACCGTTTAAGTACCATTCACATGAGTCAACCCGTTTAATCCTCTGAACACGTTTCAAGGCAGAATGCAGGGGACAGCCTATCACAGGTCTGTAATCTGTTGTTTTTACTAAATACCGTTTAATAGCCATTCTCACTGCATAAGAAACGGCTCTGAAACGTGTAGGACTCTGCTTTTTAAACGTTTTGAAATACCGGTTATCTTTAACCGGTAAATCAACTCTGGCGCTTTCCCACTGCAGCCTTAAATGTTTTGAAGTGGGAAAAAACGGCAATATACCGTTTAACAAGTGCAGTGTGAAAGGGGTGTTAGAGTGCCAAGTAAATTTCTCAAATAGGTTTGAAAATTGTAAGGTGAAATTTAATAGGATGAGAGATTCAGAAAGTGAGATATTTGGTAAGAAATCTCCAGGTTTTTTAAAGCGGCAATCATTTACACTTCAAAAAAACAATCTAGTTCTGCAATGTAAATGATTGCCGCTGTAAAAAAACTGGAGATTTCTTACCAAATCCCTCACTTTCTAAATCTCTAATCCTGCTAAATTTCACCCCTAATTGAATTTATGTAACAAATGTGAGCGACGCTGGCCTTTTTAGCGGATATTTTGCACCTCTCATAGATGTTGGCACTCAGTGGGTTAGTAGCCGTAAAGCTGAGTTTACCAGAGAACAAAATGTTCGGGGGTTTCCAGGAGGAATGAGACAGGCTGCGGCCCAGTTACCCTCAATGTGTCTTTTCCCATCCTTACGGTATTCATAAAGTCACTCTAAAACAACAGCGTTGGCCAGATGAATTGTGTGCTGTGTGATCAGCATGGGAACCACACTGAGTAAGCAGTCCTTACACTGGCCACCTCAGTCTGGGACGGCAGCAGTAGGTGATGGTTTTCGAGTTGTCAGGCATTCCGCAGAGTCAGTCACATGAACTGAATATGGATCTTGGGAATCCAGAGTTACAGAAATTGCCTGCAGCTGGACATGGATACGGGTTACAGTAACTTATTGTCACATACTAAGGTCACTTCTGTACTGCCTGTCCGTGGCTCAGTGGTGTAACTATAGCACCGCAGCCCCCGCGACCGCGGGGGGCGCTATGCATGTGCGGGCGCCGGGGGCTGCAGTGCTATAGTTACGTTACACCCCGCCGCCCGCCGCACCAACCCCCGCAAACCCCCCCATCCCCAGTCTTTACCTGTGTTCAGTATGCGCTGGTCCCGGCTCCCTTCTGCTGAGGACCACCACAAAATGGCCGCCCCCCATATAGCACTCAGTTCTCTGAAACTGTCTGCTGTATGGGGGCAGACATTTTGTGGTGGTCCTCATAGCAGAAGAAGGGAGCCGGGACCAGCGCGTACTGAACATAGGTAAGACTGCGGGGGTTGGGGCGGCGGGCGGAGGGGCGGGTGAGTGACTGGGCACCCTCCCTTCAACGGCAGGGGGGGGGGGCGCCCAAAATGTAGTTACGCCGCTGCCGTGGCTGTAGATGTGTCACTGAGGGTTATGGTAATACTAGATCAGTGGTTCCCGACCTCGGTCCTCAAGGACCCCAACAGTTAATGTTTTCCAGGTCTCCTCACAGAGTCGCAGGTGAAGTAATTATCTCCACCTGTAGATCTTTGAAATGTGTCAGTGAATAATGAGTGCACCTGCCGGGTGACCTGGAAAACGTGCACTGTTGGAGGTCCTTGAGGACCGAAGGTTGAGAACCACTGTACTAGATCTACGATGTCTAGGTCTACAGTCATAAGATCGATCACTGTTGGTCGACAGTCAAAAGGTCGACATGAGTTTTCTTTTTTTTTTTCTGGTGTCTATGTCGACATAGGTTGCTATGGACACCGTCTAAGTGTATTGCGTCCCCTTGCCTGGCTCGCCAAGCTTTGTGCACGGTGCCTCTCTGCGCTCGGCACACTATTATATTCTCCCTCCAAGCTGTAGTAGATGGCAGGGTATGAAATACCGCCTGTCGACACATGTCGGCAACATTTTTGTGTAAAGAAACCACATGTCAACCTTTTCCATGTCAACCAATAGTGGTCGCCCTTATGACTGTCAACCTAGACACTAGATCTAATGACTGCATACCGTCACTGAGACCGGGCTATGCAGGGCTTACCAAGCAACTCATTTCTGATGCTGGCCACACACCAGACCAACTTTCATCCAACCATCCAACTAGTTGGTTGGATGGAATAAAAATCTGGTACAAAACCTGTCGCTCAGACATAGTAATGTAGTTTGATCTGTTTGATTTAATTAATTGCACTGAATGTTTTTGTCCATTTTCTTGGGTTTGTGAGCAAATTGCTCTTTGTCATTTGCTCCCATCCAGTAGCAGATTTGTATTCCATCCAACCATCTAGTTGGACGGTTGGATGAAAAGTTGGTCTGGTGTGTGGCCAGCATAAGATGGCATAATTAATAAAAGTGCGGCTGCATAATGATGAACCATGCCAAGCTCAGAACAGCTCTTCTTTTCGTAACTGGGTCCCAAGGGTTAAGGTCATCTTTAGATTGTGCTAGATGTTACAGTCTATTGGCTACATTACCACAAATCGCTTTCCTATGCCTTGTCCAAAGATGGAAGTAAAGTGATGGTCCCACCGCGGACCAGAGGTGGATTATCCCCAAGTCAACCTAGGGCAGGCATGTCCAAACTATGGCCCTCCTACTATTGTGAAACTACAAGTCCCTTCATGCCTTGCCACCATTTTTCTAATAGGGAATGCTAAAACTATGGCAAGGCATGCTGGGATGTGTAGTTTCACAACAGCTGAAGGGCTATAGTGTGGATATGCCTGACCAAGGCTAATGCAAATAGGGTCACTGGGAGCGTAATTGGGCCTAGGTACTGCGGCATGGTGAAATCAGGGAGGCATTTGTCACCTTCAGCAGCTGACCCAGACCCCCGCCAGGCCGAGACATCAAGCCTCTCAGCTCCCCTGTGTGCAAGTGCATATTTATATTAAATTTACAGCAGTATAGATAGGGCTTGCCCATTGCAGCTCAGTATACAGGAGATTATATGAAATTTGTTCCATAAACTCATTGTCCACTGACTTTTATCAAAATCTTCATTAGCCCACTTTACGGCTCTAGCACTTGTGCACAGTAGCATGCCTTTCATTGCACGCATGCATCTGGGTGGCCTCGCACCCACACCGTGCATCTTGGACTATACACGATGACTGTTTATAAACCCCCCCCCCCCCTTATTCACACACACACGCACACAATATACTATACCTTGTAGTGACAGCTTTATGGTGATATATTCATACACACAGGAACAGAGGCAGATTAAAACCTCATGGAAGCCTAGACAAGATACCAGTTTGGGGCCCTCCTCAAACCACTGTAGCACTATATTTTTGCTGCTGATTGCAGCCAGCATCGGCCTTGGTGTGTGCAGGGTCTACTGATAAAGTAACCTGACTGCCCACATACAGTGAATCATTTTCTGTGTCCAAATATTTTTTATCCTATCAAAGTACATTCGGAGTGTGGTCAGGTCTATGTGATGTCACAATGTTCACGCGGTAATTGCGCAATGCTCCTCTGATGACCAGGGTATGTTTATGGGGCCCCTTGGGATCTGCTGGGCACTAGGCAGTTGCCTAGGTTGCATGGTGGAAAATTTGCCTCTGCTCCTCAGTCTGTCTCCCTCCCTGCCCCACAGCACTGCTCCTCAGTCTGTCCCCCACCCTGCCCCACAGCACTGCTCCTCAGTCTGTCTCCCACCCTGCCTCACAGCACTGCTCCTCAGTCTGTCTCCCTCCCTGCCCCACAGCACTGCTCCTCAGTATGTCCCCCACCCTGCCCCACAGCACTGCTCCTCAGTCTGTCTCCCTCCCTGCCCCACAGCACTGCTCCTCAGTCTGTCTCCCTCCCTGCCCCACAGCACTGCTCCTCAGTCTGTCTCCCTCCCTGCCCCACAGCACTGCTCCACAGTCTGTCCCCCACCCTGCCCCACAGCACTGCTCCTCAGTCTGTCTCCCTCCCTGCCCCACAGCACTGCTCCTCAGTCTGTCCCCCTCCCTGCCCACAGCACTGCTCCTCAGTCTGTCCCACTCCCTGCCCCACAGCACTGCTCCTCAGTCTGTCTCCCTCCCTGCCCCACAGTACTGCTCCTCAGTCTGTCTCCCTCCCTGCCCCACAGCACTGCTCCTCAGTCTGTCTCCCTCCCTGCCCACAGCACTGCTCCTCAGTCTGTCTCCCTCCCTGCCCCACAGCACTGCTCCTCAGTCTGTCCCCCTCCCTGCCCACAGCACTGCTCCTCAGTCTGTCCCACTCGTTGCCCCACAGCACTGCTCCTCAGTCTGTCTCCCTCTCTGCCCCACAGTACTGCTCCTCAGTCTGTCTCCCTCCCTGCCCACAGCACTGCTCCTCAGTCTGTCTCCCTCCCTGCCCCACAGCACTGCTCCTCAGTCTGCCCCCCACCCTGCCCCACAGCACTGCTCCTCAGTCTGTCCCACTCCCTTCCCTACAGCGCTGTCTGCTCCATTGTCCCATTCTCTGCCCCCCTGCACTGCTTATCTGTCACCCCCCTGCACCCACAGCTCTGATCCTCTATCATCACCCCCATATCCCCAAGGCACTTCTCAACCCCCCCCCCCCTGCACCCTCCCCAGCAGCCAGCCAACAACATTACGTCTAAACCTCATCTCAGGGGCTGTTACTTACAATTAATTACAGTGCCCAGGAGCTCAGCAGCAGAGACCATGTGCAGACCTTTTTCTGGGTAGATGGGCGGCCAGCCAGCGGCAGAGTCCATTATTCAGCGGGCGGGATAATTTGGTAAAAAAAAAAAAATCCTAAATGACAGGGGGGCACGTGCCTTGGTTCCCCCCCCCCCCCCCAACCCTTGGTTCTCTGCCTCTAAATCTGAATAGTTATTCAATATGCACTGCACCGGGACCCGCTTCAGCAGCAGTGAGAAAGGAGCCAGGAGCCCGTGCTTATATAATGAGCGGGGACCCGGCTCAGTGTATAATGAATGAGCGGGTCCTGGCACAGCATAGGGGTCCCGGCGGACAACGGAACATCGGGAGGCAATGGAGACAGTGCCCCCTTTAAGGCTAGCGCCCGGCGGCAGATGACTCCATTGGCGGGAGTTTCGCCATTGGCACTAAAGAATATATGAAGTGCAAATGATTGCGGCCTGTTACCTCACTCTCTGCACTTATGTCCGAACTCACTAGATTTAACGCCCTTCCCAATTTCAAGATCAATTAAACTAAATCTATTGCATTAAATGTATCCACCCCACCACACGGGATAGAGGGGATCCGTAGACCCTTTCTATTTATATGGCACCCAACGCACTTTAGGGTGTTCTTCTGTCCCGCGATGTTGCTGATCTTTATAGACTTCACCTTCTTCTCTTTACTACATAAGCTTAAGACAAATCTTAATAAGTGGTCAGCTCTCAGACTGTCCTGGTTGGGTAGAGTTAACACTGTAAAAATTAATGTATTACCAAAGGTCCTGTACCTTCTTCAGGCACTACCCATCGCCATACCTGACGCCTTTTTCAGGGAGCTTCAGGCCACGGTGGATCGATTTGTCTGGGTTACAACAAGTCATAGGCTGGCTATATCAATCTTAATCAGAAGACGGGAAGAGGGGGGTTCTTCAACTCCCACACCTTATCAGTTATTACTATGCAGTGGTGTAACTATAGCCCTGCAGCCCCCGCGGTGGCGGGGAGGTGCTGAGAAGGTGTGGGTGCCGGCGGGGGGGGGGGGGATTGTCTGCGGGGCTATTATTACTCACTGCCGTGTGCCCCTGGCGCATTTGTCTGCGGGTCCCGGCTCTCCCAGCTACTGCTGCTAATTAAAAACAGTGACACTTGGAAAATGGCTGCCCCCATACTGCGGACAGTTTTTGAGGATGCTAGAGGAGGCAGCGGCAAGGTGGGGGGGTTATTGAAATGTCGCGTTACCCTGTTGTTAAACAGTGGCCACTGATCGCAGGCTCCACTACAACCCTCGCTCTCATATACTCCCATGGCTCCTAAAAATCCCACGTCTCAAACACCCAACATTAGACCCAACTTTGCGTTGTTGGAAAATGTATATGTAATGTATTTATCAACCTTTAGCCAATTTTCTTTACCCATGCACTTATAATTTCACCCAGATTTACCGCCAAATTCAATCTCTTAATCATCTCTCTCCGTATGGGCCAAGGCTGGTATTAAAAGATTGTCAGACCTTATAAGTCCCACTGGTCTCCGTTCCTTTACCGAACTGACTCAGTCATTCAGACCTTCCCTCTAGTTGCTTTTGGGCGTACCGATAATTAAAACATTTCATGGCTTCTTCACCAATGTGAACTATAGGGTGGAAGCCAGTGGCAAACACACGATGCACACTATTTGGGTTTTGGGGGACTTCCTGAAAAACCTGATGTCTCCTGCAGGCGAGTATGGACTATACACCTTACCTTGAAAATAAGTGTGGGTCCCCTAACTGGATAACTTCTCAAGGATGTTGAGCAATCTGTTGCTCTCCAGCTGTTGTGGTTGTACTCAGTGGTGGAACTTGTGGGTGGTGCAAAAATATAATTTGTAAAATGGCAGTAGGTGACAGGGAGAGGCAGAGGGTGACAGGGGAAAACAGTGGTTTACAGGAAGAGGGTGAGAGGGGCAGCAGTGGATCCATAAGTCCCCAGGGACCCTGGTGCACTGCACCTGCTGCACCAATGGCAATGCTGCTTCTGGTGGTACTGCAACTCCCAGCATTCCAAAGGATCAAAGACCACCGGTTGCTGACCTCTGGTGTAAGCTAGCAGAGCATGCTGGGGCTCGCGATTTCACAATAGCTGGAAAGCCAAAGGTTGCCTTAGTTTACTCTACATTAAGAAATTTATAGCTCTGGTTTATTTAGCATCTATTGTGTTTTATTAAAGGTGAACTTGTGACACAGAGCAACATCTCCAGAGAGTCGGAGATGTGACATTTGCTGAATCGGACGTAGATGGCTGACAGCACTTACACAGACATGTCAAACCTGACTGCCGTCTGAAAGGTAATGTGACCTGGAGAGTTGAATGGCAGCCTTTTAATAGAGCATTAGGAGATTAAACTGCATTTGTTTACCCTGAGATTCACATGCCAGACACACGGGTGGGAAAATTGCATGTTTGCTCTGTGGAAATGATGGTTACTGGGTTTTAGTTGTTTTTATGTACTATTAAATCAGACTTTGTTCTGCTCTTTCATACTCCAGTTTTGTGTTTACCTTTTCAGAGTTTTTTTTTTAATAAATATAGAAATTTCAATAAAAGGTAACTTTTTAGTTGATTTTATTATATTTAGTTTTCTGCTTTAAGACCATTAAAAAATGACCTTACTAAACTTATTTATCTTTTCTATACATTATTTTTGTTTGCATTTGAGTTATTTATCTTGTAGTAATTCCACTTTTATTTTTAGGCTCCTCCCGCTGATATGGGCAGTGCCGGCCCAGGTCTGAAGCCTTCTTAAAACACAATCAAACTGCAACCTGAACCTGGGATATTGCAGCGACACCTCCTCTGACATCATCTCCAATAGCTGGTGAGCAGGCTCGCCATAGGCTATTAACAGGTCAGATGACCTGAGCCACCCGTCACACACTGCCCAGTTCTTTACGGGACCATACTTGCTCTCTACTTGGGTTGAAACCAAGAGTCACTGGACGTGCATTATTTTTCAGGGAACCTTTCACAATGGTACAAATCCATAAAAATAATAACAATAATAATAATAATAATAATAACGTTAAAACTTTTTATTTTAAAAGATAAAAAGTGGTTTTGAAGATCACAATCTCCTTTCTAATCCTATCAATAAGATAAATACTGAAGTGGCCTGTTATAGGGCCACACATACTGTAGACTATTATTCTGGTTCACTCGCAAAGGCAAATTCTTTCTTAGATTTGGATGGGGTTTTACTTCAAAGTGAGATCTATATTGCAGTGTATAAATAAAGCAGTCAGTATTTTCCCTGCACAGAAACAAAATAACTCACACAAATCGAATTATCTCTGCACATGTTACATCTGCCCCACCTGCAGTGCACATGGTTTTTTCCATTAGAGAAGGAATTTGCCTTTGCGAGTGAACCAGAATAAGGGACATTATGTACATGAACTGATAGAAATGAGATCTGAGACCACATAAATATGTTTTCATGTCACGTTTCACAGTGTGACAGTGTGTGTTTTACTCATACTACCAACATAGTCACAATGATCAAAGAAAGAACTTGGAGGACAGTCACAGGTGGGCAGTGCCCCCAGCTTTTCAGTGCTGTAATTTATGGCATCAGCTTGCAGTGGGCAGAGACAGAGGTGGAGCTACCATTGGTGCCAGGGCCCGATTAATGGGGGGGGGGGGGGGGATACAGGGGGTCAGTACCCCTGGGCCCTCCTCTATCCTGGGCCCCCTGTGGTTGGCATGTACTTTAAAAAAAAAAATTTGCTAAAGGTTTCAAGCATGGGAGTGGGGTAGTGCTGCAGCTTCATCTATCTGCCAATGTGACAATGATTAATGGTGCTGAGCACAAGGAGCCAGGGCACACTGACTGCACAAGTGTGCAGTGCATTACTGGGAGTTCACTAAGTCCCATCAGACTTTGCACAAGAGGTCAGAGGTTGAGAGACTTGTGCTGAGCTCTGCTTGGTGGAGCTCATCATATGCTTCTCAGGCCCTTGGAGGATAGCAGCAGCGGCCTCGTCATGGGAGGGCTTTTAATCAGAGGCCTATCAGGGCTCCTACAGAGTAAGGTACAGAAGCACAAAACACAGGCTTTTCATGTAATATTTTATATATATACTATGAGGCGCCCCCCCTGTCCTTCCGTTTTCCTAGAGATATATTTATTTATATATATATATATATATATTAATCCCCCCCCCCTGCAGTTACCCATTGACCAAGTTTATACTGCCTTTACTCTGTGTTTTGACAGTGTAATATTATCAGTTTGCGGCCAGTATTGACAAGTAGGAGGGCCCCCCCCCGTCTAAAGTGTCCCGGGCCCCCTGAAGGCTTAATCCGGCCCTGATTGGTGCAGCAGTTGAAGAGCCCTGGTCCCTGGAGGATTAGGGGGCCCACTGCTACTCCTGTCACCCTCTTTTTGTCACCCACTCTTTCTCCATGTCACAAACTGCCTCCCCCTGACTCTCCCTGTCATCCTCTGCCTCTCCCTGTCACCCACTGCCATGTTGCATATTGTGAACTTGGGTTGAAATTAAGAAGGGGGGCCCAAATTATATTTTTGAACCACTGGGTAGAGCCATGTTAATCAATGAGATTCACCATACTTTCCTAGCCTCCCAGAAGCTCCAGGAGACACCCGATTTTTGGGGTAGTCCCCCCACGGGGGCATGATGTCAGTGATAAGCAGCCATTTCAAAAATGACAGGCAGGAGCTGATTGGCTGGTTGTTTATCACTCTCCACTTTATCACTTTTTAAAGCTTGATACATCTGGCTCTCAGAGTGGTGGCATGCCCCCAAAATGATGAAAATGGGGGTCCTGCGTTAGTCTACACCTCTTCCACTCAAGGCCACGCCCACCCCTCTCGAGGCCACGTACTCCTTCGGACTCTGACGCACCTCTAGTGGAGCAGGTCATGATTCCACTGCGGCCAAAGTTGGGAAGTATGAAGTGTAAAAATAAAGCTGTCTAATAACTGTGGGCTACATGCAGAAGCAGACAGTATTTACCCTGCACAGAAACAGTATAAATGCATTTTCTCCCCTAAGGCTGGTTTCACACACTCCGGCTGCTGCCGGACGGTGAAATCCCGCACGGCCAGGGAGCCGTGCCGCACACATTAGTTGTGAATGGACACTATTGTGTCCATTCACACGGGACGGCCACGGCCCGGCCGCACGGCTGCAGCCGGATCCCACCACTGGAAGGGACGGCTGCCGGGCTGTGGCCATCCCCTCTATGATAAAGTACTGTGTGCGGCACGGCTCCCTGGCCGTGCGGGATTTCACCGTCCGGCAGGAGCCGGAGTGTGTGAAACCAGCCTTACATTGCAACATGGCGTCTTCCAGACACAAAATGACTTGCTTTTTTGCTTTACCGAATCTAGCCCAAACTAGCTGGAGTACCCTGCGTTGCCTGGGATTTTAAGAATGTTTGTTTACAAAAATAAATTTAAATATGAAACACACAGTATAATCTTCGCTACATTTTCAAAACAATAGAACATTGTGAAAATCATTTCTGAAGTAATATGTATGTAACAAAGTTTGTTTACATACAACCCCCAATCTCAAAGCGTAATTTGGTATAGTAGAGAGCTGAGAATGCCAGGAAAAGGGCCGTATTCAATGCGGCCGGCGAGGGGGTTAAACAGCAGGGATCGCCGAAAACAAATGACCCTCGCCGTTTAACCCCCACGCCGGCCGCTCACCCTATTCTACGTTTCGGGGGAATCCTCACTGTCAGAGGACAGCGAGGATTCCCCAAAACAGTGAGGCTCGCGGCTAATGCAGGGAGCCCGCTGCATTTAGCTGCGAGCCTCGCTGTTTAATGGCCAAAAATGCAGTTTCTCTGTCGCTGCAAAAACCTAGCGACATGGAAACGCCGTGCGCAAGGGGTCAGTTGAATACTGACTGTGCGAGCTGTGACAGCGAGCAGTCAGCACTGCTCGCTGTCACAGCGAGCAAAAATCATTGAATATACCCCTAAAGCCTGACAAAACATGACAACACAAAACGCTCACTATGAGGCCCTATCCATATGCCGTAAGGCCCCACAATGAGCGTACAGCAAAAATTTAGGTTTTGAATTCATAAAAAATTAACAGTAATTCATTTTGAGTTGGAATTTTTTAGTTGCCCCAGCCGTGTTTTAATACACTCATATGTAAAATCTCACAATCTTCCCTTGTAAACTGTGGATTTATATAGAAAGACAGACGGACAAATTTTCACTTTTATACATTAGTTCTCCCACTTCCGCGGTGTTGTGACTGCCCTGTGTGTATCAATAAAGCTATGAAGTCTGTATTTCAAACAGAACAATCATTTTAAGACCATGTTGTTTACACTTTTTCGAATATTTAAATTGGAGCGTTCCCTGAGAAAAGTAGCAAAAGTGGGCGTGGCCTAAACAGCGCTTCACTTTATTTATCATGCAACTATGGCGATTGGGAGATTTTGGGTAACAGTTGCATAATATATATATATTTATATCATTTCTATTGTTAATTATAAAATATAGCTTCGGTCAATGTTTATATTTAATGTGTTAGTAATTAGCCCTTTGTGGTGCTTATTAACTGCGTGTTGCTTAGTGTCCTTTCAAATTATTGGTTATGAGTGTAAAGTCAGACGGGCAGATCCCAGCCATTACAATCCACCACAATAGCCTTTTGAATAGAGTTTTTTTCCGAATGGCAAGATAAGGGGCCAAATGCCAGAAACAAATGTTTTTCCCAGTAGAACAAGGTCATCTGTAAATGTCAGGAACAATTGGCGCGTTCCCTAAACCTCCTTGTTTTTGTAATTGCGTGTCAGACCAAGTGCACTCAGAATGTACGCAGTTGTTTGATACAAGGAGAGTGAAATGAGATAATCCATGTTTTCATCATCGATAGGCCCCTCTTTCACGGGACATGGGGCGTACTTTAATGGGCTGAGCAGTTTTGGGCCTGTAAGAAAGAGTCGGCCCTTTCTCATCACTGTGAGAATGGGCCCAGTGAATTCTTTCCAAGTGTTTACTCAGCATTTGTCTCCTGCCCCATCAGAGGAATGAGGAGGGGGGTGCCGACTGATCTTTTGTCCTCCCATACAGCCTGATGTGTTATGACAATGTTCCATGAATATGCAGAAAGGCAGAACGAATTAGACCCAGAACATTTCCCCCCAGGCTCCTCTCTCTCTCTCTCTCTCTCTCTCTCTCTCTCTCTCTCTCTCTCTCTCTCTCCCCCTCTCTCTTTTTTTTTTTTTTGCCTGGGATGTTCAGAGTGTTAAAGATGACCTGTTCATAGCAAGGGCATCCAAACCTAGATCTCCCTCTAGATAGGGGCTCATGGATCCCACGCATGTCCAAATTTGTTAATGTCTGACGTGGAGCCCGCTCAGCCTTAGTCACTGCCCTCTCTTTTGTCTGCGGGGTTACTTTTTAAAGCCACTGAAGTAATTTACTGGTAGATAAAGCAAATGACACACTGCTGGGAAGGTCTACACATGACAATACTATTTACATGTATGTGCGTGTATGGATAGTAAAGGTGGAGTGGAAACTATGTATCCCATGTTGGTAAGTTCTACATTATAAGGCCCATATTCAAGGCATAATTCAGCATGGTACTAGATCTAATTTTCTGGTAGAGCTCAATAACACACAGGGGTACATGTATGAAGCAGTGATAAGGGAGGAGAAGTGATAAAGTGCCTGGTACTTTATCACTGGCCAATCAGCTCCAAGCTGTAACTTAACAGTCAGGAGCTGATTGGCTGGTGATAAAGTACCAGGCACTTTATCACTTCTCCTCCCTTATCACTGCTTCATACATCTACCCCACAGTACCCACACAAATGAAAATATCAATACATCCTTATATACATTAAATTATAGATGCAGACTGACAACACAGTATACAATAATAATCAACCTCCCGGGGGTGATAAGTCGATCAATAAAACAATAAAAATAACATACTGTACATATGCACAAAATTAATTAATAAAAGGGTGTTGACTCTGGACGTATGCTAATGCTGGCCACACATCAGACCAACTTTCCTCCAACCAACCAACTAGTTGGTTGGATGGAATAAAAACCTGGTACTGGATAGGAGCAAATGTAATTTGTAATTAAGTCATTAGTTTCCCAAATTGGAAAATGGACAACAACTGTCACTCAGACAATGGCCCTTATTCAGATCTGTGCGGCCGGAGCCGCACACGGTGCTCCGGCCGCACAAACCAATCCCCGCCCACGATACGGATCGCCACGGCCGTCCGTACACGGACGGCTGGCGATCCGCAAGAAAATGGTGGGGCGTACGCCTCCACCATGGTGGGAGCTGCCCCCTGCATTCGATGGTCGGCGACCATCGAAGGCAGGGCCGCACGCCCCACCAGGTCCCGCAAGCTGAGACCACACGGACAATCGTCCGTGTGATAGCTTGTATGGGGGCTGAGAGCTGACATCCGGCGACGTCAGCTTTCCGCCCCCATCACTGGCGTCATACCCTCATTAGCATGCATACGCCCCGCGTTTGCATGGGAACGCCCATGAAACGCGGGGCGTATGCATAGGGAAATGAGGGTATGAAGCCCCTCACGCCCCTATACGCCCCCTTTGCGGCGGACGAACTACGTCTGCGGCGAATTGGGCTGCACATGCGCAGATTGACCTCTGCGCATGTGCAGACTGAAAACATCGGCGGTACGGCCGCACGCGGGCCGTACCGCACGATTCAGAATAAGGGCCAATGTACTGTAGTTGGCAGGGGCGAATTTAGGGGTCAGGCCGCCCCTAGGCACAACATTTTTGGCCGCCCCTGTATACATCGGATATACATACACACATATATATATATATATATATATATATATGTGTGTGTGTGTGTGTATATATATGTATAAACACACAGTGTGTATATATATATATATATACATACATAAATACATACACACTATATATAGATAGATATAGATATATAGATATATCTATATATATACATATATATGACCCAGAGCCTGCCAGAAATGCTAATAAATTGAAGAGCTGACTGCCTTACTCATTGTGAAGTAGCAGTCAGCCCAGCAGCTATGTGTTCAGTCTTCTGAGTCTGCCTCCGTCTCCAGTCTCCACACAGCAGACAGCACAAAGTGCCCGGATCCCGCCTCCTTGAACAGCCTGCGCGCACAGCCAGTGACTGAGGCGCAGGCTGCTTACACAATAGGACAGCTGAGCTGAGCCGTCGCAATGCTGCCCTTTAGTTAGGGTGCCGGTGGCTCAGCTGTCAATCACCGCAGCACGGGGAGGGAGCGGAGCGCTGCAGATCGGATTCTTAATAGAGATCCGATCTGTGCTGGGGCGGAAGCCGCGGACCTGCTCTGAGGACAGCCGGGCAGTTCACAGCTCTCTGCCCGGCTGTCAATTCGGAGTGCCTGGCTGGTGGCGGGCTGGCTGGTCACAGTCTGCCGCCCATGATAGGTGCCGCCCCTAGGCCCGTGCCTCACGGGCCTAGTGATAAATCCGGCACTGGTAGTTGGACCTATTTGATTTAAACAATTTCACTGAATGTTTTTGTCCATTCTCCTGTTTGTAAACACATTGCTTATTGGCATTTGCCCCCATACAGTACCAGATTTTCAGTCCAACCAACCAACTAGTTGGATGGTTGTAGGAAAGTTGGTCTGATGTGTGGCCAGCATTAGCCGGCTCACTGAGCAGTGTACATCTCCTTTCTCAGATTTTTAAGAAAAAAAAGGGGGAATGATAAATTATTTCGCTCCTTATGGAGTAATCCTTACGAAGGAAATAAGATAATAACTCAATTACTGGGAGCGGTAGAAGAATGACAAATGCACTGTCCCTTTGGAGTGGAAAGGGCTGATGTCCAGCTCAACACTGGCAAATGGTGTAATGCAGACCTGACACCTCCAATATCCATAATTCCCACAGTCCAATGTAGGCAAGACTTAGATACTGTGGGTGGTTGTTATTCACCTGCTGTAGGTCAGTAACTTTTGAGGTGCCGCACCCTGTTGGCCGTGATGGAAAATCAACAGATGGGCTCCAGGTTCTAGGCGGTGCATGTAATAACCGCTATGGAGGGTTCCTGACAGGGGAGTAACTAGATATTCGTAGGCCCCATAGCAAAAGTTTGTAAGGGCCCCTATATCCCAAATAACGGCAATAAATGTATATAGCAAATATAACTTATACAGTAAAGATGGGCCCCCTTCAGCTCTTGGCCACTGGCGTAACTATAGCTCCGCAGCCCCCGCGGTGGCGGGGAGGCGCAGAGAAAGTTTGGGCGCCGGGGGTCTGCGGGGCTATAGTTACCCGCCGCTGTCTGCTGGTACCTGCCTGCGTGCCGGCACAGTCCTGTCTCTCCCAGCGCTGGCTCCTGCTTCTATAATGAAAAGGGACACTTAGAAAATGGCTGCCGCCATACTGCAGACAGTTTTCTGTCTGCAGTATGGGGGCAGCCATTTTCTAAGAGTCCCTTTTCATTATAGCAGCAGGATCCGGCGCGCCGAGAGAGACGGGACTGTGACCGGAGATGCGGCTGCGGCTGGGCAGGTATGGGCATGGGGGGGCGCCGAGGGGAGGGGGAGTGGGAGAGGGGGCGGCAAAAAAATATGCGGCGGGGGGGCGCAAAAAAGATAGTTACGCCACTGCTCTTGGCCCCATAGCAGCTGCACCCCTTGCACCTATGGTAGTTACGCCCTTGGTTCCTAAGGCTGACTGACTGTCCACCCGGCTCCGTCTCCCCTCCTGTTAATTGATGGAAAGGATATATCTGCAGTCCGTTTCCCTCTAGCACGGTGATGGCTTCCAGAAGATATAGGCAGTGCAGTGGCCTTTTTGAAAAATCCGTCCTGAGCGGTGAAACGCGTCAAAAGAGACTCCTGATCTGGAAAAGATACAGAGTTGCACTGCCCCGTAATAGAGGGAAACAGGCTGCAGACATATCCTATCCGTCAATTAAAGAGGTTCTAGTTCTTTCTATAACTTGACCAAGTGTAAAATATTAGACAACAGTAACTGAAATCCAAATTATGACATTTAAACCTCCATAATGACATGTGCAATAGACGGGTGTGCGACACGCACTGTGACCAAGTGACGTCCTGTCTCAGGTAATCTGGCAGCAACGTCCCCATCTCTATACTGACAGGAATTGTTAGGTAATTTCTTGTGCTGTGTATCAGGAAGTGATTTTCAGTACATAGCACATAGGCCCACTCTTATTTGCCGGCTTCGCTGAAAAGCAGAGCTCGCGTTCCATAACACTTTGACATGTTGATTGCTTTGTAAATAATGGAAGACACAGAAAAACATGTTTATCCTTTTCTTTATAACTTGACCCACAAAGTCATCTACAGTTTGACATAAATAACACTACCCGTGTTAACAAAACCACTTTGACAAAAAAAAAAGATATATTGTACAAATAACTGTAAAGAAAAATCTGGCAAAGAACACATATGTTATGCTAACAGAGAATAAAAAAGCGAAATGACAATTTGACCTAATAGTAAAAAGATTTTGTATAACAGTAAAACAGTTGAAAACACAAAGAAATACTTTGTAGCCGCTATTCATTAAAAGAGTCCTGATTTGAACTCAGAGATATGGGGAATTCTCACTGCGGTCCAATACAAGCAAGAAGGAGATCTTTGTATGGACCCTCCTTGCAGATGTATGGGAAATCAATGGTCCAAAGGTGCATCTCACAAGGGGGGCCATTTATTAAGGATTGCATATGCAATACTGGTCGGGTCTCCCTTATCCGTATATTCCAAAAACAGAAATATTCTGTGTTTTTGAGGGGGGGTTGTTTACCTTGCCCCTTTTTTCCATACTTACCTCGTCCCCCGATGTCTATGGCAGCCTTCAGGATAGTCTTCAGCAGCATCTCTGGTCCCAGGGGTGCATTGTGCGGGGGCGGAACCGGAGATGCCGCTGAAGAGGATCCTGAAGGATGCAGGGGGACACCGTGGATGTCGGGAAACCATCGGGGCACCACCAGGAGACCAGATAAGTATGGGGAAAAAAATATTCCAAAATCCGGAAAAATCCCTTATCCAAAATGCTTGTGGTCCGGAGCATTTCGGATAAGGGATACTCAACTTGTATTACCGCCCAGTATGGCATTGTAATATATGATCCTATCATGGGGATGTATCATCCTGCACACGCAGTGACATGGTTCCAAAAGGAGCCCGTCCCTGCCGGGCTCAGCCGGGTGCCGGTGCCTGCAGGGGGTGGGGGTGGAGTCTATATTTGCACAGTCAGCGCTGATCCCCAGCAGCAGTGCGGTCTGTAGCGGAGGTGTTGATACATCGAGCAGCTTTGCATCCTCCCATAGTAACCTAAGGGGGATACATCCGGTGATGATGCAGTAGGGATCGCAGCAGGGATCGGAGATTCCTGCTGTGGTCCCCCCTGATACATTCAGGCGATATTTAGTATTTGCGGCTAACCACCAAAAATGTATGTTTTCGGGGATTTAGCCACAAATATTACATGATGAATGGGCCCCAAGATCACAAGAGGCTGTGCGGTTCCAGATGGCTGATAGACAATGCATCTGCCAAAACCATATAATTAGTAAGTCAACAAAAGCAAAAATGTCGATATGGCTATGGTCGACACATTAAAAGGTCAACATGAGTTTTGGGTGGAATTTAAAAACATTTTTTGAACATTTTCCGACTTACGTCGACTCCGCTTGGGAACAGTAAAGTGTGACGTGCGCAGAGGAGTGAGGCGCTTGGTACACTAATTGGGGGCCCAGATGCTCAGGGGTCAACAATGACACAAAAAAGTGAAAATCTCATGTCGACCTTTTCATGACTATTTTCCAGTGTCTACTTTGTGCATGTCGACCTAGATATTGTTGATATACCACACCCTGATCTGCAGATCTTTTTTATATGTGTGGGCATTCCCAATTCGTCTTCTTCATCTATTTACATTATGAACAGCTGAAATGACAATCGATTGGGGCAATTTCCAGATATGAAGATGCAATCTTTAGATGGAAAAATCTGCCGATCACTGAAATAAATCTGTAATGTGTGGGTAAAGTCAGATAGATTGTAAAATCCATTTATCTGGTCAAAAAATCCCTGTATCTGGAAATCCATAAATTGTGATTGCTAATGTATGGGGCCCATTACACATACATTAACAAAAGACAATACAGATGTTGAAAGGTATTTATAAAGCATAATGATGACCAAGACCCAAACCTGGGGAAGTACTCCACTCTGAGATCTCTGCCTCTGTGACGGTCTGTGAGGGTCTGTGTGGGGTCTGTGATGCAGCGCTCTTCTCTTTCAACACAACCCAGGGTAGTTCCTGACAGTGCAGACATTTACATCCCATTAGATGGAAGTCTGAGAAGACCCTGGTGTCTACTCTGATGCAATATCCACCTATACTGAATTACACTTTGTAAGGAGACCCAGACATCACATCCTGAGTGGAGCTGGATCAAGATAATTGGAAAGGGGTGTTATCATGCTGATTTGGGGTATTGGTACTGTGGCTAAATGTCTGGGACATCTGTCTAAAGGACTGCAATCTGAATCTGCAGCTTCAATCGCTTTAGGTCAGAGGTTTGCTGGAAAGATTGGGGGCTCACCTGTGGAGGGTGCCGGACGGGGTCCCGACAGTCGGGATCCCGAAAGACATTTACCCGACATCGGGATCCCGACTGTCAAAAAACCGACAGCTGGGTTCCCGATGACCACCTGCTGTTTTCCCTCGTGGGGGTCCACGACTCCCATAGAGTAATAATAGAATAGGTGGCGAGCGTAGAGAGCTACCGTGCCCGCAGCGTGGTGAGTGCAGCGAGCCCGCAAGGGGCTTAGTTGCGCTCACCATGCTGTCTGGGTCCGGCCAGTCGGGATCCCGACGTCGGGCTAATGACTGTCGGGATCCCGACTGTCGGACCCCTGTACCACACCCCCTGTGGATGTTGTGTTACAATGGTCTTGATACAGAGGTGATGTAGGGCCAGACTTGTCATCTGGCAAATGCCAGAAGGGCAGATGGACTGGCCCCATAGAGATCTAGGCTGGCTGGAGCTGGGCAGTCTCCCGGCTACCTGTTCACCTGCCTGTCTTACTGCCCGTCCCTGGCCAGCATACTGATACAAATCCCCATGGCACGCCTTCTGACTTATAGCATGACCATGTGAGCAATGGCGGTGTCCCCCTGACATGCCAGAGCTGTGAAGAAGCCCAGGTCTGTCCATGGGTGGATGCAAAGTTTTTACAATGCCCATGTTTGCACAGTTAAGCCACTATTATTGAACTGTGCATGCGCAGAGTTGTACTTTGTATGTGCCACAATGGTCTTAAATTGGTGAGAATTTGTTATGTGATTGACTGTCATTGAGCATTTATGGTTGGTAACAATGGCTGGCTAGTCAAACATAAACTTGTTGCGTTGGCAGCTTACTTGCAACTGACATGATGAGCCACCATAGGGTTGCTCAGGGGTCCAGTGGTGTGAATGTTGCATCTTTGTACACAAGTGTACCTGTGTTTGTCCCTCTGTACCTTCCTCTGTAGGAGACCTCACAGGCTCAGCGCTGCATCTGAAGAAAAACCCTCCCATGATGCTGCCTTCCATGGGCCTGAGATGCATGTGATGAGCTCCACCAGAGCTCAGCATAAGCCTCTCAGCCTCTGACCTCTTGTGCAGTCTCATGGGACTTATGCTGGGTAAACACCAAAAACGATTTGGATTGGATGCAAATCGTATGCAAATCGGATCGTACGATTTGCATACAATTTGCATACAATTTGCATACAATTTGCATACGATTTGCATACGATCCGATCCCCTCTGTATTCAGATGAATGAATCTTTTACAGATCCTACCTGCAGCAGGTAGGAACAGATTCGGATCCATTTCAGATCCAACCAAACGATTTTGACCAAATCTGCATCCAATCTGCATCCAATCAGTCTGAATTGGATCCAGATTGATGGGATTGTGCCAAAATCGTTTCGGTGTGTACCCAGCATAAGTCAACTCCCAGTAATGCACTGCATGCTTATACAGCCAGTGTGCCCTGGCTCTCGATGCTGAGAACCAGTAATTTGTCACATTGACAGATAGGTGAAGATGCAGCACTACCCCACTCCCATACACAAAACCTTTAGCTTAATTTTTTTTAAATTCATGCCAACCACAGGGTACAGGATAGAGGGGGGGGGGGGGGTGTACTGACCCCCTAAGCCCCCCTTAATCCGGCCCTGCCACAAAGGACAGCAATTAGCCCTTTAGCTCTTAGTTTAATATCTCAGTTTTTGGACCTCCAACTTCTAAAGGTGCTATGAAGTAGACACAAACCTTCATACACAAGTACATTTGCTTAAGAGTCAATTAATATAACATGTTTCGCTAGAAACTACATGTAACTTTAAAAAAAATCCCAAAACTATACAATTTTACTTTTTAATTTTCACTTAATTTCAGTCAACCCCTTTTAAAAAGTCAGTTCATCAATTTCCCTTAAACCACTAGCCACTGTGACAGACTGTCCATCGCTGTGGGTTTCTTATATGTTTTTGATCGGATTGCAGGTGATTTTATTGGCGAGGGCCCCCACAAGTTAATTGTCATGTGACCACTACTGACACTGATCCTTATTCTGCTTGGAGCGTCCGGGCCGTACGCGTACGTCCCGGGGTTTTTTACGATCTGCGCATGTGCAGATACGCTAATGCGCCGGCGCGAACACTCCACAACGCTTATTTGCCGGCTTCGCTGAAAAGCAGAGCTCGCGTTCCATAACACTTTGACATGTTGATTGCTTTGTAAATAATGGAAGACACAGAAAAACATGTTTATCCTTTTCTTTATAACTTGACCCACAAAGTCATCTACAGTTTGACATAAATAACACTACCCGTGTTAACAAAACCACTTTGACAAAAAAAAAAAGATATATTGTACAAATAACTGTAAAGAAAAATCTGGCAAAGAACACATATGTTATGCTAACAGAGAATAAAAAAGCGAAATGACAATTTGACCTAATAGTAAAAAGATTTTGTATAACAGTAAAACAGTTGAAAACACAAAGAAATACTTTGTAGCCGCTATTCATTAAAAGAGTCCTGATTTGAACTCAGAGATATGGGGAATTCTCACTGCGGTCCAATACAAGCAAGAAGGAGATCTTTGTATGGACCCTCCTTGCAGATGTATGGAAAATCAATGGTCCAAAGGTGCATCTCACAAGGGGGGCCATTTATTAAGGATTGCATATGCAATACTGGTCGGGTCTCCCTTATCCGTATATTCCAAAAACAGAAATATTCTGTGTTTTTGAGGGGGGGTTGTTTACCTTGCCCCTTTTTTCCATACTTACCTCGTCCCCCGATGTCTATGGCAGCCTTCAGGATAGTCTTCAGCAGCATCTCTGGTCCCAGGGGTGCATTGTGCGGGGGCGGAACCGGAGATGCCGCTGAAGAGGATCCTGAAGGATGCAGGGGGACACCGTGGATGTCGGGAAACCATCGGGGCACCACCAGGAGACCAGATAAGTATGGGGAAAAAAATATTCCAAAATCCGGAAAAATCCCTTATCCAAAATGCTTGTGGTCCGGAGCATTTCGGATAAGGGATACTCAACTTGTATTACCGCCCAGTATGGCATTGTAATATATGATCCTATCATGGGGATGTATCATCCTGCACACGCAGTGACATGGTTCCAAAAGGAGCCCGTCCCTGCCGGGCTCAGCCGGGTGCCGGTGCCTGCAGGGGGTGGGGGTGGAGTCTATATTTGCACAGTCAGCGCTGATCCCCAGCAGCAGTGCGGTCTGTAGCGGAGGTGTTGATACATCGAGCAGCTTTGCATCCTCCCATAGTAACCTAAGGGGGATACATCCGGTGATGATGCAGTAGGGATCGCAGCAGGGATCGGAGATTCCTGCTGTGGTCCCCCCTGATACATTCAGGCGATATTTAGTATTTGCGGCTAACCACCAAAAATGTATGTTTTCGGGGATTTAGCCACAAATATTACATGATGAATGGGCCCCAAGATCACAAGAGGCTGTGCGGTTCCAGATGGCTGATAGACAATGCATCTGCCAAAAACCATATAATTAGTAAGTCAACAAAAGCAAAAATGTCGATATGGCTATGGTCGACACATTAAAAGGTCAACATGAGTTTTGGGTGGAATTTAAAAACATTTTTTGAACATTTTCCGACTTACGTCGACTCCGCTTGGGAACAGTAAAGTGTGACGTGCGCAGAGGAGTGAGGCGCTTGGTACACTAATTGGGGGCCCAGATGCTCAGGGGTCAACAATGACACAAAAAAGTGAAAATCTCATGTCGACCTTTTCATGACTATTTTCCAGTGTCTACTTTGTGCATGTCGACCTAGATATTGTTGATATACCACACCCTGATCTGCAGATCTTTTTTATATGTGTGGGCATTCCCAATTCGTCTTCTTCATCTATTTACATTATGAACAGCTGAAATGACAATCGATTGGGGCAATTTCCAGATATGAAGATGCAATCTTTAGATGGAAAAATCTGCCGATCACTGAAATAAATCTGTAATGTGTGGGTAAAGTCAGATAGATTGTAAAATCCATTTATCTGGTCAAAAAATCCCTGTATCTGGAAATCCATAAATTGTGATTGCTAATGTATGGGGCCCATTACACATACATTAACAAAAGACAATACAGATGTTGAAAGGTATTTATAAAGCATAATGATGACCAAGACCCAAACCTGGGGAAGTACTCCACTCTGAGATCTCTGCCTCTGTGACGGTCTGTGAGGGTCTGTGTGGGGTCTGTGATGCAGCGCTCTTCTCTTTCAACACAACCCAGGGTAGTTCCTGACAGTGCAGACATTTACATCCCATTAGATGGAAGTCTGAGAAGACCCTGGTGTCTACTCTGATGCAATATCCACCTATACTGAATTACACTTTGTAAGGAGACCCAGACATCACATCCTGAGTGGAGCTGGATCAAGATAATTGGAAAGGGGTGTTATCATGCTGATTTGGGGTATTGGTACTGTGGCTAAATGTCTGGGACATCTGTCTAAAGGACTGCAATCTGAATCTGCAGCTTCAATCGCTTTAGGTCAGAGGTTTGCTGGAAAGATTGGGGGCTCACCTGTGGAGGGTGCCGGACGGGGTCCCGACAGTCGGGATCCCGAAAGACATTTACCCGACATCGGGATCCCGACTGTCAAAAAACCGACAGCTGGGTTCCCGATGACCACCTGCTGTTTTCCCTCGTGGGGGTCCACGACTCCCATAGAGTAATAATAGAATAGGTGGCGAGCGTAGAGAGCTACCGTGCCCGCAGCGTGGTGAGTGCAGCGAGCCCGCAAGGGGCTTAGTTGCGCTCACCATGCTGTCTGGGTCCGGCCAGTCGGGATCCCGACGTCGGGCTAATGACTGTCGGGATCCCGACTGTCGGACCCCTGTACCACACCCCCTGTGGATGTTGTGTTACAATGGTCTTGATACAGAGGTGATGTAGGGCCAGACTTGTCATCTGGCAAATGCCAGAAGGGCAGATGGACTGGCCCCATAGAGATCTAGGCTGGCTGGAGCTGGGCAGTCTCCCGGCTACCTGTTCACCTGCCTGTCTTACTGCCCGTCCCTGGCCAGCATACTGATATAAATCCCCATGGCACGCCTTCTGACTTATAGCATGACCATGTGAGCAATGGCCGTGTCCCCCTGACATGCCAGGGCTGTGAAGAAGCCCAGGTCTGTCCATGGGTGGATGCAAAGTTTTTACAATGCCCATGTTTGCACAGTTAAGCCACTATTATTGAACTGTGCATGCGCAGAGTTGTACTTTGTATGTGCCACAATGGTCTTAAATTGGTGAGAATTTGTTATGTGATTGACTGTCATTGAGCATTTATGGTTGGTAACAATGGCTGGCTAGTCAAACATAAACTTGTTGCGTTGGCAGCTTACTTGCAACTGACATGATGAGCCACCATAGGGTTGCTCAGGGGTCCAGTGGTGTGAATGTTGCATCTTTGTACACAAGTGTACCTGTGTTTGTCCCTCTGTACCTTCCTCTGTAGGAGACCTCACAGGCTCAGCGCTGCATCTGAAGAAAAACCCTCCCATGATGCTGCCTTCCATGGGCCTGAGATGCATGTGATGAGCTCCACCAGAGCTCAGCATAAGCCTCTCAGCCTCTGACCTCTTGTGCAGTCTCATGGGACTTATGCTGGGTAAACACCAAAAACGATTTGGATTGGATGCAAATCGTATGCAAATCGGATCGTACGATTTGCATACAATTTGCATACAATTTGCATACAATTTGCATACGATTTGCATACGATCCGATCCCCTCTGTATTCAGATGAATGAATCTTTTACAGATCCTACCTGCAGCAGGTAGGAACAGATTCGGATCCATTTCAGATCCAACCAAACGATTTTGACCAAATCTGCATCCAATCTGCATCCAATCAGTCTGAATTGGATCCAGATTGATGGGATTGTGCCAAAATCGTTTCGGTGTGTACCCAGCATAAGTCAACTCCCAGTAATGCACTGCATGCTTATACAGCCAGTGTGCCCTGGCTCTCGATGCTGAGAACCAGTAATTTGTCACATTGACAGATAGGTGAAGATGCAGCACTACCCCACTCCCATACACAAAACCTTTAGCTTAATTTTTTTTAAATTCATGCCAACCACAGGGTACAGGATAGAGGGGGGGGGGGGTGTACTGACCCCCTAAGCCCCCCTTAATCCGGCCCTGCCACAAAGGACAGCAATTAGCCCTTTAGCTCTTAGTTTAATATCTCAGTTTTTGGACCTCCAACTTCTAAAGGTGCTATGAAGTAGACACAAACCTTCATACACAAGTACATTTGCTTAAGAGTCAATTAATATAACATGTTTCGCTAGAAACTACATGTAACTTTAAAAAAAATCCCAAAACTATACAATTTTACTTTTTAATTTTCACTTAATTTCAGTCAACCCCTTTTAAAAAGTCAGTTCATCAATTTCCCTTAAACCACTAGCCACTGTGACAGACTGTCCATCGCTGTGGGTTTCTTATATGTTTTTGATCGGATTGCAGGTGATTTTATTGGCGAGGGCCCCCACAAGTTAATTGTCATGTGACCACTACTGACACTGATCCTTATTCTGCTTGGAGCGTCCGGGCCGTACGCGTACGTCCCGGGGTTTTTTACGATCTGCGCATGTGCAGATACGCTAATGCGCCGGCGCGAACACTCCACAACGCTTACGGCCGGGCTCTCAACGTGCGAAAAAACCTGTACGCGAGCGTACGGGTAATGGGGCGGCATAGGGGCGTGTTGATGGGAGCGGCCGAAATAATGAGGGAAAATGGGCGTAAATATGGGCGTACACGAGGGTGTGCACCCAAAATGAGCGGTGCTACTACCGCACGATCGACTAAGGCACCGTTCGTTTCGGACGCCAAACAGGCGGCCGCCAACCGCCAGCTAAAACCACCCCTACAGATACCGCATGCCAGCGTGCGCCTGAGTTGGCTAATTAACGCTGATTACTACTCAAACACATACACCTGAATGTAATAAGCAATGCTGCAGTCTATTAACTACAAACCATGATTTCACTGCCTGCAAGCCACACATGCAGCACGCAAACACATTGGAAGCTTATGTTTCTATACTTCTCCACATTTAAAGGTTTGTTTAATTTAAGGTAAGAATCTTTTTATACGCTAAGGTAGGTATTTGCTAAACAGACACATTCACTACCTGCTTTCATAGACTTTACGCAGTAGCACACTCAATCTACACAAGTCGACATGTGTCAACGTGTTCACTCTAATACTAACATAGGTTTTGTATTTAGGATACAATAACATAAACCACATCTAACACCTACAAACGATGTTTCAGCAATGTTTGAAGCCCATGACCACTATTTTCCACACAATCTTTGTATAGTACCCAAAATTATGACCTGTACCACTATCTCATCTGCTATGATTTGGATTTCACTACACTCTGGATGTAAGATGCCACCAATCACATTATTGCACTCTCATCTCTCTAACAAAGGATTCCTACATCTGATTATGACACTGTCAAATCATATATATTTTAAAAGTTATGCATGTTTGTTCACAAGCTAATTTATCATGTTTGGCCCATTCACACATCTTTTTTTAGGGAGGACACATATGCATTCCTACACAAATTTACCTTTTCACCCTTGTTTGTCTGCCTCACCCACTCCATGAGGAAAGCATTGTTCTGGACCTGCTTTTACCTACTACTGTAGGAGCTACCTCACCTGCACACAAACTGCTTTCTCACCTATTAAGTTGCTCTGCACATGTGCTGACACAAACTAATTAGCAGGGAAAAGTTGGATAGGAACATGGGAATGGCCATGGAGAGGGTTACACATGGGAAACTTCCACCACACTTCAACAAATGTTCAAAAATACCCTGGTCAGTAAGTACACATAAATCTAGTATTTGTTTCACACAAGAAATGACACATACCACAATTTTGATTTAATTTGTAAAATAAATTTATTTGCTGTTCAGCATCACAGCTTGACACTTTAATGTGAGAAATCAAAAAAACAAATAAAATAGACACACAAATAATAAAACAGCCAGAACAAGAGGTTGCATATCTCCAAACATGTGTTACCCTGCAAATGCAATGGTGAAAGAAATGGGGACACCAGAATACGTACTGCAACAACCAGGGTGAATACTAAGCAAGATACACACCACCAAAAAAAAATATCCTGCATTTGTAGAGGTCAAAATACGAACTTTCATGCCCATGGCACGCAAATGGATCGATGGGCAACTCAGGAAGCGGATGTCCAGTGCAATTTAAACCTTTGGCCTCCAACCACAGAGGAAGTGAACCAGGTCTCATTTGGGCCCTTTTTTGCCCCTTTTAGATGGGGCCTTGGGGACAGGGGCCTTTGGGTCAGCTGGCTTTCGGCGTCTTCCCCTAGTCGACACAGGAGGGTCAGCCGAGGTGGAAGGTTGGGGAGCAGCTTGGGGTGGGGCAGCAGATGGGGGATTGTCCCGTTGGGACCTGGCGGTGGACAGCTGCTCCGCAAGAAGTTCATTCTGGCGGCTGAGGTGTTGGCCAATGCTTAGCATGCCAGCCGCCAGAGTTTCATTAATGCGGTTCAACGCCTCAACCTGCAGCTGGTTTGTGGCCTTCCACTCCGCCAGAAAATCCGCCACCTGCTGCTGACGGATCGCAGCATCCACCCCTTGCTGCTCGATCCTGTCCAGCGTCACCAACAGGCTCTCACTCAATGTCTCCTGTGGCTGGGGCTGGGGGCGACGTCTTGCTGGAGGCTGGACCACCTGCTCCACCTGTGGCTCTGCAGAGGCCGATGCTGCCGGTACATCCTGACTTTCTGCTTCTGCTAGGATAAGAATTGAAAACAATGTCACCATCACATACGCAATAAAAAATATCTTTCTAAATACAATGCATTACTGTGACTTACCATCAAAAGCAGCAGCAAAGACCTCCACCGGGAGCTCACTGTCCATATTGGAGATCCCCCTGATCTCCCCCACATCGATGACGTCACAGGAGTCCAGCTCCAGGGGGGTAAACTCCAAATGGTCAGGCATAGGACCGCTCCCGGTGGACATGCTGTGGTTGTACCGGTCAGTCATCTTCCTCTTCAGGGCACTTTTGAAGTCAGTCCACCTACAAGTTTAAAAATAAAAAAATATCACCATGAGATATGTGCACCACTGTGCTACGTGTAGGGTTACCACCTAGTCCCTTTAATTCCGGACACATGTTACTTACACAGGTTCTGTGGCAGTTTAAAATTAGGTGAAGTGGAGTCTTGAAGTCAGCCAGCCACAGAACCTGTGTAATTAATATGTGTCCGGAATTAAAGGGACTAGGTGGTACCCCTAGCTACGTGACATTTCCTAGTGTGGGTGATCTTTTGTGCCATGTGTGGCCAAATATTTCTTTGATGGACAAAACCATGTGCACTGCAGGTGAGGCAGGTGTAAAACCCCACCCAAATCTGATTATCTCTGCACAAGTAACACCTGCCTCACCTGCAGTGCACATGGTTTTGTCCATCTAAGAAATATTTGGCCAGAAAGAGTGAACTAGAATAAGGGCCTCACTTCCTGCTGGAGACTGCTGAAAAATTGCCCTGACAAACACACTAACCTTTTCTTCACCGCGTCCCAAGTTCTGACCACTGGTGCCACCTGGTTCACTTCCTCTGTGATCTTGTCCCAAAGGTTTCTCCTTGCACTGGCACCCGGCTTCCTGGTTGCCAATTCAATCCATTCGCGTGCCCTGGGCACGAGAATTCGCATTTCGGCCTCTACAAATGCAGGGTTTCTCCTTCTGGTGGTGGTATCCTGCTCAGTCATCACCCTAGATGTTGCAGCACGTTTTCTGGTGGCCCCAGCTCTCTCACCATGCACCTGCTGGGTCACACCTGTTTGGAGAGATGCAACCTCTTGTTCTGGCTGGTTGCTTGGCCCTTGTGGAGCTGGTGGAGGTTCACCAGGGCCTGTTACTGAGGGGCCCGCTTGATCTTGCAGGCGACTCCTCTCTTGGGCCCTCCTTCTCCGCTCCTCTTCCCTCTTCTGTAATGCTTGAAGCAGGGATTCGGCTTGTGCTCTCTGCAGAGCGTCCTCTGCTGCTGAATCGTCAGAGTCAGACATGTTTGCAGCAATTGTGGGCTGCATCTGACTGAATATTTATATGTTAATCTCCCGCCACGAACAAGGGGGCGTATATTTTTCCCCGCAAGGTAGATGCAAATTTACGCCGATATTTCCCGCCGATAATTGCCGCTTAAATTACGCAGGTCTCAATGCACCTGATCAATCACCCGTATATGTATATACACAGGTTGTGGAGCATTGTGGGCAACATCGTGAAATGTGTGCACCTGTCATTCCAATGATGAGTGTTGTCAGCTGGTATCTGTTGGAGTTCGTGTATGCTTTGTGAGTCACATTTCAAAACATCACGTTATAATGCTTTCCTTACATATGTAATGTGTATGAAATTGTCATACAGCAACATGTTGCATTGTGGCCCTTTAGGCAGCGTAGTTATAAGTAGAGGGTTGCGTGTATTATTTTCCGCCTACTGTATATACAGTACTCCTCCCCATGCATATCGGTGTATCGTGCCCCCTTTAAGCAGCGTAGTTATAAGTAGACGGTTGCGTGTATTAATTTCCGCATACTATATATACAGTACTTCTCTTCATGGCAATCGGTGTATTGAGCCCCCTTTAAGCAGCGTAGTTAGGAGTAGACGGGGTGCGTGTATTATTTTCCGCACACTGTAAATACAGTACTTCTCTCTTCATTGAATGCATGCTGTTGGTTGTGGTGTGTGTATATCGGAACGGTCCGCGTAAGTTTCTATTCGCATCCAGTTTGTTAATGTAAGAAGGATTAATAAAGTTAATACCAAACAAACAATTTTTTACACCAATCAGCAAGCACCAAAAGTGATATATGTACCTGCAATTAATAACTGCGCCATTGCCACCATGACTTCAACCAGGGCTAGGGCGTTTTCTACCCAGGAGCTATTGGCCTTGGTTGAGGTCATGGACCGCCGCCTGGGGCCCCGGGGCCCTTATGTATCCAATCGGGAAAAGCGGCGGGCATACAATGCTGCCCGCCGGCTAATTTTCGCCAGGACCGGCGTGGATAGGAGCCTGGCTCAACTGGAGCGGCGCTGGTCGGACCTGCGCCGGCGGCAGCCAGTGTTGCTCAGCACACTTCGCCGCCATATTGCCCGATGTAAGTTTTTATTTACTAGTATGCCTGCGTTATTTTGCAAATGTTTTCTGTACTTTTTATAAATGTGTCCCTGAGTATGTGGGTGTATATGGGGGTGTATAGGGGGTGTATAGGGGGTGTATATGGGTGTATATGGGGGTGTATAGGGGTGTATAGGGGGTGTATATGGGGGTGTATAGGGGGTGTATAGGGGTGTATATAGGGGTGTATAGGGGGTGTATATGGGTGTATATGGGGGTGTATAGGGGTGTATATGGGGGTGTATAGGGGTGTATAGGGGGTGTATATGGGTGTGTATAGGGGTGTATAGGGGGTGTATATGGGTGTATAGGGGGTGTATAGGGGTGTATAGGGGGTGTATATGGGTGTATATGGGGGTGTATAGGGGTGTATAGGGGGTGTATATGGGTGTATATGGGGGTGTATATGGGTGTATAGGGGGTGTATAGGGGTGTATAGGGGTGTATAGGGGGTGTATATGGGTGTATATGGGGGTGTATATGGGTGTATAGGGGGTGTATATGGGGGTGTATAGGGGGGGTTTAAGTAGTTGATCAGTTTTTGGGTGTAGGATATCAAATAGTTTGCATGATAAATGTCTGAAATTTCACAGCAATGATAATTTTGAAGGTTATGAGCATGACTAATGTGAATTTTTCTTTCCCCCTTTTTTATGAAACCCAATCTTCGATTTCTATGCCATCAACATGAACATTTCAGCACGGGCAAGGGCACGCATTGAAGCCCGGGAGCAGGCAGCCCGGGACCAGGCAGCCGAGGAGGAGGAGGAAGAGGAGGAGGAAGAAGAGGAAGAGGAAGAGGAGGAGGAGGAAGAGGAGGAGGATGAGGAGGAGAAGAAAGAGGAGGAGGAAGAGGAGGAGGAGGAAGAGGAGGAGGAGGAGGAGGAGAAGAAAGAGGAGGAGGAAGAGGAGGAGGAGGAAGAGGAGGAGGAGGAAGAAGAGGAGGAGGAAGAAGAGGAGGAGGAAGAAGAGGAGACCCAGGGTGCAGTTTGCACCCACACAATTTCCCCATCCCCCACCCCCTCCACAACCCCCCCCCTCCACAACCCCCCCCCCCTCCACAACCCCCCCCCCTCCCCACCCCATTTCCAACCCCCCTACACCTCTCCACCCCCAAACCTCTCCACTCCCCAGTAACACCCACTACCTCGGTCCAAACACCAGGACCATCCTCCTTGCTCCTGCCCCCCCCCCAACCACTCCACAGCCAACCAGCGGCGCCCAGGATGGCTCAAGTAGCCGTAAGTAAATAATGTGTCTAATGTTGACCTACACATTTCTACACATAAACAATCACAACAACCACATATGTGTATCCAACATCAACATTAGTTGCAACATATCACTGCAGGGCGACCATGAGGTGTGTCCTGTCCTTCTCCAGGAACAAGGGTCCCCTTGGTGGTTTTTTTGAGTGTGGCCATGCCTCACCCCTTGAATAATTGACATAACAGTACATCCAATGAGATATTCGACATTAGTGGTGTGGTAGTTATGTGGCTCCAGGTGTTGGGTAACTCCAGTTCCCAGCATGATGTGCAACACAGGGCCAGATTATAATGGAGGCGCAAGGGGTCAGTGCCCCTGGGACCCCCTCTAGCTAGGGGCCCCCTGTGGTTGTCATTTTTTTTTTAAAAAAGAAAATGTTTAAGTTATGTTTTTTTTTTTTTAGCTAAATGTTTTGTGCATGGGTGGGGTAGTGCTGCAGCTTCACCTATCTGCCAATGTGACAATGATTTATGGTGCTGAGCATCGGGAGGCAAGGCACACTGATTGCACAAGTGTGCAGTGCATTTCTGGGAGTTGACTAAGTCCCATGACACTTTGCACCAGAGGACAGAGGCTGAGAAGTTTGTGCTGAGCTCTGATTGGTGGAGCTCATTACATACTTCTCAGGTCCATGGAGAACAGCAACAGCAGCTTAGTCATAGGAGGGTTTTTAATCAGAGGCAGCACTAGCACTGTGAGGTCTCCTCCAGAGTAAGGGGCAGAGGGACAAACACAGGCTTTTCATGTGGTGTGTGTATATATATATATATATATGGTGTCTATTATTATTCCGAGTGCCGCCAACCCCCTGTGTATATATATACATATATATATATATATATATATATATCCCCTGCAGGTAACCATTGACCAAGTTTATTCTGCCTTTACTCTATGTTTTGACAGTATAATATTTGCCCATGCAGTGTGCGGCCAGTAATGACAAGTGCAAGGGGGCCCCCCGCTCTAAAGTACCCCGGGCCCCCCAAAGGCTTAATCTGCCACTGGTGCAACTTAAATGTAGAGATTGTTTTGGTAATAGTGTGTGAGGCCATGCGGATGCATGCTTTACAAACATAGCTGTAGGCCTATAATTTGTACAGCAATGTCCTAAATTTAAAATAGTAAGGAGTGCTTAAGCCACAACAATGTCATAACCCTTAAATAGCACAGGCTAATTGTGAGGTTAGAGGAGAGTCCCCCAAAACCAAAGTACCAATTGGGATACAGCATACATTCATTGATGAAGGAGTAATTGAATTAATGTTATTTACTATGTACAGTATGTGCGTGTTAACATATTATTTTTTAGTACTGTGTTTACAGCAGACCCATCTTCAATGTAGTTTCTAAATGTATGTGGCCTTCACACATAACTCTGAACTTTTTATTATGTACAAATACAACAAACATTTGTGTATATTAATTTTTTGTTTTATCCCTTCATTACAGACACTGAACAGCAGCAGGAGGAGGTGGCCGCAATAATGCGGGAAATAATGGTTACCCTCATCTACCTGCAGCTACTTTTTGGCCTTCTGGAGGCCCGCCTTTAATTTTTTATTTATCCCCCACCCCTTTTTATTTTTGTAGCCAATAAATGTTTTATTACAGTTCGAAATTGCCTGTGTTTTTAATAATAAATATGTTAGAGGGCGTGTAAGGGTAGGTACATACAGATGTGTACTGTAAGTTATACTTGTAATTTGAGGTGAGGGGTAATGATTGATGTGTGAATGTGTGTGTTTTTGAGTAAAATAACACATAGTGAAAATGCATGAATGTTTAATGTTGTTCGATTAAAACATCACACATAACATCAGGGTAGGTATACATGTTACACATTTTGAACAAAGTAATTACGTACATAATTTAGTACATATACAGAAACACCAACATAACTTGATTTAAAAGTAACAGCAATATGGGGACACATAGATAGTGATTAAAATGCCACATTAGAACATAACAAATATACATGTAATGTGGGTTAAAATGTAGTTTTATTAGGTCTTTATTAAGGTAGACAATTGAGTTAATAGAAAACAATAATTGAATAACAAATAGATTAATTAATCAATTGTCAGATTAGTAGTTGAGAGGCAAGATTTGCAGGTCCATATATGTGAAGGGTATGCCAGCGTGCACGGACGTACGCTCACTCTAACGAGCGGTGACATAAGCTGAGTTTTCCATTGAAAACAATAGGGACCCGTCCGTGCAAACTGGCGTACGCTCAGATCGCCGCAAGAAGGCGGTGGGGAGACGGAGGAAAGACGGCCGTACACGGCGCCGTACGCTCAGTTGTACGCCTGTTGTCGGAGTGCAAGGGCTGGCCCGTCCGCGTACGTTGCCGTACGCTCATTTGTACGGCACTCCCCTTCTACGGTATTTATGCCCGTACGTAAGCGGCTGATTTGTGGGTGGACTTAACCCTAACGGCCGCGTACGGCTAGCGTGCGGTAACTGTGAACGTACGCACGTTTGGCCGCTCCAACCAGAATAAGGCCCACTATGTCATGCTTCATGGTATTACATATTGATACCAACATCATGGTATTACCTAAATACCAAAATCATATTGAATTGAAATTTCATAGAGACTAGGAGACCTCTATGATAGCTGTCTCCTAGAAATTCCTGGAGGGTAGGCAAGTATAGTATGCCTTACACATGATTTAAAACCAAAGCAAAAACAGCAATCAATAGTTTGTCTTTTATATACTGAAGTGCCCATTAAAACCTATGTATCGTAAAAAGCTACTGTAACTCATTACAAACTAAACAAATTATGTTATTTTTATATTATTTTTCTGTATTTACAAGAATAGATAACATGGCTGGTTCTATCTGATAAATTGCCTCTATTTCATGTGCTGGCCACTGTTCCCTTAGTGTATTTCGCACACATTGGTACTTAGGATGTCGCCATGTCTTAACCCTCAACCAGTAGGGGATGATATAATTGACAAGAGCCCTCAAGATCTTGCCGGAGTAGTATTATTCTGCTACAGCAACACAGCAGGGACACAATTATTTGCGTTACTAATGTGAAGAACTAGGAATGTTGTGGGCAGTGGAACTGGTGGTTGCAAGGATTTCTTAGTGAGGCACTATACAGAGAGGGGTGTGGACTTTAACCATTAGATTTGTGAAAATCCAGAAAAGTAGCACAATACTTAGGCACTGGTAATTTTCAGATGAGGAGTGAATACATAGATCTGCACCCCAGCCTGAAATACATGAAGCTGCCTGCATGACAACGCAGCGTCCCAGCTGCTAAGCAACAGCCGGGACCAAGAACTGCTGCCTGGAGTCTGCAGCAGCTCATAACATTTCCCAGAATGCCTCAGAGGCTTCCGAGCCCTACATGAGTCTTGAGTAGAATTACTTCCCGGATGCCACCACTTCCCCATGGAAGTGTGCTGTGAATTGTATCATCATAGCTTTGTCCTCCGCTGCCTGATTCATCTAACTGCAGACTTCTAAAGCAAGGATGGGTCAGTGACAATAAAATGTACTGCATGACGCTCCCGCCTCATCATACACCTGGGATAGTGAAATAAATATGACATAACTTGTTATATACAGTACCAGGTCTATTTGAACGTATCCCGACTGCGGATCAACTATGTTTAGGTTGGCAATACCGTGGTCGACCACTAGTGGTCAACGGCATCTAGTTAGATGCCTAAACGGCGTCTAGATAGACATTGATGCCAGATCGACGCAAGTGAAGGATCAACAAGAATGTGGTCGACAGTAGTAAGGACAACACACATTTTTCATGTTTTTTTTGTGCCGGTCCATTTGGTTCCTACTTTATTATCCAAGTGGGCATAGAGTCAGATTATATTAGTACCTGAAGCATTGTGAGCGCAGTGAGCCCTGCAAGGGGACGCGGTGCACATAATCAGTGTCCACGGGAAACCTTCTGACATTCGGCACTGAAAAACATGAAAAACTTGTGTTGTCCTTGCTACTGTCGACCATGTTGCCATTGATCCTTTACGCGCATCGATCTAGAGTCACTTTCTATCTAACCATGGTTGACCAAGTTCAGACGTCTAAGGGCTATTTCACACGCTCCGGCTCCTGCCGGGCGTCGAAATCCCGCACGGCCAAAAGCTGTGCCGTGCACAGTAGTTGTTAATGGACACTATTGTGTCCATTCACACGGGACGGCCACGGCCCGGCCGCCCGGTTGCAGCCGGATCCCACCACTGGAAGGGACGGCTGCTGGGCTGTGGCCATCCCTACCATTCCAAACTACTGAGTGCGGCACGGCTTCCTGGCCGTGCGGGTTTTCTCCGCCCGGCAGGAGCCGGAGTTTGTGAAGTAGCCCTAACTAGACGACATCGACCACTAGTGTGGACTTAAACATGGTCTATCCTCTATCCCAGAACTCTATCCAAACCCTTCTAGCAGCCAAGGAGTTAACCTAAGGATTGTCATATAGTGGAACAGTGACGATAGGTGAGGCTGCATAAAGGTGTCAGACAACGTGCTCCTTAATGGTTTGCTTCACAGGTCATTGTGTACAGGGGTGTTCTGCTAATAGGGTGATTAGTGTCCATCTGATGGAAGGCTGTGGAAATAGACAGAGACAACGTGCTAAAGCCTTGGGCAACAAACACTTATCCTCTTACAGGTAATTACCACTGACTTGCAGGCAGCAGGCATTACCAAAGAAAAAAGTCTGAGAATAAACAATGTAACACAAAAGGCCTAACTTGTTACAAACTATCACATTATATACAGCAAGTGTATTGCGGATGGGAATCTCTGAATTGTCTGTGTAAGTGCTTGGTGATGTACTCTTAAGTTCCCGATGGCTCCTTTGGCAGTGCACCTTGGTGAAAGCTCAAGGCAAGGGCTTGCGAAGAGTTCTTGTAAGAAGTTGTTGTAAAAATTAGGGAGTGCATGGAAACAAGAGGTGTCCTGTAAGCGGATAGCTGAAACAATTAAATAATTTAGTAATTATAGCAGTAGTAACATACAGAGGATGCAATACAGATTATACAAATATATAATTAATTAAACCCCAGAGCCATAACTAGGGGTGGGTGAGTGGTGTCACCTACAGTGGCGGCTCCAGAGGTGGGTCTGCAGCACAATTTTAAATTTAAATAGGGGAGTCACCCCAACTGCCACTTCAAACTGACTAATACCCCTTTCACACTGACAGATATTTCCGGGTTATTGCACAGGAACGCGCATCAACACAGGAAATGTCAGTGTGAAAGGGTCCTGGTACATTATCCCAGGTCCAGCAATCCCAGGTCTTGACCAGGGTTGAACCCGGAATGCTCGTGGGTCCAGGCGCAGTGTGAACGGGTATCCCGGGTCAATGCGACCTGGGTCCCATTTACTGCACTGTAAAGGTGCCACTGTGAGATGCTGTCATCTCCTGGCACCGCCCCGGCCCCGCCGCCAGATGACATCACCCGCCTTCCATTATGCCGGGTCGGGTGACCAGTGTGAAAGTGCTTGCAAGCCATCTCGCACCCGGGATTTTGTCCCCAGCATGCGACCCGGCTTGCAAGCACTTGCGAATGTGAAAGGGGTATGACTGGCATTTGCCATTTCTCCCCTATTTGAGTTTTGAAGTGTGCTGCAGCCCCGCCTCTGTAGCCGCCATTGGTCACCACCCATTTGTGCATGACCATGGGGCATGTTGAACCAGTCTGCAGCATGCAGGGTGCCCAAACATGTAACTGGCAAGCAGGGTGCTCAGCTTCTCCCTGGTCCTGACATCATAAAGCGTCCTTAATATCAGCAGTTTTTAATTGGTCCAGGCAGTCACAAATCCTTATTGTTTTCACGTCTTTGGGGGCAGTGCCAGCACAAGGCACTGTTAAGTACTAACAATGTTGGCTACACATACTGAAATATTGTGTGTGGCCCAAAAACAACCAGAATAATTATTGCCTATCAATTGGTTGATGTTTTGGCACATTAGTTAATGCGGTTGAAAGATGATCACAGACAACCAGTAATATCACGTGAGGAGGATCAGTGTCATATGAACAATAGGGCTGGTGGGGCTGTTACCTAGGGGCTTCAACACCACACCCCCACCCCATATACAAATATGTACATCACTAGCATAGGGACACTGTGGCATATGTGACCTTGTGATTTTGTGTGGCATAATGTGAACTGGGGGCATTTAACACATTTGTGGTGTAGAAAGTATTTACACATTATTCTTTTTAATAACACCAGATCTAATATTGACAATCTTATTGGTAGGGGCCTCTGCAAGTCAGTTGCCCTGGGGTCCCGCCAAATCTTTATCTGACTCTGGATAGGATAATCTGCTGATAGTACTAATACCAGATTGCTGGACATAATTTGGCAAAGTTTGGCCGGCCATGTATGCTGGGAGCATTCGTGGTCATGTTAGGAAAGGCTATGGAAGTAAAGTCTTTTCTTGCTCCAATTGGAAATTGAACAAATGGAGTGTGGTATATCATGTCAACGTTCATCATGTCCGCATAGTCATAATGTTGACCACTAGACAATATAGTGGTGGTCTAGTGGTCAATTGCCTGGTCTGCTGGGGATGTCATTATTGGTTCTGTCCTTTCTCGCGGCTCATCTGACAGAAAGTATCACTGCATAGACAATATACTATGTGTGTACTCGGCGACCCGGTGCAGTGCCGCATCGTCAAGTGCAATTGCCGATACCGGAGGGAGTGACAGAGGGGGGAGCAGTGGGAGGGGGTAGAGGCAGGGACCATGCAGACTTCCTTGCCTGTACAAACAAGATGACGGAAGTCATCATAAATGACCCGCGGGAGTGAGCAACCGTGATTACATTTAGCATACACACTAAGCAATATTTTAAACTATATAGCTCAGAAAGGGGTAACCCTAATATCCTCATTCCCCTCCCAATGCCGTATGGTGCCCACACACTAGAAAGATCAGCGATCTCAGGATGTGCGCATAAATTAGCCTTGAAATCTTTTGTCTGTCCTGGACAAAAGATTTCAGGCAAGCGCACATCTTTACCAAAGATTTCTCTTAAGATCCCGTGTGCGTTCCTATGGATCTTTTGCTAAATCTTCTGAGCTTTCATGCAGCACGTAAGATCAGAAGATTTAGCAAAAGATCCGCGGGAGCGCGCATCCAACGGATATCGTCCGATTTTCGGAAATTGGCCAATCAGCAAAGAAATCGTATTAGTGTGTTGGCACCTTAACCCTAACCCCCTCCCCTACCCAATGCCTAACCCTAATATTCCCATAGTCCATGCAGAATGTTATATCCCAACATATTTAATTTTGACATTTTAACAATGTTGACATTATTAGAAATGTCAACTTTATGACTATATCCCCCTTAGATCTTAAGTTAAGCACACAACCAAAGTCCCATACACACTAGATTAAAGGTATCGCTCATTTTGGCCCTTCAGGCCCTTTTTAAAAATCGCTTAGTGTATATGCTCAATATCATAAACGATGCACGCTCCCACATGAGCAAAAGGTTGACACAAGCAAAATGTCGACATTGCATGGAAATGTTGACGTGAGTTTTTCACAATTTTGGAAGTGGTTGCTGTGACAGTGCCTCCCTGTGCACAGCCACCACTGCACATCATTGGTCTTGACTTACGCTGTGCTGAACATGGGGGGCTGGAAGTGGATGGGAACCCCATTTAATGGAGGGTGATTGCGATTGGATTTTCCTCCTCTTTGCATGCCTGCACATGGGTGGGATCTGATCACTGGGCTGCAATAAGTATGAATCAGCCCCTTTGTGTGCACCAAAATCAGTAATTTTCCTTTGTGTTGTAGGTGGCACTTTTTTAGTCTTTTCTATCCCTGAATAGTGTGAGTCAGAGGTTTGGCCGCACAGGACTTATGCCCCAAGCAGTCTCAGGGCCACAATTAGACGTGACCCAGAAATCCCATTCTCTGACCACACTTCCTGATTAGGAGGATAAGAGGAAAACACTATCATGTCTGCCTGGTGGAATGATGACCTGCGCTGGGCAATAACTCACTGACCCAGTACAGGAAATTCCTTCTCATTCCAGTAACTTCCAGCAGGGTGTCAGAACCTGTTATCTCTGCCGCAAAAATCATGTGTCCTTCCTGCTCATTGCTGCCACTTGCGTTGTCTTGTATGCACTTTATATGGTGCAAATATGTATGTGATTGTTATGATCACACGTGTAATACAGCTCTTCACTTCCCAAAACATGTTATACAACAACAATAATAATAATAATAATAATAATAATAATAATAATAATAATAATAATAATAATAGTATTAATTTTATTTAACGCTTTTCTTTTTATTGCAAGTTGAAAAATATACTGAAATAATTATTCAGAAACAAGTCCAACTAAAACCTAGGGAACATGATAAGCATAGTACAAGCTTGCCTACCCTCCTGGAATGGCCGGGAGGCTCACAAAAATCGGGTCCACCTCCTGGCCCCCTGGCCCCCTGGGAAGGTGGGTAAGTCTCCTGATTTCTGGCGAGAGCCCCCCTCCCGCAATCGCGGGTCTGTGGAGAGGGGGCAGGGAATTTTGAGTGACTTAAGCCCATGAATCCCAGAGTTTTATGGCATGGGGGTGGGGTCAAGTGATGTCAGCCTTGCCCCGCCCCCCTGGCGTGTTGCCGCTCCGAACTTCTCCCGGAGAGGTGAAAATCAAAGTAGGCAAGTATGCATAATAGGATGGGTGCAGACATTTTAGGAAATACATATTCTATGGGTTATATCAGACATGTCCAAACTATGGCCCTCCAGCTGTTGTGAGACTATACATCTCAGCATGCCTTGAAATAGTTTTTGCATTCCCTAATGGCAAACCTGTGGCAAGGCATGATGGGACTTGTAGTTTCACAACAGCTGGAGGGCCATAGTTTGGACATGCCTGGGTTATATATTTCACCCGGTGGAGTAAGGCGTTTTGGGCGCATTATTTACACAAAATGGGTGGTTGCAGCAGAGGTAGATTTTCCACAATGCAACCTAGGCACCTGCCTAGGGCCCAGGAGGTCCGAAGGGGCCCCAAAAAGATATTCTGGCCTTCCAAAATGTTCCCAGGAGCATTGCACGACTACAACGTGACATTATGACATGACATGGACCTGTCTGCGCTCTGAAAATGCCTAGACACACAAAATGGTTTCATCCACTGTATGTGGGCAGTCAGTTTACGTAAATGTGACAAAGGTATTAAGCTACTTCCAAAAGACCTAGAGCTTGATGGGTTTTAGAGAATGATGGGGCGCTCCTGTTTATCTTAGTTTTATTGCTAGTGGGAGAGGGGCTCTGGCTGGGTGGGGTCTCAATTAACTTAGAAACAGCTTTTAGTATTTATTGAGAATACCAGGCTGACCACAGCTTAGCTGACCATTGAAAGCTGAATATTGATATTTTGTCAGATTTTAAAGTAGGAAGATTTTTCAGTAGGGAGAAAACAGTTACATAGCTTAAAGTCTGGACTTAGCCTGGACTTAAACTAGACATAAACTGCCAACCAACTTGACGTCTTGGTATCAAAGTGACTCAGAAAGACAGAAAAAAACAGCAACTCAGAAAACCAAGGGACTGCTTTGAGTGAGCTCAATTCATTCTAACTACATACTACTCCTAGCTGCTTAATCTGGCTATTCATCCATAAATATCACCATTTCTACACCTGCTAAAACTTTGAATATCACTCTTTATGCTTGTATGTGCACTGTATGTTTTGAAAATGCACAGCTGTAACTCTAATGACTTCACCTCTCCATTGATAGTAGGTATCCTCCATCATTTTATTCTTGCCCCTCTTCTTCTCTATCTCTATACGTCGTCTCTGGGTGAGCTTATTTGCTCACTCGACTTCCACTATCACCTCTATGCTGATAATGCTAAAATCTACCAATACTTTCCTGATCTCTCTCCTTCTTTCCTCACACATATCTCCAACTGTCTCTGTGATATCTACTCTTGGATGAACCAGCGCTTTTTTAGACTTAAAATATCAAAGATTAAGCTGACCTCTTTCCACCCTCCTGCATAAAACCTGACCATCTCTCATCCTAACCTGTTTATGCTCACTTCTTCCCCTTCTGTGTCACTCCTGTCTGTCTAACCCTCCCCTAACTATCCGTATTAACCATGTACTTGTCCTAAATTGTCTTGTACTGTAATTCGTTATGTGTTTTTGCTCATAACTATGCTCTGTAAAGTGCTGCGTAATATGCGTGCGCTATAAGAAACTGTTAATAAATAAATAAATGAGACTCGAACGCCTTTTCCTCAATGCCCTTGGATCAGTCCCTATTGATCCTAAAGAGGATTTTTGAACAAGGGGGTGGGTTTTGAAAAAATGGCGCTGAGTAAGGTTGGAATTCGGACAATACTTATCTATTCAAGTGTCTTTCGATGTTTGTAGTCATCAAGGAAATATAGAATCAATTGGTAATGGGATTCCCACATACAGGGTCAATCGGAATCAAACATTGAAAATGTACAAGCAAGGGCCCGTACCTTACTTACACATAAATTAAATGCTTGACACAAGTAAAGGTATCTTTAAACAGGAAGCGGGTGTGTACCCGTACTCACGTTGGAATTGACGTTGACACTTCTCAAAAGTTATCTTTTCAACTCCTTCCTGAAGTGATGATAAAGCTCGTCAGGAAATGCCTCTTAAGTGTATTCCACTTCTCTCAAGACCTTCTCCACATGAGCACCTCCAAACAAGAAAGAATCTCCAACGCATTTCGAGACTTCTCTTTATCACGGCCTTGATGCAGGCATCGGCACCCCACATTCCTAGGGGAACGTCCAGTCCACTGGCATAACTATAGCACCGCAGCCCCCGCCACCGCGGGGGGGCGCTGTGCATATGGGGGCGCCGGGGGCAGCGGTGCTATAGTTACTCCTCCCCCCAATCCCCTGCAGGCTTACCTATTTCGTTGGTCCCGGCGGCTCTGTTCTTCTGCTGAGGACCACCACAAAATGGCCGCCCCCATATAGCACACAGTTCTCTAAAACTGTCTGCTGTATGGGGGCGGCCATTTTGTTGTGGTCCTCAGCAGAAGAATGGAGCTGCCGGGACCAGCGCAATAGGTAAGGCTGCGGGGGATTGGGGGGTTTGAATGGGCCCCTAACGGCGGGGGGGCGCCCAAAATGTAGCTACGCCGCTGGTCCATTCGCCCCCCTGCAGCAGCCCTGAACATGCCCAAATATGTGCCTGCACAGAGCTGCACCTTCGGTCCCCGCTGGGGGCCAAGTACTAATGAATCGGACCTTTTGTTTGCACAATTGTATAGGAAGTTCCTCACTAAGAGCTAAATATAAGTTGAGAATAAAGCAAAAAGTAATGTGCAGTTTTGAAAAACCATTTAAAATGTGAAAATCCTGTGGCGCTCCCGGCCCCCTGAGGTGCACAAGTCTCCTGCATCCCTCCAAGAGGACAGAAGCCAAGTTGGTACTGTAAGTATGTAATTAACCCACCAGTATCTTGTGTGTGGAGTGTGGGAGAAAGGGAGCCCTCAGCAGAAACCCATTGCACGGACACACACATGTAGGGCCTTGATAGGACTCGAAGCTAAGGCCTCATTGCTGTGAGATAGTCATGTTTACCACTATGCTATTTCTGAGAAAGGCATCGTTGTTGAACTCAATGCAAACAACAGGTGTTGAACGTCTAAGATGCCACCGCCACATGTTCACTTTTGGTTCTGGAAAGTTGGTATTGGTGTGGGAGCAGTAAGCTGGTTTTGCCTATGGTGCCCAAAAACCTTACACCGGTCCTTATGCCAATCAGGCTAAAATTTTATTTTATTGGAAGTGATAATTTAATCAGATAAAGGGTTGGGCTGAGAGAGTACATTTGGGGAGTAGTTTCCTTATGGAAGGCATGCATAAATGTTGTCTGTGCAATATGGATGTTTCCACCATTTGTAGGTTGTTAAAGACTCCGTCTAGAGTTTTAATGCGACACATTTTGTACTTTCTAGTTGCACCTGGCAGGGAAATCACATTTCTGGGTGGATATCACCAATGTAATGAAATAACTTCAAGTTCCCATAAGTGACAAAAGTAGGTAGTAAGGCAGTGGCAAACGCAGATGGGGGTTTCCAATTGTAATCCAAAATATCCCACTCTGCAGGGCATTGGAGTAAGTGCAGGAGTCTGGGGGAGTGGTAACAGCCCTGAGCATTGGTCTTTTTTTATACTGGATGCTGTATGGAATATAGTATTAATATTTAACAGTACAGATGGTCTGCAGTATAGGCTGTTTCAAACATTTAAATAATATAAGTGGTCAGGAAAAGGTTAAACATAATAAATAAATACACAAACATAACAGAAACAGTGCTGCACTTTCTAAACGCACAATCTCCCACTTAATGGAAAGGCTCCTGTCTCTTCCTCCTGGCAGCTGCTCTCTGGTCCATTGTGATGTTTGATTGCTCAAATCCACACATACAGTAAATGTGGTAGAAGAAGCTGGTACACTAGACATGTGGAGCAGGTCTGCTCTGTCCCTTACACTGCATGAAGTGGTGGCAGCTCTATTGATCATATTATATAACAGTGCTATAGTTGTCATATTTTAAGGCACTTGCCAAGAGGAGGAGGGTTTCTGGGCAACCAGAACCCCCCTGCGTTTGCCTATGCAAGGCTATACAGAAGTTTCTCAGGGACAAATAATATCTGGATTCCAGCTAGACAAGGTATGTATATTTCACATTTTCTTTTGTTTGTACAGTAATTTAAGTGTGGGTGACACTTACGTGAATTGTTACAACAGGGCAGCATAGCGCCATATAATATCTCTGTCACTTTCCTTTGTCTAAGGTATGTATCCTGCCCGCTTCTCTGATCCGCTGCTGCAAGATGCAGCAGCGGATCATCTGCATGATCATCGGTGATCTGAGTAATATCCTAGTTACTGTGCATTGCAATCATGATGTGGATAAGAGGGCTCTACAACCATCGATGCAGCAACAAATCTCAGGGTCAATGCTAGTAATCTTTGCACCCTCCCCCTGCAAAGTATACATTTTGCCCTACCTCCGGATTCAGTATTGAATCCCGGCGGTCGGGATCCCGGCGTTCAGAATCCCGACGCCGGAATCCCGACAGCCGAAATGCCGACAAGGGGGGGACGTGGATCGCCCCCCCTTGCGGGCTCGCTGCGCTCGCCACGCAGCGGGCACGGTGCCTCGCTACGCTCGGCACACTAATTTATTCTCCCTCCAGGGGTGTCATGGACACCCCTGGAGGGAGAATGTGTCGGCATTTCGGCGGTCGGGATTCCGGCGTCGCGATTCTGAAAGCCGGGATCCCGACCGCCGGGATTTTAACTGCATCCCCTACCTCCCAACTGTATAAAGAAATAGTGGTCTCATAAGCAATGCGTGGTCACACAATAGTACCCTCAAATTAAATTAGGCCACACAATAGCACAATCTTATCCGTGTTAAACCACCTGTAGTGCCCCTGATCCATATTACACCACATATTAGTGCCCATTATTTACGTTACGTAACTCAGTAGTTGCTCCTCATTCACATTACGCTACACAGTATTACACCTTATACATGATGCCCACAGTAGTTGTGCCACTTATACACATAATGCCCACAGTGGTAGTGCCCTTTACATAAAATATCCAACACAGTATTGCCGCTCACATATAATGCCCACAGTAGTGGTGCACTTTATACACATAATGCCCACAGTAATGCTTATACATATGATTCCCGTATTTGCCCCATTATATACATAATGCCCACAGTAGTAGTGCACTTTATACACATAATGCCCACAGTAGCGTCTCTTATACGCATCTCTGTCTCTCTCACTCCAGCGGTTAATTTTGTTGCAAGCCAGTTAGCTTACCAGTATATTTGTGGGAAGCCCATGCAAGCCTGGGGAGAATATACCAATGCCGCAGAGTTACACACACATACACTCTGCAAATTAGGGGCACATCCATCTCTGCATCAAACCCTATGTTACGATTTCCTCTCATATTTGTACCCCATCTCTTTGTATAGAGAAATGATATGCACTCCTTCATTCAGCCTACCATGCCCAGTGCAAAGATTAACCCGTATAAACAGAAAGGGTGATAGGGTCACAAAGGGCCTGATTCAGACCTACTTGCTGGGCTGCGAGTGCACCGATTCTAAATAATCCTGCTACTAATAGTCATACTATGACTATAATAATAATAATAATAAGTATTATTATTATTTGTTTATTATTAATATTTTTTCCTGTCACTATTTTTTATGTAGTGGCTATTTATTAATTGGGGCACTGAAAAGTATCCAATAAGCAGCATCCATTTTTCAGCCAATAGAAATAAACTTCCTGATTTTTGACTGATGGTCATTAATGGGCAATTCAATTCTAGGTGCTGATAAAGGACCCAGGGGAAATTTACTAAGATGGGAATTTTACGTCACATGTGATGTTGTTATGGTCAGCCAATTAGAATCTACTTCTAATTTATTTAGCACCCTCTAGAACAGGGCTGGGCAATAGTGGCTCTCCAGCTGTTGATGAACTACACATCCCAGGATGCTTTGCATTAGTTTTGCTATGTGGCCATGCTGAAACTGATGCAAGGCATGCTGGTATGTGTAGTTCATCAACATCTGGAGGGCCGCTATTGCCCAGCCCTGCTCTAGAAGATTAGAAGATAGTAGACAGGATCTGATTGGCTACCCATAGCAACATCCCATGTGAAATAGAATTCCCATCTTAGTAAACCCCCCCCCCCCCACTAGCATGTGATAACACATGGGATGCGGAAGAATAAGTTCCCGTATCCATGTGTTATCGCGTGTCAGGGGGCTGCTTTTCATGAATCATGCTCGCATGCATAAGACACCCGGAGCATAATTCCCAATAAGTGCAAGTTATTGGGGCCAATGGGATAGCCCCAAACAAAACTATCAGTAGCGGTAAATTACCACTGCTAATAGGATACAACTGCCCTATACCGCCCCACCCCCAATGAAGGAGGGGCATTTTTGTTGTGACTACCTTTTATTACCTGAGTATTTTTTTATGGACTAGTCAGCAATATATTTATTATTTATTACCAGTTATTTATAGCGCACACATATTCCGCAGCGCTTTACAGAGAATATTTGAACATTCACATCAGTCCCTGCCCCAGTGGAGCTTACAATCTATATTCCCTACCACATGTACACGCGCACACAGACATCCTAGGATTAATTTTGTTGGAAGCCAATTGACCTACCTGTATATTTTTGGATTTTGGGAGGAAACCTGGAGTACCTGGAGGAAACCCACGCAAGCACGGGGAGAATATACAAACCCCACACAATTTGAGCCATGGTGAGAATTGCCATATATTTTTAGTAGGATTTTAGTATTACAAGAATGCAAAATTATGAACTCAGAAAAGTGAGTTCTCCACGTAAGGCAGGTGGGGGATTGTGTTGTGCTGGGGGTAAGATTTTATGACCCCCGTTCCCCCTGGTATGAACATCCTGAATAACCCGCCCCGGTCTGAGCATGTGAAACCAGATAGTGGTGCCAAACTACAGTATATTTGGTTAAAACCATCCCTATAGTACACACAGGAGTGTCGGATAATGATAATGACCAGCATCTAATGATAAAATTCCATTGTATTTGGATGATGATAGTTTCATTGCATAGATTCACAGCATCCCAAGAACAGACAGTAATTACTTAATTAACTGGGGGTTTAAAGGTCTTACATTTAAATGTTGCATTAATGTACAGTAAACGGCGAAAAGTGAGCTGGGACCATTTCACTGACCCTCCTGGTCTAATAAAGTCTTTAATTATTTTCCCACGCCGGCAATGGGTTTAGAATATCCAGGTGATTAAGAAAGCAATTAAACAGTTACTAAGGACTCATTTTGCCGCTATATAAATAATACCCTGATTATCAGAGATATCAATTAACATTCCCTGGCTAGGTGCTAAACACCAATCCCAACCCACACTCAGTAATCCGGCTATCAGTGGCCCTCATTCGTTTAATCCACTAGATCCCTTTTCGTGATAAGGAAACAAGATATATATAAATATTGAATATTTAACAAACAAATATTCGCGGCGTTAAACAAAACTTCCCGAAAGCCTCATTCATGGGTCCTGGACATAAATAATTCGAAAACGGATATTTCGTTGTGCCTCAAACAAGTGTTTATGTTTATGGGGTATTTAACAGACCTTTAAACATTTGTTTTTGTTTCATTTTAAAATATGACACTGCGGCAAACTAACGATTCATTAGTTTTGTATTATTATTAATATTATTATTACTATTATTATAATTACTATGAATATTATTTTTAATCATAATAATTCTAATAAAAAATATATAAATTAAATCAAACTTCAATCAATTATGTTATATACGAGCAATATGGGACCTGATATGGTCAATACATATGTATAGTACAAATTATCTTTTTTCTTCCCAATATAATCTACTTGGTTAATAATAATAATAATCATCATAAGAATAATAACGACAATAAAATATACCTAATGTCAAAAAAATAGTTACAAATGTGAATATAATAGAATATATATATATATATATATATATATATACAATTATTATTATTATTATTATTATTATTATTATTATTATTAATAACGTAGCAGCGTGAGCAACTGACACAATCTGAATGAACATTTGCTATATTAGCTGCCAGGGTGTAATATAAATGAAAGAATGATATTGGGGCGATAAGAAAGTAGCCGGTATTGCGTTGTTTAATACGTTATGAATACAACGTAGAAAGTAACCAACTTTTATTTATTTATTTATTTTATTTACAAACAGAATATTTTGAAATACATTGTTCTCTTTTATCTCCAATAAAATCAGTAACCAGTGGCAACAGTTTACCCCTCTAGAGGGCAACTGTCTGGATGGGCACCCACCTTTTCCAGACAACATATTCTATGTCACCTACTGAATTTAAAGCCACAGTTCTTTCCTTTTAAAACATCCTCGAGGATATATATGTGTACTGTGCATCCTGGAGATACAGATGCATTCCGGCTATCTGGGATTTGTGGTTCTGCACCAGTTGGACGCTGATTTCCCTCTTGCGCATTTGCGCCTCTGATCCAGCGTGGATAACACCGCTCCTGCTGCTGTTGTGGCATATTAGGGAGCTAATCTGCACCGGGTTAAAGGATATCTAGGGAGCATTAGGGGTGGGCATAGCAATTAAGGGCTTTGACATTGTGCAGGGGAGCTGGGAGGCGCCAGGAATATTTTGCAGGCTGATATATAAGACCGGTTGGATGAGTGCGCACAGCACCTGGTCTGTTTGGAGAGATCCCAGGTGACATTTACTGAAGGGAATCTGAGAGGGTTTTGTTTATGAATTTGGCAAATTTCTCCTACTATCCAGGTATGTGTACCATGACGGTGGATTCACAGCATTCCCCCAATGAGGCTTCTAGCCCCATGGGAAGCTCCCCCAACATGTCCATGGATTCTCCAGGGTCCGTTAGAGTCAAGGAGGGGGTTTCAATCAAGTCCGAGCCCAAGGGGAGCTGCAGCCCGGCTGGTGAGGTCAGTGTTGGCCACCAAGATGAGCACCTCCAAGCTTCTGGGGGAAGGAGAAGAAAGCGTCCAGTCCAGCGGGGAAAGCCACCCTACAGCTACATCGCCCTCATTGCCATGGCCATAGCCAATTCTCCAGAGAGGAAGCTGACCCTAGGGGGGATTTACAAGTTCATCATGGAGAGGTTCCCCTTCTACAGAGAGAACTCCAAGAAATGGCAGAACTCCATCAGACACAACTTAACCCTCAATGATTGCTTTGTGAAGATCCCCAGAGAGCCGGGTCACCCTGGGAAGGGCAACTACTGGACCCTGGACCCAGCAGCAGAGGACATGTTCGACAATGGGAGCTTCCTAAGGAGGAGAAAGAGGTTCAAGAGGACAGATATCACCACCTACCCGGGATACATGCAGAACAGCAGCGCTTTTACTCCCACCCCAGCTGGAAGACCTTCCTTTCCTAACAGCCTCTATGCCAGTGCTGGATCTGGGTACAACCACCAGGTACACCCCACATCCCACCACCCAGCAATGATCCATCACTACCAGGCGCCTGGAGGCCCTGGCCAAGCGCAGCACAGGATGTTCAGCATAGACAGTTTGATGATGCAACCGTCTCCTGGCTCAGAACTCAACCACCACTCAATGGGTTTGAATGGGGACCTTGAGAATATGGGTAACAGCTGTTCTGTTGGGGACCTCTCGTGCTTCCAGACCCAACCAGTCAGCCCTACAGGCGTAGGGTCTCTCATAAACAGATCGACCAACTCAATTTCATCCAATTTAGCCTATTCTTACTCGTCATCTCCACCTCACATCTCTGTTCCCCAGGCCAGTTATTCCCCCACAAATTCCCAGATATATGGCACCCCCAACAGACTGTCCATGAGGCCTGGGACCTGTATCGGACACACAGAACAGCTCCTGACGTTACCCACTCCTCAGATGAATGGAGTTTGCCAATATAACAACAATTCCTACATGAGACAAGCCAACTTTTCTTCCGGGCTAGAAAGATACATGTAGATCTTAGTAACTTGTTATTGTTTCCGTGGACTTGAGACATTCCAGAACTATAAACTTATCTCACTCCAGATGTATGTCAATGCTACAGTTGTTGCTCTTATATACAATGCAATGCACTGGATACATCAGTGTCATCTGTTAGTCACCTGGGGACTTGGTGATGTTTCATTCATGCTGTTACTGTCAATTCGATTGTAGCAAATCAGAGCACAGACCTGACTGATCTCTATCTCCCTGTGTAAATGTCACATTCACTCTCTAGTAGAAATGTATTACATGGTGTGAACATATCAGGGTTAGACAAGCCTCATTGTGACACGGCTTATGGTGCCTGCTTGATCTCCAGATGCTGTTGAAGTACAAGTCACAGCATGCTGTGACTTGTAGTTCCACACCAGTTAGAAAGAGCCACCAGCTACCAAGAAGTATACTGGTGTGTGTATGTATGTATGTATGTATGTATGTATGTATGTATGTATCTATACACCTCCTATTTGTAGTTACATTGTGTTACAATACCATTGGATTTAGTTTACCATGTACATGTAGCTCTACACCAGATGTGGAACCACAGGGTCTCTCTCTCTCTCTCTCTCTCTCTCTCTCTCTCTCTCTCTCTCTCTCTCTCTCTCTCTCTCTCTCTCTCTCTCTCTCTCTCTCTCTCTTTCTCTCTCTCTCTTTCTCTCTCTCATATACAGTATATTTATTTTGAAATAAGTGCAAACAGTTGTGTAGATCAGAGTTTCCCAATCTCTGCCACTACAGTTATAGTATTAAGGCTATTAGCTATGCAATTTGATTTAATCATCTGTACTCAGGCATATAGATAGATAGATAGATAGATAGATAGATAGACACAGAGTACCACTGCACTTGCCATTCCTATGAATGGGGAGCAAACAGCACTCGCCATTCCCAGGTTGGGGTGAAAGTGGCCTGTGACCACATGCTCTAATAAATACAAATACAGGGGCTCAACACTCACCACAATAAACTAACTCACCTTAATATACAAATAATCAAATAAAAAAAATAATGTTTAGTTCAATGATTAGTTCATGAATGAATCAATGCATTTAAACTTGTAGCCCATCGCCAAGGGACCCCATTTCACTGCAAGTACTTGATCAATTCATGAACTAAAACTCCATTATTTATTTATTTGATTATTTGTATATTAAGGTAAGTTAGTTAATTGTGGCGATTGTTGAGACCCTGTATTTGTTTAAATATATATATATATATATATATATATATATATATATATACACAGTTTATATATATTCTCCTTACAACTTGGACTGTAATGGCGGCATTTGGGGACATCTAGTGCAGATTAAACACACACACACACACACACGTGAGATTACATTAAACTTTCTGTGCAACTGTAGTTTACACTGAATTTTCTGTTTTCTAAATATTAAATCTTCTAATGGTGTGTACACCTGGCGCGATATGCAGCTGACGATATTAATGCAGATATTACTGAGCGGGGTGTGGGGGGGCTAGTGGGAGCAATGCTGCATTGTGCAGAATGAGCCTCCTTATGATATAGTAGAGATACACTGTGCTGCACAGGCTATTTCTACCTTTAATACCAACCGCGCAGGGTGTCGGTATCACAAACCCCCTTAACACTGTGCAATTATACAAACTGTCCGTAAGATTTTGAGTATATCATAAAAATCGTAAGGAATAAGTAGCCAAAATCGCACCGTGTGTACACACCATAAGTTTCCATCTGGATGTCCAGTTGGTGTTATTGATTTTCACAGTAACCCCTCACACTGTAATATAGGCCTATTCTGTAAAGCTGGGTATATACTGGGCGATATGGCATCCAGTCAGATGGATTGGACCAGAATATCACCTATATCGCTCTGTGTGTATGTGCGATATGTGCGCTTCCGTGTTCACTGGAGACAACGCTAGGTTTGATGGGCTGCACAACAAATTTAGTCACATCGCTAGTGACAACATGCATGTTAATGAAGGACGGAACAGTGGTCACTGCTACCTTCATTGACAACGCTCCAGTGATCTCAGATGATGGGGATGTTGGAACAGCTCCCCGTCGCTCCAGCATGTACTCGACTTAACTCCTGTGGAACTACAAGACCCAGCAACTTGCCCATCTTTTTTGTATATTCTACATCATATGCAGCAAGATCACTGTAAAACATTTCTCCAGTAATGTATGCATCAGCATTGTCTATGGACAGATGGTCAATTGTAAGCATTATAGGAAATTTGAATAACAAATAAATTTGCAATGTTTTTTTTTATTGTCTATAAATGGTCTCAACTCTTATTTTATCTGTCGTTAACACCATTTCATATAATTGTACATGTTATGAATTTCCATTTTCTCCAGTGTTTTTTATTTTTTTCTCTTTCTTTGTCAAGGAACTCATTTCAGTGCAAAGTGTTGCTGCACTGATGTGAGTGCCGCCGCGCCGGTGTGTCGCCTCACTAATGTGTTGCTGCGCTGATGTGTTGGCGCACTGTTGTTTTCTAGGCACATGTTATTGGTTAACACCATAGTCAAACATTGCTAATATTCCTGTGCACATCTATTGGAAATGAGTAGTATTTAATGATCTCATGGGTTTTAAAGTGCGTTCCACGGTCTGTTCATAACGAACATGCTGAAATCATTTCCCCCCTTCTTACTGATAGTTGTTAAACAGCTATATGAACTAATAATAAACTATTTTTTTAAACTATCCGTCAAAGCCCCCCCTTCCCCCCATTTAGTAAATTTCCACTTATTCCCAATCACTTTGTCTATATGTTACTTATTCTGGTTCACTCGCAAAGGCAAATTCCTTCTCAAATGGACAAAACCACGTGCACTGCAGGTGAGGCAGATGTAACATGAGCAGAGAGAGTTAGATTTGGGTGAGTTATTTTGTTTCTGTGCAGGAAAAATACAGACTGCTTTATTTTTACACTGCAATATAAATCTCACTTTGAAGTAAAACCCCACCCAAATCTACTTCTCTCTGCACATTACATCTGCCCCACCTGCAGTGCACATGGTTTTGTCCATTTAAGAAGGAATTTGCCTTTGTGAGTGAACCAGAATAAGGGCCTATTTCTCACCCCACTTTTTTTCTTTGTATTTCTCATTCCTCATTTTACCTTGTCTCCATGTCCCCAACTTATTTGCCCTCCTGCTTTGTCTGCATCTCTACCTCTTCTTTCAACACGCCTTTGAGTTTTTCGCCGGCATTTCTAGCTTGCTGATGCAGGATGAGAACTCTGGCAATTGGTGGACCTGGGGCCCCATTCAGACATAATTGCTGGGCCGGGACTTCATACAGCCAGCGTTCAATTAAGCTGCCACCAGCTACAGTGAATTCCCGCTCACTGTGCATATGGATGTGTACGGCTACACATCCGTGTGCAGCCGGGTTGGGATCATTTGGTCTACAGCATGATGGTCGACACTTATTAGGTCGACACCATTAGGTCAACATGGGAAAAGGTCGACATTGGTCTAGGTCGACATGAAAAAATGTCAACATGGTTCTAGGTTGAAAGGTCATTAGTTCGACAGGTCAAAGGCCGACATGTTTTTTCTTTTACAGTTTAAAGGGCACCGCATCCCCTCGCAACGCTCGCTGCGCTCGCAATGTGTCGGGCACACTATTTTATTCTCCCACCACACCCTAGTGGATGGTAGGGCATGAAATACCGCCTGTCGGCACATGTCGGCTCAAAAAACAGTGAAAAACTCCATGTCGACCTTTTGACTGTAGACCTAGACACTGTCAAACTAACGACCTGTCGAACTAATGACCTGTCAACCTAGAACCATGTCGACCTTTTCCTATGTCGACCTAGAGCCATGTCGACCTTTTCCCATGTTGACCTAATGGTGTCGACCTAATGACTGTCTACCATCATGCTGTAGACCAAATGACCGCATCCCGTGCAGCCGTGCAAACATGTCCAAAACCCAGCGTAACAGGATCACCATCCAATCATTTTTACACTGGGCACAAGTCATCGCAGGGTCAGAGTAGCCAGGGACTTACTCAGCAGTGTGATGGTAAAAGGTATACCTGGCCCGGAGCTCAGACACAATTAGCATATTCCCGGACACTCCCAGCATTATTCTGGCACGCCTGTGCTTGTTTTAGCACTCAAATGACACGGCCAATTGCCACCCCCAGGGCACCTACTTCCTGATAATCCAGAGGTGGACAATAAGCGGCTCTCCAGCTGCTGATGAACTACACATCCCAGCATGCCTTGCCTTAGTTTTGCTATTTGGCCATGCTGAAACTGATGTAAGGCATGCTGGGATGTGTAGTTCCTTGACAGCTGGAGGGCCACTTATTGCCCACCCCTGTGATAATCACCTTGCGTACAGCCAGTGCTGTGAATAAGGAGCAGGCTTTCATCACAAGACGGCATTGGCACCAGTGGTGTAAGTTTGTCCCAGTGGCCCAGAGGCAAGATAAATATTGCCTAATAGTTCAGTAGTAAGTGTCTGTCTCCAGCAAGACAGGTCATGGGTTCTAATACAGGGTGTGCCATATCGACAGCTTTCAATTAACTGATTAAAACTTGCAGGGGGGAGAGGTGCCCCCTTGGGAGCAGGAGACCGGCAGCAGATGACTCCCAGAGTTACACCTCTGATTGGTACACTAAATGCCAGCATCCCTACAGCATCCTGCACAGGGTGATATATAATAATGTACAGGGCCAGTGCAGGGCTTCTCTGCACCCTAGGCAAAAGTTCAACCTACTGCCCCCCCCCCCATACTGCCACCAATACCCACTTTCCAACACCTTAAGGCATTCTTGCCTAACATTCTGGAATGGCAGTGAGGCTCCCAAAAAATCAGTTGGTCCTCCCAACCCCCCGGGAAGGTGGACATGTCCCCTACTTTCTCTGTAGGCCTCCCTTTGCCACCAACAACAGAGTACAAGGAGGAGGGGGCAGCAAGGTAGGGAAAAATGCTCCAAGGGAAAGTATGGTGGTGAGGTCTTACTTAGAGGTTCCACAGCCGCCACCTGCATTAAGTACAACAAGGATCCTCACAGACACCATTGATTTTTTGATTTTTTTTAGGGCCATGGTGGGAATAGAACCCATGACCTCAGTGCTGTGAGGCAGTAATGCTAACCACTACACCATCCATACTGCCCTGTGATTGTATGATGTGCGGAGCGTGAGCAGCTGTCCGCACTCTTCCAGTATGTGTACTTGTGTATATGTGGGAGGGGAAGGGCGCCACTACATGAGCTTGCCCGGGTGCCAAATCTCTACCCTACAACTCTGTCTGCACCCATTATAGATATGCCAATGGTGTGGACTCTTACATTCCTTTTAGAACATGACTCGTGTAGTAAACAGACTGACACATTGTTTATTATATGTACTAATTCTGTAATCTTATTATATTGTAATCAGGGCATAAAGTGCTCATGCAGAGGTGGGGGAACTCATTTCTCTATGCTACCTAATTACACCCCATCCCCTCCCCCCATTAGGCAGAGACAGGGCCATTGGTAGGGGTGCCGGACGCGGACCCGTTGTTGGGATCCCAACTGTCAAAACGCAAACAGACGGGTTATCCGACGGCCACCCACTATTTTCCCTCGTGGGGGTCCATGACCCCCATAGAGGAAGAATACAATAGGTGGCAAGCGTAGCGAGCCTCCGTGCCCGCAGCATGGCGAGCACAGCGAGCCCGCAAGGGGCTTTGTCGCGCTCACCATGCTGTCTGATTCCGGCCAGTCGGGATCCTGACGTCGGGCTAATGACTGTCGGAACCCTATACCACACCCATTGGTAGGGTTTATGGCATTCCCCTGCACACTAGAATGCTTTTCTGTACGAAGTAAGAGGTGGTGGAACTCAGTTCCACCCTGTTCCCCCTCACTTTAACTCCTGTTCCCCCTCACTTTAACTCCTGATTGCAATATTGATTACAAGTTCTTAAACTGAAAAGGTCGGTATTAATCACAGGGTACCGTAGATCATGCCTGCTAACATGCCCCGTAACCGTGTTCGGCTGTGTTAATTGTACAGAACTTACCTAATCCACCTAATCAACATCTGCAATCCGATGAACAGTCGCGATGGTCATCTGCAGAACTCGCAGCTTACTCAGACTGTCTACATTGTCGGGTCCTGGAAGTAAAAATACGGAACCTAAGCTCGACTGCTTCCAGTTGATAGGTCTACAGCAGGGATAAGGAACCTTTGGCCCTCCAGCTGTTGTTGAACTACACATCCCAGAATGCCCTGCTTCAGTTTTGCTATTTGGCCATGTTAAAACTGTTGCAGGGCATGCTGGGATGTGTAGTTCAACAACAGCTGAAGGGCCAAAGGTTCCCCATCCCTGGTCTCCAGTGTCTAGATCATAGGTGTCAAACACAAGGCCCGCGGGCCAATTCCAGCCCGCCAGACCTCGTCATGTGGCCCGCGCGAGGAGATAGCACACAGGGGCAGTGTGTCTAAAACAGGAGTGCTGCGGGCCGCGTCCGCCTTACCTGTTCCTCCACTGTCGGCGGCCATGTTCCTGTAGGCACATATGTATGCGGCTACAGAAACATGGCCGCCGGCCTCCACGGCTGCGTGGAGGAGGGCCCGGCCGCCTGTTCCCTCTGATGCCCGGCAGTGACAGACACTGGGTGGGGACGTCATGACGATGACGCCGCCCGCCCATGCGTCTGTAGAGAAGTAGGAGCAGGCAGGGAAGCTGGACCGGGAGTCGGGGACAGTGTGGCCGCAGCAAGCAGTGAAGAAAAGCTGGAAGCCGCAGCAGCTGCAGGACAGACGGAGAAACAGTAAATGAGGATGAGGATCACACTCACAATAAAAAAAATATATATATATCTGCTGTTTCCTGAGGTGTCCCCGTGTATAATAATAATAATGCCATGACACCACAGGCTGCTCCTCCTGTATAATCATTTGTGTGTCATGGCATTACTTTTATTATATTATACAGGGGGAGCAGTCTGTGGTGTCATGGCATTATTATTATACAGGGGGAGCAGCCTGTGGTGTCATGGCATTCATTTTATATTATACAGGGGGAGCAGCCTGTGGTGTCATGGCATTATAATTATACAGGGGGACCTACAGATACAACCGGCCCTTTGAGGGTGACCAAACTGCTGATGCGGCCCCCGATGAATTTGAGTTTGACACCCCTGGTCTAGATAGTCAGTCAATAGGTCTAGCCCAATAGGTTGAAAGGTTAAAATGTCGACATATAAAAGGTAGACACATGACAAGGTCAACATTAGTTTTTCATCATTTTTTTTAAACCGACTTGTTCTTACTTCACCATCTATGTCGGCATAGAGGGAGAATATAATAGTGTGCCGAGCCCGAAGCATGGCTAGTGTATGTGCTACATTAATCGGGGGTCCGTGTTGACCATTGACACCCTAAAAATTATGTGAAAAGCTCATGTCGACCTTTTCACGTGTCTACCTTTTTCAACTTTTTAACCATGTCGACCTTTTGACCCTGATGACCTATTGACCTTGTCGACCTATTGCATCTCTGCCTTTGGGGTAGACCTATTGACTGTCTATCTAATAATTCACACCAGGCTTGGCACGTCTAAAGACTGGAGGCAACAAGCTCCTGTTTTGAAGAATAGTCTCAATCAGGGCTGTCTCTAACGACAGTATAGGGTAAATGGGCATGTGGCCAATAGCCCCCCTCTCCCACCGCACATCTGCTGCTGCTGATAGCTTGCATGTTATTGGTCGCCCCCCTGGCTGTGCAGCCAACCTGAGAAGCCAGAAGCAGGGCCACCTTATTTGGGGTTGCAGCGGCTGTGTGTGAAGTCGCTCAGCCGCTGCGGCACTCCCCCAAACAGTCCAGAAACTCCTTCATTGTCCGGACCACGCCTCCACAACGCTGCCGCAGAGAAAACCCTTGTTGCTGCCCCGTCACCAGCTCCCGCCAACCCTTAGACTGTGGTCGCATTTATCGCATGTGCAGATTGCAAAAAAATTGGCAAATAGCAATTTTGGTCATTTGCGTCCCTTACTGAATTAGGCCCCATGAGCGATATCATCGTGTATATATAACCTTGAACTGCTGGCCGACAATATTGAGCACACACACTGAATGATGTCATTAATGATATTGTTCAGTGATGTCACTGGGTCCCTAGTGCGACAATTGCATGATTTACATAGCAAAACGACAAACAGTGATGTCGTCCAGTGTGTGTGTGTGTATGTGTGTGTGTATGTGTGTGTGCGCGTGACTTTATCCCAAACTTCAACCATTTTTCTAGCTATGACTGAACACCTGCTGTACGTATACTGAATACCCTAGCTCTTATGTTGCACAATAGTGAATGTTTTGGGAAAAATAACAGAATATATGGCACCTCCTCTTTACATCCGTGGAGTGGAATCATGCTGAATCTCTGTTACCAAAACATTTCACACCACTTTATTTAGAGTTTCACTCCAATTGGGATGCAGTTACCATGCCGGCAATTGGATGGCCAGCAGTAAAAACACTGATGGCCACAACATTACAGAGGTGCCAAACCCTGAATCCAGAGAGCCGGTATCCCAATTGTAAGTATGCCAGGGTATCGTAATGTCCTGATTGGGGGGGTAGACAGGGCTGGTGCCACCACTAGGCAGCCTTAGGCATTTGCCTAGGGCGCCGGCCACTGGAGGGTGGCATTCTGGAGCAGCTCCCCCTTACCACTCCAGGTAAGCGTCGCCTACACCCCCCACTTGGCGGTGGCGGCTGTATTCCCCCTCCCAGGACTCGGCGGTTGCGGCTCACCCCTGTACTCGGCGGAAGTTGCATTCCCTCCATCTCCTCCCCCCCACTGTACTCGGTGGCGGCCACATTACCTCTGTCTCCCCCCCCCCCAACCTCAGTGGCAGCACCACCCCCAGACTCGGCGCATCACCCCCCCGGACTCGGTGGCCACGCTTACCTCCCCCGCCGCATCACTGACCCCCCCCCTGCGCAGGTGAGCGGGCGGGCGGTGCATCCCCCTAACGCCTGGAGCTGGGGATAGGTGTAGGTACCAGGGAAGAGCATTTTTTGCCTGCGATTTAACATACATAATTGCCTTTGAGCTTCCCGGCAGCTAGATCGCTCAGAAAGTGGCAGCGATGTGTCAGTGATGTGCACCAGCGATCCATGGGGGACTTAGCATGGGGGATTTTAGTTATAAACGAGTTAATGCAGATCGCCGATCACTATCGCCCACTACACAAAACACGGGCGATATGCAGTCTGTTGCTAAGCGATCTGACCTGATTGATGGTACATGCTCAGCGATCTAGCGAAATTAAGGGTATGCGGTCATTTGGTCTACAGCATGATGGTAGACAGTCATTAGGTCGACATGGGAAAAGGTCGACACGGGTCTAGGTCGGCATATGAAAAGGTCGACATGGTTCTAGGTCGACAGGTCATTAGTTCGACAGGTTGTTAGTTCGGCAGTGTCTAGGTCGACAGTCAAAAGATTTTTTCACTGTTTTCTTGAGCCGACATGTGCCGACAGGCGGTATTTCATGGCCTACCATCCACTAGGGCGTAGCGGGAGAATAAAATAGTGCCCGAAGCACTGCAAGCGCAGCAAGCTATGCGATGGGATGCGGTGCACTTTAAACTGTGTCCATGTCGACTGTGTTGACATTCAGGTCAAAAAAACAGTGAAAAACCCAATGTCGACCTTTTCACTGTCGACCTAGGCATTGTCGAACTAATGACCTGAAGGACCTCAGCAATCCCAACAATGGGCTCTTCTCCCTATTGCGATCAGGGAAACGCTACCGCTCATTGAAGGCAAACACAGAGCGAATGAGAAGGAGCTTCTTCCCGCAGGCCATTAGAGCCCTCAACCAGACCTCCTAGTACCAGGACTTTCCTTCCTTCTTTCTAGACATACCCCACACAATCTCTCTATCTACACTCTGCCTCAGCCGATCTACTTATTCTAACGTAAAGTAGGCAAGTTGTATAAGCATTTCACTACATATTGTACTATGTATGACTTGTATGTGACAAATAAAAAATTTGATTTGATTTGACCTGTCGAACTAACGACTCGTCGAACTAATGACCTTTTGACCTAGAACCACATCGACCTAGACACATGTCGACCTTTTCCTATGTCGACCTAATGGTGTCGACCTAATGACTGTTGACTATCATGCTGTAGAAATGATCCCAACCCAAAGTAAGTCACATTGCTCAGAAAATGGCTTATTATCGATATGTGAGTGTGGGTGCCCCTCAACACTCAGTTTGTGGGAATATACTGCCCTCTGCAGGCTGGAGTTCTTGATTTCTGTAAACATGTTGAACAGTAGCTGCAAGGATATTTCCATTACATAAAGAAACAATTAGGGCATATTTATTAAGAACTTACACATTATTTATAATTTCTTATCTGCCATTATCTCAGCAATAATAATGAAGGTTCACCAAAATGTATTCAAAATCACATCCAGGGGGAAAAGGGCTGATAATGGATCCTGGCCCTGTGATGTGAAGTAAAGTTATCCCTTATGCGATGGCCGGGATGAGGTACTGTTATTTCCAGATCAGTATCTCATCCTGGCCCTTGCAGTCATCAAAAGCCAAGCTTGTATATCTGATGCCAATTAGTATAAACTATAAACTATTAAATTGCTATTTGTCATTTATCTAGCAAAGTCTTTGAACTGACAGAAGCTGAATGGTTTGTTTGAGCAACCTCTCCACTTTATCTCCCTCCAAGTCCTGGTACATCTCCCCTTCAGTCTTCATCCCCAGCTGCAGTATTGAAGTGGGCAGGCATAGAATAACTTGCAGCCAATCAGAATGGAGGCAAGCAGGAGGCTACAGACTGGTCTGGCCTTATACTACACAAGGGGAGAGCCTGGACCGCAGACTGGTGCACCGGTGGCAGGTCCTGGGCAGATGGCGCCCTCACTTTCTAAGCGTCTCGCCGCCACCGCGCAGTCTGTGGTGCTACAGCTATGCCGCTGCTATTAGGGAGGATCACCTTCATCCAGTTTGTATTTATAGAGGTCCCCCGATTATCTGCCTGATGCCGCTCCCCTTCTCCATGGTAGTTGTACCACCATGCAGTCCAGAGACACTTCTAGAGAAGAGAAGGCCCATGTTCAGACTCCATATGGACCCCCTCCTCTCTACAGGGCTGGATTAAGGGGGGGGGGGCACAGGGGGTCAGTACCCCTGGGCACCCCTCTATCTAGGGGCCCCCTGTGGTCGGCATGTATATAAAAAAAGTTTTTAGCTAAAGGTTGTGTGTGTGGGAGTGGGGTAGTGCTGCATCTTGACCTATCTGCCTATCTGCCAATGATTAATGGTGCTGTGCAGCGGGAGCCAAGGCACACTGACTGCACAAGTGTGCAGTGCATTACTGGGAGTTGACAAAGTCCCATGAGACTTTGCACAAGAGATCAGAGGTTGAGAGGCTTGTGCTGAGCTCTGCTTGGTGGAGCTCATCATATGCTTCTCAGGCCGATGGAGGACAGCAGCAGTAGCTGCCTCGTCATGGGAAGGTTTATAATCAGAGGCAGTGCTGAGCCTGTCAGGGCTCCTACAAAGAAAGGTACAGAGGGACAAACACAGGCTTTTCATGTGGTAATATATATATATATTTATATTAATCCCCCCGTGCAGTTACCCAATGACCAAGTTTATACTGCCTTTACTTTGTGTTTTGATATTCTATTATTCTCCCATGCAGTTTGCTGGCAGTAATGTCAAGTAGGAGGGGGCCGCCCGGTCTAAAGTGACCTGGGCCTGCTGAAGGCTTAATCCGGCCCTGCCTCTCTAGCCAGCAGTGGTGTACACTCTGGGCACTAGGATCACAAGGGGACCCTAGCGATGTCCCGGCAGTATGGGTCGACCCAATTTAAGTTGACATGCATTGCGTCGACTACTGAAGGTTGACAGGGCTTAGGTTGACACCTGAAATAGGTCAACATAGCTAAGGACAACAGAGTTGAAAGGTCGACAGAAGCATTAGGTCGACAATGGCAAGGTTGAAAGTCAAAATGTTGAGTTTATACATTCTTATCCCGAATGTTGACATAGTCAACATGGACACCGTCAAAGTGTACCTCATCTCCTGGTGTGGCTCACTTCGGGCACGGTGCCTCAATGCGCTCGCCACACTTTTTTATTCTCCCACCACGCCGTAGTGGATGGTAGGGCATTTAATACCACATGTTGGCACATGTCGGCTCACAAGAAACGGAAGAAAACACGGTACTTGTTTCCTAGCAGCGCGCCCAATTTCAGTACGTACAGTACCGTACTGAAATCGCATCGCACAACGCATGACGTTATAGTGGCATGCGATGCGTGCGATGCGATGCGATAACAGTACTGCTCCCGTTCCCGCTCCCTGTCATTCCCGCCCCTTGTCAGATCCTCTCAGAAATCCTTCTGAGGTGATTTTCTGACAGGACTGGAAGCATCCCTCAGAGCTGCTGGTTAACTATCGCAGAACTATAGCAAGTTTCGCAAATGGCTGCATCGAGGAACATCTTTAGCTTGTCTCAGATGGAGGAGGTGGCTATACACTTTTTCCAACAGCATGAACTCCTTCCGCTGACACAGAATTGTGTGAATGGGCACGCAATGCACCTCTCAGTGAAGGAGTATATGTGGCGCTTTCATGTTAAAGTGTGCCGGCTGAAGGTGAGCCTCAGAGCGGCCCACTGGTTTCCAGGGTGCCGCTTATCGTTTGTCACCTTGGTGCACTTCATTTACTCCTGGGCCCAGGAGCTCACCTCCATTGAATATTGTGGGCAGCAGATTGACATATCTAAGAAAACTGCGGTCCTGTACAGTGAAAACTGCGGTCCTGTACAATGCGGGAGGCTTGCGCCGTGGACATTATGGCGCAGCCACAGCGGTGGATCGGTGGTCCTGGCCACATTGTAGAGGTAGATGAAACGTTGTTTGTCAAGCGCAAAAGTAACATAGGCCGGACTTTACCACAGCAGTGGATTTTTGGTGGAATATGTAGGGAAACCGGACATTGTTTCCTGAAAATGGTGCCCAGGCGTGATGCCACCACTTTGATGGAGTGTATAATTGACAATATAGAGCCAAGCACCACTATTTATACGGACTGCTGGAGGGCATACAGCACTCAACAGCTTGAACTGGCAGGAGTCCAACCTTTTTTAAGTGAACCATACTGTAGGTTCAATTTCATTGACCCGGCCACAGGGGTTCATACCCAGAATGTGGAGAGACTGTGGGGCGCATGTAAATGGCGCAATAAGCGCCAAAGAGGCACAGCATGAAATGAGCTCCAATCCTATTTACAGGAATATATGTGGAGAAAGACATTGGGAGCGGATGACCCACCGCATACTTCAAGCACTTAAGCTCCTCCCTAAAGATGATTGAGTGTGATTTGCTTTCTTAATTTTTAATCAATAATGTTGTCGTTTTTAAAGTTCATATATTGTTATTATTATTATCATTATTTATTGTAATCAATGTTATTAATTATTTATGCTTCTTCAATCAAATTATTTAAGTAAATTACAGTTATTCGTTAACACATGTCGCCATTACTGTGTCAGCTGTATGATATTGCAGGTGTGAATGTGTTCGTAAAATACCACCACTATCCACGCCACCCCGAAGCGTGGCGAGCACAGCGCCACCCCGAAGCGGATACTCCCACTATCTACGTCGGCGCGGAGTTGATGTTATAAAGTGTGCCGAGCGCAGCGAGCCACCGAGCCCGAAGCACGGCGAGCTCAGCGAGCCCCGCAAGGGGCAGCGGAATACATGTAAAGTAATCCACGTCCCCTCGCGGGGCTCGCTGTGCTCGCCACGCTTTAGGCTTGGTGGCTTTCTGCGCTCGCCACACTTCATAAAATTAACTCCACACTGATGTGGATAGCGGGGTTATGAAAAGGTTGCGTTCCGCCGGCCCTCGCGGGGCTCGCTGCGCTCGACACACTTCGGGTGGCGTTGATAGTTGTGGTGATGCAAAACAATGCCATAGGTGCTTTCAATACTAAGCACCCATCACATCTCATACTAAGCACACATCACATCGCAAGTATGCTTGTACAATGAAATATCGCATCGCACCCTGTCTAGGGTGCCCTCCAATCCCATGCGATATTTCATTGTATAAGCACTCCTGTGCACTTAATATGGACATCGCATCACATCATACGGCACTATACACGCTGTGCGATCCGATGCGATTTCACTACGGAAATCGCTAAATGCGTACTGGGCGCCCTGCTAGGAAACAAGTACCGAAAACACATATCGACCCTTTGACTGTTGACAATGGCATTGTTGACCTAATGCTTGTGTCAACCTTCCAACTCTGTCGACCTTAGCCATGTTGACCTAAGCCATTTCGACCTTCACTGTTCGACCCTATGCATTTCGACCTATATAGGGTCGACATAGTGACCGTGTCCCGTCCCAGGGTCTACTGGGCATGCGCAAAACACTAGAAAAATGGCTACCACAGTATTTTCCTGGTGATATCTGCAGCGCTGCTGTTGCCAACACAAGACTCCAAAGGGTACATATTGACAAAATGGATGCAGGGTGTGCGGTGTGGCCCCCTGGGCACACACTGCACCCATTATAAATACACCAGTGGTGCAGTCTATGGCCGGTGTTAGATAGTGGTACAGCACAATGGGCCTTATGATGGTTGATGTGGTAAGATGTGTATTTTGGACGAGTGTTCTTAGCCCCACCTACCGTACGGATCGCTCACGCAGTCCCAATGTCGTAAGACGCCAAGCAAATGGACCGCGAGTGGATGTTTCATGTGAACACCTCCTCCATCTGTGGGAACCTCCCCCATCCTCCGATGGTCCCCGGCCATCGAATGATGGACCGATTGGTCAGGCAGCACCGAGTGCTCCAGACCATTCGAACATGTTTCTGTATGAAAGCAGGGATATGGGCGGGCATCTGGCATCTGGCTATGTCAGCTGTCCGCCCACCACACGTGCGTCACGGCTGAATTACCATACGTACGCCCAGCGTTTTCATGGGAACGCCCATGAAACGTGGGGCATACGCATATGGTAATTAGCCCAAACAGCCCTTCACATCCCTCTCCACCCCCTGCTCGGATGGTTCCGAACGATCGTTTTCTGCACGGAATTCACGCCGTGTTCGGACGTGAGAGGCGTTCGCATATGCGCAGAAACGCCTCTGCACATGCGCAAACACAAAACATCGGCTGGCCGTCTGCACACGCAGCCGTCCGACTCAATCAGAATAAGGGCCACTGTGAGGCTTATATGACACTGGTGCAGGAAGATTGTGGTGTGACACGGCTTATATGACACTGGTGCAGGAAGATTGTGGTGTGACACGCACCTGTACGAGACACAAGACGTACACCACAAACTTGTTATTTTTCCCCTCAGTGTTTCTTCTTTTCTGTTTCAAGGTTGTTTTTTCCTATTGTGCAGAAGACATCGTCCTCCTTACTCTCCCACTTTATTACATTGCATTGTGAGGTGTATCACAATATGTTGGTGCCATATAAAAGAGAAGAATTCGCAGCATGCCGGCTGTTCCATTGGGCTCCGATTCACACAAAGCACAAACACTTTATACATACTTTCACTCTCTAAATGTCGCCCTGTACTTATCATTAGTCTCTAAGTACACTGTATACTATTGCTGCCGCTGTACAGCTGCTGTGTGACCACTAATCTGTGCTCTTTGTACGAGGCCATTTCATACATAGAATAAGAGATTTGACAGATATATATAGAGAGAGAAAGAGGGAGAAAGAAAGAGAGAGAGCGCACATAATCTCTGCTATATACTGTATATATATTCATATAGAGCTGCTCTTATTAGAGCAGTTCCCGACACACCATGCACCGTCCGCACCATCTACCAGAATCTGCACCATCCGCTTGTGCGCTCCATTCTCGGCAATGGGATGTGCAAGTGAGTGAGACATGCCCTCGTCCCCGTCCGTCTGGCCCCACCTGTATATCATACATATGTATATATATATATATATATATATATATATATATATATATATATATATAAATATATATATATATATATATATATATATATACATATATACATACAACAGTCAGAACCGGCACAACAGGACTTAAACTTAGCCAATGCAGATGATGTGCCCCGATGCCAGCAATGGGGACCTCGCAGCCCCTTGTAAATACACACTGAAAGAAAGGGCACTCGGGGACTCTCAGTAAAGTGAAAGTGGACTGGTTTAATCAGTCATACAGCGCCAACGTTTCCGGGTCTCCCCCTTCGTCAGGACAGGTATATGGTTATACCTGTCCTGACGAAGGGGGAGACCCCGAAATGTTGGCGCTGTATGACTGATTAAACCAGTCCACTTTCACTTTACTGAGAGTCCCCGAGTGCCCTTTCTTTCAGTGTGTATATATATATATATATATATATATATATATATATATATACAGGATGGGGGTGGCGGCACTCACAGGACTGAACAGAAAAAAATCAAGACCACTCTGGGGTTCCTTTGCAGTTCAACGTTTCATTCTTGCGACTTTTATCAAGAACTTATGCATGCATCAAGTTCTTGATAAAAGTCGCAAGACTGAAACGTTAAACTGCAAAGGAACCCCAGAGTGGTCTTGATTTTTTCTGTTCAGTCCTGTGAGTGCCGCCACCCCCATCCTGTATCTGCATTGGTCTGCCACAGCACCCAGAAGGGCACCCGGGCAAGTACTGTTTCACTATAAGAGTGGAGTGCCAGCCTCCACTATTTGAACCTCTAAGTAATAACAATTCTATTAAATCTTTTTCTAGGATGTTGAATCATGATGTTGATAAAGCCATTAAATTATATGATGTTCACAGCAATCATGGTAATCTGCCTCGTATTGAATTTGATGCATTGAAGAGTTTGTCTGACAACACCAGTATCATCATCCGCCCCGCTGACAAAGGTGGGGCGGTGGTGATACAGGACTTGTCAGACTATAAGTGTGAAATTGATCGCCAATTATCTGACATTAATGTTTATGAATCCCTTTCGTTTGATCCTACTGCACAGTTTATGTCTCTGCTTGGTACCATGGTGAAGGACGCTGTGCAGGGAGGAGTTATAGGGGAAGAATTGGGTAGGGCCTTGGTCCCCAAATTCCCTGTTACACCTGTAATATATACCCTCCCCAAAAAAAATAAGCATGCCACTTTACCACCAGGGAGGCCAATCATTGCTGCCAATGACTCACTGTTCCAGAACAGTGCAGTGTATCTTGATGCCCTACTACAACCTTGCATTGTACAGCATCCTAGATATTTGTTGGATACAACATCATTTATTAACAAGTTACTTGCGGTGCAGAATATCCCGCCTGATAGTCTGCTCTGCAGTGTGGATGTGTCCAGCCTGTACACCGTCATACCTAATGATGCCGGTGTGCAGGCTGTACGTGACCTCATTCTTGATAATTCCTTGTACTTGGGTCCAGATGTTGATTTTGTGTGTAGTCTACTTAGTCTCCTCCTCACCCATAATTATTTTATACATGATGGGAAAATGTTTCTGCAACGTTCAGGCTGTGCGATGGGGTCCAATGTGGCCCCATCGTACGCAAACGCCTACATGTTTGGTGCGGAACAGGAGATCTTTTTTTATAATCCTCATGTATCTGGGAAGATACACTTCTACACCAGATACATTGACGATATATTTCTCATTTGGACGGGTACCAAAAGTGAGTTTGAGGAGTTTATTATGACACACAATGGCACATCTTCCCCTTTAAAATTTACGTTCAATATCGATGCTAATCTTGTGAATTTCTTGGATGTGGCGGTTGGTCTAGATGATTGTTGTATTTCTACATCCTTATTTTGCAAGAAGACTGACCGTAATACTATTTTGCATTCCGATAGTTTTCACCCCAAGCCATTAAAGTTTGGGTTACCATTCTCCCAATTTCTGCGGGCTTGCAGGATTTGTAGCAACCAGGCTGAAGCCTCCAATCAGATTGATATTATGATTAGTAAATTTTTGGTTAGGGGGTATGACCTTGACCTGTTGCAAAAGGCAAAAGTCAAGGCATTGGCTATTCCCAGATCCACGTTGCTCACTCCCAAGGCAAAACAGGATCCATCTGCCAACAAAAAGATGCCTTGGGTAAACCATTACAACACATGTAGCAGTGTTATCCGCCAAGTGGCCAAAAGACATTGGCCCCTATTGAGCACTGATAAAGACCTGGGATTATCCAATACTGCCATTATGCCTTGTTATACACGCGGTAAGAATATACGCGATTGGGTCGTTAGGACTGACATTACGCCCTCACCTAGTAAGCCCTCTGCCGTGGGCTTCTTGGGTCGACGTAATGGATGCTATAGATGCCTTAACTGTATCACCTGCAGGAACATGACTCTGGGGGAAAGTTTTGTACATCCTTTTAGTGGTAAGAGATATAGCATCCGCCACAGGTTGACATGTACCACCAAATATATTGTGTATTTAATTTCTTGTCCTTGTGGGCTTCATTATGTAGGAAAGACCGACCGTAATTTGCGGGATAGAATGGCCGGACATCGGGCTGCCATCCGGGCAGCTTTGCTGTCTGGGTCCAGTGACCAGCCTGTTGCAAGGCATTTTGCACAGGCTGGTCACAGTATGGCTAACCTACATTATGTTATTATAGATCATATCCCGCAAAGATTACGTGGAGGCGATAGGTCATTGGCCCTCCTGAGATGTGAGTCGAGGTGGATACATAGATTGAGGACTATGTCCCCTTATGGCCTCAATGACCATCTTGGTTTACATGCATTTTTGTGAAGGGACTTAACTGTGCTTTATGTGATTTTTTTGTCTTTTTTTGTCTTTATTATGTTTCATATTTTAGTACTTTTTCATATTGTTGTTGCTCCTTTGTATAATTGTTTTTTGCCACGTTCTTGGTGTCAATATGCTCTTGATGATTGGCATTATACATGTACCTGTATTGTTTGTACTATTGGATACGCATATTATAAACTTGTATGTTCCGCCATTTCAGTCATTTTTAATACACCTCTGTTGCCTCCACTTGCGTCCTGCCTGGGATCATTGATACGCCCGGCACAGTGCCACTCTGTCCGTGTTCATTGCTCTCGCTAACAGGGGCCGCGGGCGTCGGTCCGGTAACCATGGTGACGGCTTTGGTGTTGACACTCAGGTTGTGGAAAGACATCCATTGGGTGTCCGAACACACGTGGGTGCCTGTCATTCCCAAGTGCCGGTTGCCGTGGTGACGGACTGAACGCCTGGCGTCTGCTGTGCGCGGGTTGATGACGCAGTCATGATGCACGCTGCACGGTGAGCGTCTCCAGACGCGGGAAACGCAAGTGGACGCCTACTTAGGATTTGGGGATATAAGGTAAGCTGTTATCTTGTATTTTTATGCCTGATGACGATTTTATCAATAAAATCGAAACGTTGCAATTGAACCTACTGTCCGCCTCTGCTGAATCCCAGGTGCTGCTGTAGCTGCTTTCTAAGGCAGCGTGAGTATTGTATATATATATATATATATATATATATATATATATATACACTGTTTTTTTTTACCATCTTGAAAAAACTTACCTACGGAACCTATGTCTGATTTGCTTTTGTCGAATTTGATGTCTTAATGCATTTCACAAAATACAGTATGTATTATCATATGTGGGTTATCATATGAAGGTGGTGGTTATCATCTAGTGCGCTCTATATTCCTATACATATTCTTCTTCTTCTTCCTCCACTAACAGGGAGTGCAGCTCCCATTCCTAGCACAACCAAGGGTCTATTTCTCTTTTCATCATATATATATATATATATATATATATATATATACCCTACCCCACACCTTGTTACATGATATACCTATAGAAAGATTAAACTCTATTAACCTAGCGCTATCTCCTGCTGCAGATTAGTATCAAACATAAATAGTGCTACAAGACACTACAGGTATATTCAATAGAAAAAAACAAGAAATGATGACAAAATTCTGCGTCTTTTGAAAACGAAAATACCCATTTGGGACTTCCAGCTCAGAATTTTGTCATCATTTCTTGTTTTTTTCTACATGATATACCTGTTGGTTTCCTGTGCTGCCTTGAGAAAGGTCTTAAGGGACGGAAACATTGGCAGGATCTACATTTTACCATTTTACCATTAAAGCTGGATATTGACCTTCATCTACAAAATTCTGGTGAGTGCTGTTTTCCCTTAGCGGAGTAGTCTGTATCTATATAGTACTGTGGGCACCTCTACACAACTATTTATATGGACCCCAGCGGCTATCTAATATGAGGGTGAGAGGGTAGGTCCTGTGTGTGTGTGTGTGTGTGTGTGTGTATATATCTCCTATATATTTGGCTACATCTGTCACTCAAAGTGGGTGTCTGTGTCTATAACGCTCTGTTCCTGGACTTTCCTCTTAATGTGTGATTGCCTTCATCTGTGCTGAACACCTTTCTGAGAAATTAACCTGTTTAAAACAGGTGATGGCAATCATACATTAAGGGGAAGTCTAGAAACAGAGCATTGTGTCCCTCCTGGAGAGGGTCATGTTGGGAGGTATGTGACAGAGAACCAGCCCAGTGAGCCCACAGACAGTGCCAGACACCCACTGCCTTCCCATGTTGCCCAGCACTGCTACTCCACAGCCACCAGGTGAACGCCCCCCTCCCGCGATTTGCGGCAAAACCTCCCCCCCCCCCGCGCGCCCCCCCCCCTCCCGCGATTCGCGGCAAAAACACCCGCTCCCCCGCGACCCCCCTACCGCGATTCGCAGCAAAAACACCCCCCGCGACCCCCCCTCCCGCGATTCGCTGCAAAAAGAACCCCCCCACGACCCCTCCCGCAATTCAGGGCGGCACCCCCCCTGCGACCCCCCTCCCGCGATTCGCGGCACCCCCCTCCCCCCCGCAATTCGCAGCAGCCCCAGGATTAAATGGCACATGCAAAACACTGACATGGCTATGGTCGACAATGAAAAAGGTTGACATGAGTTTTTGAAGATTTATTTTTAATTTTTTGAATTTTTTCATATTCATTGTCATGTGTCGACATGGACACCAATGAAGTGGCACACTTATGTCAACATTTACATGTGTTGACCTTTCTGTGTTGATTTTTTCTTGTGGCGATTCGCGTCACACCCCCCCGCAACCCCCCCTCCCGCGATTCGCGGCAACCCCCGTGACCCCACACCTCCCGCAATTCGCGGCAACCCCCCACCGGAACCCCTGTGAACCCCGCCCTCCCGCGATTCGCGGCACCCACCCCCGCGACCCCCCCTCCCGCAATTCGCGGCACCCCCCCGTGATTCGCGGCAGCTCCAGAATTAAATTGCACATGGAAAACACTGACATGGCTATGGTCGACAATGAAAAAGGTTGACATGAGTTTTTGAAGTTTTTTTTTTTCATTTTTTGAATATTTTCATATTCATTCTCATGTGTCGACATGGATACCAATGAAGTGCCACACTTATGTCAACATTTACATGTGTTGACCTTTCTGTGTTGATTTTTTCTTGTGGCGATTTGCGTCACACCCCCCCCCCCCACAACCCCCACTCCCGCGATTCACGGCACACACACACCTCCCCCGCGATTCTCGGCACCCCACCCCGTGACCCCCCCTCCCGTGATTCACGGCACACCCCCGCGACCCCCCCTCCCATGATTCGCCGCAACCCCCGCCCCGTAACCCCCCTTCCCGCGATTCGCGGCACCCACCCCCGCGACCCCCCCTCCCGCAATTCGCAGCACCCCCCCCCCGCGATTCGCGGCAGCTCCAGAATTAAATTGCACATGGAAAACACTGACATGGCTATGGTCGACAATGAAAAAGGTTGACATGAGTTTTTGAAGTTTTTTTTTCATTTTTTGAATGTTTTCATATTCATTCTCATGTCTTCGACATGGACACCAATGAAGTGCCACACTTTGTCAACATTTACATGTGTTGACCTTTCTGTGTTGATTTTTTCTTGTGGCGATTCGCGTCACACACCCCCGGAACCCCCACTCCCGCGATTCACGGCACACACCCCCCCCCCCGTGATTCTCGGCACCCCACCCTGTGACCCCCCCTCTCGTGATTCATTGCACACCCCCGCGACCCCCCCTACCATGATTCGCCGCAACCCCCGCCCCCGTAACCCCCCTCCCGCGATTCTCTGCAATCCCTCCCCTCCCGCGATTCGCAGCATCCACCCCCCCCACAACCCCCCCTCCTGCAATTCGCGGCACCCCCCGCGACCCCCACTCCTGCAATTCGCGGCACCCTCCGCGACCCCCCCTCCCGCGATTCGCGGACACCTAAGTTGCAATACAGGGCATCTTTCATACAATTCTAACCATATTTCTCATATACAAACGTTCACAAATGAAGGGGGCGCAGCCCCTTACGACGGTGTGAAGAGCGCCCGTAGGGCGCGATGAATCACCTAGTATCTATATATCTATATCACAAAACAGTCCAATTAGCGTGCAAGTCCTTGTCCTTTCAATGGGATTTGAATCAGTCCCTTCAGGAGAAAAGTTTCCAGCACTTTAGGTCGATTGTAGGACCGGCAGCTTCCTCTTAATTACCCTTGCGGGCACCTGGATTCTCAGGTATAGGATTTTCTAGGGGCCTCGTGACGAAACGTCCTCGTCCTCGTGACGAAACGCGTAGGGGCGTGGCCTGGCGTCGGTCTGAATTCCATGGTTGATGAGAGAGTGGTGACAGCACTCGTTTGCCATTTGATTGCTGTCTGGGACAGCTCTATCCATGTTGTGAATCACCCGCGGTTGTGCCTAACCGTCATTTGCGGTACGTGATACCATTTTGAATGTACCTGTCGGATTTTATATTTTGATTGAAATAAAAAGATAAAGCACTATTTGGAGCGCTCCTCTTTCCTCTCCTAGTAAAAAAAAAATAAAAAAAAAAATATATATATAGAAACAGGGGGCTCATTAATCACCAGAGTAAACTAGCTCACCTTAATACCTTAATCTACAAATATTAAATCAGTGGCGTAACTATAGCAAAGTTGCCTATTGAAATAGCAGCAATCTCCCTCTCTCCCTCATTAGTCTAACAATCTCCCTCATGTCACCTAGCCCACATTACCCTGTTACATTTTGGGAGAAAAAAGGAATGAGAGATAGATCATTAGCACAATTTCCCAGCACTTTACAAAGTATAGTAGCTCTTACTAACTGCTTTGTTGCTCATCTACATTTAGATAGAAGTCATTTGAAAAAATTCCTCTCAGATGTAGCAGTACACACCCACGCTTCTAGGTGCCACGTTCACAATCTTTTCCCACAATCTCTCCATATATGGAACTAGACATGCCCTTTGGGTGGAGTATGACATGCCCCCTCAATGGGGTGCTGTGCAAAATTCTCCTACCAACTATAATCTCCCTGGAACTAGTTTTCAAAAGTAGGCAAGCATGAACTATAGCCCCGCGGGGAGGCACTGAGAAAGTGAGGGCACCGGGGGTCTGCGGGGCTATTGTTACCTGCTGCCGTCTGCCGGGACCTGCCGCCGGCGCATCTGTCTGGGGTCCCGGCTCTGCCGGCTCCTGCTGCTAATAAAAAATGTGACACCCACAAAATGGCTGCCCCCATACTGCAGACCGTTTTTGAGGATGCTAGAGGAGGCTGCGGCCTCCTCTAGCATCCCTAAAAACGGTCTGCTGTATGGGGCAGCCATTTTGTGAGTGTCATTTTTCATTAGCAGCAGGAGCCGGGAGAGATGGGACTGCAGACAGATGTGTCAGTTACCAGCACGATGCAGATGGACAAGGGGGTTAAGGCTGGTGATAACCCTATTTGGGGGGGGGGGGGGGGTGCACTGCCAAAATTTTCGGCAGGGGCGTATATTTAATAGTTTGGCCACTGTATTAAATAATAAATAATAAACGCAGGTGAAGCGCACCACCATGTTTGGAGGACCGTTACACAGAGCATATGGAGATGATGCATTTCCACTTCCTGTTATCAGTGGAACGCATAATAGCTGCAGTAGAACGCACACCACAAATAAGGATTAAACCTTGTCAATTTGTATTTAACGTTTTGGTTTATGCACCGCGGTAAAAGTTATATGCTAGAGGGAAGATGGGGGATTTATAGTGATATACATTTGGGTATATTTATTTATGATGTTGTTATTGTGGAATTGCTGACAGACCAGGCCCGGGTAACAGGTGATACTGATCTCAGATTATCACTGCACTATAAATATGATATACGTGAATATACATGTCACACCACATTCTTCCTGCGCCACTATAAATGCCAGTTAGTCTGCTGTCTCCTGGAAGGATGTTGGTTACCATGATTAAGGTCCCATTAGAGCAGTGGTTCTCAACCCTGGTCCTCAAGTACCCCCAACAGTGCACGTTTTCCAGGTCTCCACACAGAATCACAGGTGAAATAATTAGCTCCACCTGTGGTTCTTTTAAAATGTGTCTGAATAATGAGTGCACCTGCTGGGTGGCCTGGAAAAGGTGCACTGTTGGAAGTACTTGAGGACCAGGGTTGGGAACCATTGCATTAGAGGACTGAAACGTCGGTTAATATACCATGCCTATCTGAATAAAAAAGATTTGACATTTGCTGAAAAAGACTGGTGAGTGCCCTCATTACCAAAATTGAAAGTTACATTTAAGCTTACGGCTGGAGCATTCTGACAAAAGAAACAAGTCACAGTGTGACAGAGGAAGGAAGAACATTCTACCTGTGAGGTGTCTGTGGAGCATGTACTAAAATGTACTAAGCTTCAAAAGTGATCAAATGAAGAGTGATATACAACCAACCAATCAGCTCCTGCCTGACATTTTTCAAATTCTGTGACATGGCAGGTAGTAGCTGATTGGCTGGCTGTTTATCACTATCCATTTTATCACTTTTGAAGCTTAGTGCATCTGGCCCTAAGTCTAAGTGCATTATAAATTCCTATTTGTGAGGTGGATTCATCTGATTTTGCACCCGTGAGAAACGTATTCTTCAAAACAAGTTGGTGAAGAGAAGTTTAAAATTTGAAAACAATATCTGAGTAATGGAGGACACAGTGTATAATTCAGTAATTTACTCATTGGTTATTACTTTTTAATCAAAAAGGACATAAAAGGACAAAAAGTATAACTTTGAGCATATGTATGGATTCTATATGGAGGATTTTTTCTTATTGTGAAACAGGTGGATGGGTTGGCAGCCTTGGATCAATAGCACTGGATCAATATTCTTTGGCATAGTATATTATGATAACGGTCTGGTCAGACAGCTTGATCCAAATTTCATCAGTTCCCTTTAAAGCAGGCCTGTCCAAACTGTGGCCCTCCAGCTGTTGTGAAACTATACATCCCAGCATGCCTTGCTATAGTTTTAGCATTCCCTAATAGCAAAACTGTGGCAAGGCATGATGGGACTTGTAGTTTCACAACAGCTCGAGGGCCACAGTTTGGACATGTCTGCTTTAAAGTGAAAGCAGACCATATTTTAATAAAAGATTGATATGAGATTAAGGGCCTTATTCTGATCGGCGCGTACATTACCGAATTCTTACGGAGCGGGCCGCACACAACGCTATGCGGACATCGTCCGCAGAAACGCCCATTGAGCCCCCGCATTCGTACGGACTCACTCTTTAAGAACAGGGCGTGTGTACGGACGACATATAAACCTTGCGTGTGCGGTGGACACGTACAGATTCGGCACGGTCTTACAGCGTAAGCACGGTCTTACCGCGTTAGAACGTACGGGAACCTGGCCGTAGGCACCGTTGCGGAGTATTTACGCTCAATACAACACTATTTTTCGGAGCACACACAGCGAACACATGACCCACTTATGCAATTAGGCAACCTCATTAAAAAGGGTTTGTTTTCTATTTGAATCAATTAAATCCTAATATATACTGAAACACATTACTACTATATTCATTACACACATTAACCCTTACAGCATGTCAACATAACATAATCTATATACAGTATGTACAGTTTGCTTATTTAAAAGATTATAAACAAGTTACACATATACTTTTCCATTTGTAAAAAGCACACAGACAACTTCGAACTGTAATTAACTATTTATTAATGTTAAGAAACATAGAAATTTAATGAATGTAGATGGGAGGCTGTGTGAGTTTGGGGAGTCTGGATTTAGTCAGGTATAGGGGTGCTTAGGGCTGACGTCTTTATTGGGTGCAGCTAGGGAGATGGAGGGATCCCAGTGGTGGAGCACTTCATGGGTGACAGTGTAATGGGCGTTTCCAGCGCTGCACAGTGCCAGGTCATTCTGGCACTTGTAGTGCCACAGTAAGGATAGAGCCCGGCAATGCGCTATCAACTAGCGTGGAATGAGCTTCTACATGTAGACGGGAGGCTGTGTGAGTTTGGGGAGTCTGGATTTAGTCAGGTATAGGGGTGCTTAGGGCTGACGTCTTTATTGGGTGCAGCTAGGGAGATGGAGGGATCCCAGTGGTGGAGCACTTCATGGGTGACAGTGTAATGGGCGTTTCCAGCGCTGCACAGTGCCAGGTCATTCTGGCACTTGTAGTGCCACAGTAAGGATAGAGCCCGGCAAAGCGCTATCAACTAGCGTGGAATGAGCTTCTACATGTAGACGGGAGGCTGTGTGAGTTTGGGGAGTCTGGATTTAGTCAGGTATAGGGGTGCTTAGGGCTGACGTCTTTATTGGGTGCAGCTAGGGAGATGGAGGGATCCCAGTGGTGGAGCCCTTCATGGGTGACAGTGTAATGGGTGTTTCCAGCGCTGCACAGTGCCAGGTCATTCTGGCACTTGTAGTGCCACAGTAAGGATAGAGCCCGGCAAAGCGCTATCAACTAGCGTGGAATGAGCTTCTACATGTAGACGGGAGGCTGTGTGAGTTTGGGGAGTCTGGATTTAGTCAGGTATAGGGGTGCTTAGGGCTGACATCTTTATTGGGTGCAGCTAGGGAGATGGAGGGATCCCAGTGGTGGAGCCCTTCATGGGTGACAGTGTAATGGGTGTTTCCAGCGCTGCACAGTGCCAGGTCATTCTGGCACTTGTAGTGCCACAGTAAGGATAGAGCCCGGCAATGCGCTATCAACTAGCGTGGAATGAGCTTCTACATGTAGACGGGAGGCTGTGTGAGTTTGGGGAGTCTGGATTTAGTCAGGTATAGGGGTGCTTAGGGCTGACGTCTTTATTGGGTGCAGCTAGGGAGATGGAGGGATCCCAGTGGTGGAGCCCTTCATGGGTGACAGTGTAATGGGTGTTTCCAGCGCTGCACAGTGCCAGGTCATTCTGGCACTTGTAGTGCCACAGTAATGACAGAGCCCGGCAAAGCGCTATCAACTAGCGTGGAATAAGCTTCTACATGTAGACGGGAGGCTGTGTGACTCTATGGGGAGACTTGGGGAGTCTGCATTTAGGCGGCAATAGGTGTGCCGTATTTAATGGGTGCAGCTAGGGAGATGGAGGGATCCCAGGGGTGGAGAGCTTCATGGGTGACGGTGTAATGGGGGTGTGCAGCGCTGAGCAGTGCCAGGTCATTGTGGTACTTGTGGTGCCACAAGGGCCGGTATAAGTCTTCTTAGGCACCAAAGTAGGGAAGTATGCCTCTAGGGAAAGTGTGGGGGAGGTCTCAGAGGTTCCACAGCAGCCTGCTGCATTAAGTACAACAGGGATCCTCCACAGAAATCCACGAATATTTGATAGGCAGACTTTAGCGCCCCCCGAGATCCCGGCACCCTGGGCAGCTGCCTACTGGGCGCCGCAGTCATGATAGGGCCCGGCAATGCGCTAGAGTGGAGTTGAGCTTCTAAATGTAGACGGGAGGCTGTGTGATTCTATGGGGAGACTTGGGGAGTCTGCATTTAGGCGGGAATAGGTGTGCCGTATTTAATGGGTGAAGCTAGGGAGATGGAGGGATCCCAGGGGTGGAGAGCTTCATGGGTGACGGTGTAATGGGGGTGTGCAGCGCTGAGCAGTGCCAGGTCATTGTGGTACTTGTGGTGCCACGTCAGAATACTGCTTTACAACGTGGTTTATGTGTCAACCTATTAACGGTGACCCTTGTGTAAGGCGTCCTAAATGTGCTCAAATTATAAACAGTTGACTTTGCACTTGTTGACCTTATAGCGGCCCACCTATTGTTGATCGACCTTGTAATTTTCGACATGGAAACAGTCGACATATATAACGGTCAACCTAATAGCGGACGACCTAGCGATTAATGACCTCGTACTTGTCGATAAAAATGCGGACGACCTAGATACAGGTCGACCTAATAGCGGTCTACCTTACTGCCGTTCGACCTTGCATATTTCGATCTAACTATGATGGACCATATGCTACTGTCTATCTATACACTTTCGATAAAACCGTACTGTCTGACTAACGGCTTCGTCCAAAACACCGTAGATCTAATACTCGTCGACCATATATATTACTATTAAGTTGTGTTCATTATTTGCAGTGTAAAAGTGTGTAAAAAGTGCTGCATATATGTGTGTGTTTAGTAATGTTCCATTTAAGCTGCAATGGTTCCAATTGAAGCAGTGACAAGCGTGTAATTAACAAGGAATGAGTAAAGGAGTGGATTGTATTGTGTTCACCTGACAATGGTTTCAGTGATTAGGCGTTCCAAATGCCTAGCGCATGACCGAGTGGTGTCCGCAAAGCAATAAAAAATGCACACCCACCAAAATAAGTGCACTCCCCCGTGTCCGCCTAGTTTCCGCCCAGTTTAGCCCACTTTGAACGTACGCCCCTGTGTAGTTCCGAATGACGCCCATAATACGCCCATATTTCCCGAGTGATTGCGGTGCCCATTTCTGTGCGGTATTAGTGAGTACAAGTACGTAGACCATGCGTGGCACATGCGCATAGTGTTCCTAGCGCTTGCGCAGACGGCTAAAAAACGGCATCCGAAAGTATACGGGAAGTTACGCACCAACCAGAATAACCTCCTAAGTGACATTCAAGTTGCAGTGTGGTGTATACTGTTTTTGGTTACACTTATGGTTAAGTTTGTCATTCTATATTAATTGTGTAAAAAGTGTGGTGCATACTGTTTTTGGTTTCAATTTATTTTGTGTTACTTCGTTCTATAACAAGTCCAGTGATTTCTCGCCAGGAAAAAAAAAGGTGGACTAAAACCCACAAGTTTCCCAGAGAAATTTCCCAGAGAAATATAAAAATTTTGCGTGATGTAGGTTGTTTTTTTGTGTACATTTATGATTATGTTATCAATTCTGTGGTGTGATGTAAATTGTTTTTGGTTACACTTGAATTTATTTGATACATTCTATAGGTATTTCTATAGAGTTTTATTATACACATGTTTTAATCCAACTTGTTTGTAGTTGGTTTTAATCAGTTTGTCTCCTGTTCTCCCGTGTGCAGTGGTGTAACTATGGAGGGTGCAGGGGGTGCAGCTGCTATGGGGCCCGGACACTTTGGGGGGCCCCAAAGCTCAGTCCCTCACTGCACCGCACTTCCATAGTTGCGCCAGTAGTGATAAGGGATAATAAGAGGGAGGGGGTATCGCCGGGACACTGAACTCACTGCGCCTGGCCGGAGCTTAGTGGAGACAGGGGAGACACTTGTGTGATGATGATGTCACCAGCAGGAGCAGAAACCTATTCAGCGTCGCCAGTGGGCGCGCGGAATCAGTAGAGCGATTCCTGCTTCAAGTGCTCGCTCTGAGCAGCCTCTCCCCAGCTCAACCGGCTCCTGTGATCCAACAGAGGTTTCCCCGACCAGTGCTCGGGGGAAGGTACATGCACCCCTGGCACTGACCTGCAGTGCAAGGACCCAGGACATGCTGACCACAGTCCCTGCCACAGAACAGGCAATCAGATAGAGCTGGCAGTGAGTAAATTAAAGAAAGAAAAATGTTACTCTGTTACAGCCAGCGAGTCACCTCTCTCCCCACCGTCTTGTCCCTGCCTTCTCTGTAGTTACTCCTGCCATCCATCCTGACCCCACTGATCTGTCATGTCCCCTCTGTCCTGTTCTTGCTGACGTGTCCCTGTCCCATCTGTCCTCGTGCTATCACTCCTCTCTCTCCTGTTCTTATTCTCTCTGTCCCTTTTCTGTCCCCGCTCTCTGTCCCTGTCCTGTCCACTCTGTCCTGGTGCTGTCACTCATCTCTCCTGTCCTTATCCTCTCTGTCCCTGTCCTGTCACCTCTGTACTGTCCTCTCTGTCCCTGTTTTATCACCTCTGTAGGTTTCCTGTCACTCCTCTCTCCTGTCCCCTCAATCCTCTATCTTCTCCTTCTGTCCTGGTATTGACAATTTTTTTCACCACTGAGTGCCAATGAGGGGGGCCCCATTCAAGATTTTGCTATGGGGCCCATTAAGTTCTAGTTACGCCCCTGCCCGTATGTGTGTGTGTGTGTGTGTGTGTGTGTGTTGCAAAGCAGTGGGTTTCCCAGTAATGGCCAGGCATCAGGGGAGGACTGAACCTTGACAACAGCATGCATAAGTAGTAGTGAGCTCACTGCTCTGTTTATTTAATTTGCACTAGCACTGAATGCACTCTATCAGTAAGTCTGCATATATGGGTGAAATTTACTAAGATTGGAATTCTATTTCAGATGGGATGTTGCTATGGGCAACCATTCAGATACTTTTTATTATCTACCATAAGGTGCTAAATGAACAAGCAGTATATTCTCATTCATTTTAGTCAATTTCCCACTTCTATGTTTCACTAATACCAGATTGTGACAAGGTACTTTTCAGAATTGACCACAAGGTGGCGCTCTGCAGCTTTGTAAGTTCGCAATGACTGCATCTTTATGGGGAATTCTTGTCTCTGTTCTGACTTCTGTCTGTATAGACACAAAGAGGGATATTTTTTTTTATTACTATAAAATGTTAAAATTGATCTTCCACCCAAAATTCTACAAAAACTTTTTCTTTTCTCTAGCTTTATCTATTTAATAAAGTTAGGAATATTTGAAATTCTACTATTATGTTTTTATTTTCCCACTGTGACAATTATTAAAATATAGGCATTGTTGGGATTTGTTTTAAACAATCAACTGTACAAAAATACAGCCAGAAATGACATTGAAATGAACCTGCCAGCTCTGCCCACTGTTTACAATGAAAAGTCCCTGCAAGCTGAGAATACTTTGCATTTCATCTGGTTTTTGTCAACTGAAGGTTTAACACATTTGTTTGTAGCCTGTTTGCTGCAATAGTTTCTGGATTCAGCGGCTGATTCCGGTTGGCTGGAACATCACAGCTTACCGAGCTCCTGAAACGCAGGGAGATGTGTACGCAGGGCCGGCGCCACCACTAGGCAGCTCTAGGCATTTGCCTAGGGCGCCGGCACCTGGAGGGTGGCAGTTTGCCCCTCACCCCCAGCATGGAGGGTTAGCGAACTGTGGTACCTGTGTAAAAAACTTGCGTCCCTGCAGTGCTGGTGTGTGCAGGGGTGTCTGTGCCGCCGGGGGAACCTGCAGCGCTGTTATTGTGTATAAGCTGGCCGCGGCCGGCAGGGTCCCTACAGTGAATAGAAAATAACTAGCGCTATGCGCGCGGAGGCGCGGGAAGCGCTAGTTATTTTCTATTCACTGTAGGGACCCCGCCGGCCGCGGCCAGCTTGTACACAATACCAGCGCCGCAGGTTCCCCCGGCGGCACGGACACCCCTGCACGCACCAGCACTCAGCAGGGACGCCGGGGACGCAAGTTTTTTACACAGGTACCCCCCCCCCGGCACCGGGGCGCCCCCACCCCGACTCACCTGGGGCGCTCCGGTGCCTTGCACCGGCACTGTGTGTACGGGAATACATCCCCTCCCATGAGCCGCTAGCAGGAGATATCATTTGATGGTCACCAACCAATGAATGATTTGTCCTGCCTTCGCAAATAAATGCCACTGACATTTATTTGCGTATGGCTATATAAAGACAGGGTGGGCGGCTGACGTCCTTCAGCCCGCCAGCGTACCCATTGGAAAGACCAGCGTTTTCATGGGGACGCCCATGCGAATCGCAGAAGCGTGACAGCCATGCTTGGGGGAGATGCGGGAGAGGGGGAGGGGTGCTGGAGGTGGCTAAAGGTGCCCACACACTAGAACAATTTTTTTGCTGATTGGCCGATTTCCGATACATTTTTAAATTTAAAATCGGCCGATATTGATCGGATGTGCGCTCTCTGACGAGTTCCCTAAAGATTTAGCAAAAGATCCATAGGAACGCACATGGGATCTTAAGAGAAGTCTTTGGTGAAGATCTGCACTTGCCTGAAATCTTTTGTCCAGGATGGACAAAAGATTTCAAGGCTAATTTATGCGCACATCTTAAGATCGCTGATCTTTCTAGTGTGTGGGCACCTTAAGTTCTCACCTTTTCAGAGTGTAGTACAACCAGGGACCACTAGAGGCCGCTCAATGGACCAAATTACTCCTTAACAGAAAGTGAAACCAAAATGATCTGTTTCAAACTTCCTGGATATGGGCAGAGGGAGCTGTGAAGATAGAGATTGGAGGTAAGAGTAGATAGGGACCTAGGGCCAGATGTATCAAGTTTCAAAAAGTGATAAAATGGAGAGTGATAAAAACCAGCCAATAAGCTCCTACCTGTCATGTTGCAGGCTTGATTTGAAAAAAGACAGGTAGGACCTGATTGGCTGGTTACTTATCACTGTCCAATTTATCACTTTTTGAAGCTTGATACATCTGGCCTTAAGTATCTTACCCTCCAATAATTCCAAATAAAAAATCGGTACAGGCCAGGGGGTGTGGCCATAGATAGAGGGTGTTACCATTTTAAAGGGGGCGTGGTCTGGACCCTTTCACTTTCCACTACCCCAAACTGAAACCAGGCTGATATGACTCCGTCACACAGGATCAGGAGTGCACACACACTGCATGGCACACGCTGCTCCTCGCCTCATATACACAGACCATGCTGCACAAGTGTTAGTCAGACACACACACCGGCCTCTGTGTCCTCCCACCCCCCCCCCCCCCCGGATTCCTGCTCACCTTGGTCCCCCTGCTCGGCGCCCAGGCCAGGCAGGTACAGGTCTCAGGTCAGGGCTCCAACCCTGGTGTCCCTCACCTGTATCCGCCCATACAGCCTGGAGAGGACGAGCAGGTTCCGCAGCTGCAAGAGGAGCGGGCACTGGGAGGGGGGAGCGCCTCGCACATGCCGCCTCCCACAGCTCGGAGTCTCTCCCTGACTAGAGGAAGGTGGGCCTGCCTGTCATGTCCCACCGCCAGGGCCGGATTTCCCACTAGGCACGTGAGGCACCTGCCTAGGGGCGGCACTTACTGGGGGCGGCACAGCATCCCCCCCTTCTCATGGGGGTCCATGAAATGTGGGAGGGGGGTCCGCTTATCGTGGGAGGGGGGTCGTGGGAGTGCGCGAATAGCAAGAGGGGGGTTCGTGAATCGCAGGACGGGGGTTTGTCGGTGGGCGCTAAATCGCGGGAGGGAGGGTTGCGGGGGTCCGTAAATTGTGGGGGGGGACCGCGAATTGCGATAGGGGGGTTGCGGGGGCCCACAAATTGCAGGAGGGGGGTCGCGAATCGCAGTAGGGGAGGTTGCAGGGGCCCGCAAAATGCAGGGGGGGGGGGCGCGCGAATTGAGGGAAGGGAGTCACGGGGGTGGGGGGCACAGAATGATGTTCCTATGGGCAGTCAGTTACTTGAATCCGGCCCTGCCCACCGCCGTGCACCCTGGGAGATGTAGTCCTGGCTGGCAGTTTCCCCACACTCCCTAGGGAACAGTCAGCAATGTTATGAACTACCTCTCCCAGAGACAGAGGGCCTGATTCAGATCCATTCAGTACTGCGTGCATTCGCACGCAGTACCGATGTTGCGCGTCTGCGCATGCGCAGGCGGGTATCTGCACATGTGCAGGCATATGGTGCGTGCACCCCTGCCGGCGTGGGGGGGGGGGGCGGAGATGCGCGGGGGGCGCCGGGCTGCCCCATTACCATATGGGAACGCCCAGCGTTCCATGGGCATTCCCATAAAAACGCTGGGCGTTTTCATGGTAATGAGGCAGTGACGCGGGTGTGGGGGGCGGGTAGCTGACATCACCGGATGTCAGCTGCCCGCCTATATCCACGCCAGCGTGCACGCAAATGTAAGTAACTGAAAAGTCACTTATATATGCGTGCACGCTAAACATCATTCGATGGTCGGTGACCATCAAAAGATGTGGGCGGTTACCCGAGCCAATGCGAATGGATGTTTATGCAAAACATCCATTCGCAGCTGCTCGGCCGAAGCCGCACTTTGAGGGGGCAGCGGGGGGATGGTCGTTCGCCGGGCGGGGTTTGGTGGACTCGCAAGGCTGCGAATTTGCAGCCTTGCGAATCAACCTGAATAACCCCCAGAGTCCCTCAGCCAGAGCTCTAAAAAAAATCGGTACAATCGGTACACTTTATTTTAGCCGGTACAGACTGTTAAAACAGGTAAAGTTGGAGGGTATGTTATGAGCTTGTTTATCATGTACTGCTGGGTAACCTGTACTGATACTACAGTACACAGCAACTTTACTAATTCCAACAGCGCAATAAATCACCATAAAACCATGTTCTGCAAATGTAACCATCAATGTCCTCTCCAAACAAAAAGGAATAATCGGAAACTCAGATCCATAAGCACCTGGAAGCCTTTTCCAGTAGTTGCGTTCATGGTGAAAAGACAATGCGGAGTAGGAATTGGAAGAAGAGCGGAAGTAAATAAATGCAAGCTAATGGTTTTGGTTGTTGGCCTTGAGTCTGAGTCGCAGGGCCCCCCATACTGTGAATTTCATGGATACTGCAACTATATACAATGATCCAGTGTGCAGTAATAGCTATAAAAACTTTCTGCCTATGCCACTTGTCCAAAGGGAGCTAAAAGGGATGTGGGATCTGAGAAAGACTTCACCTCCGATATAATGTAGCATCTAACTGGTCATCACCGGAAAAACTTAGCTGGAAAAAGAGGCTGCCTGAAGAGAAACAAAGGTTTGAATACATTTATGTATATACAGGTTGAGGTTGAGTATCCCTTATCCAAAATGCTTGGGACCAGAAGAACTTTTTCCGTATTCCTTATTTTGTAATATTTTTATATTTCAATGATATATCTTGAGGTATTTTGAATTTATGTTGTATAAGCACATCAAACGCATGAAATACACACAAATATATTTTATTTGTGCATGAAACAAAACAAGGTTTGTGTCCCCCCCCCCCCCTCTTGCAGTGCACATGGCTTTGTCTATCTAATGCAGCCCACACACGCACCGATTCCAGCGTGCGTTGTGGGCTTAACTAGCACACACAGCATCGCATTGTATGCCTTGTGCATACGATGTGCATGCGATGCGATGCTGTGCTAGAAAAAGCTAGTACAAAAAGTATGTGCAGCACATACTTTTTGTACTGTACGATGAGGTGCTGCGGGAGTGCGCACCCCATCGTACAGCATCGCACCGCCGGCATCGGCGCGTGTGTGGGCTGCATAAGAAGGAATAAGGCCCTTAGTGCCAGTTACATGTTGTTTCCCCAGTAGTGCCAGTTACACATGTCCCCAGTAGTGCTGTTACAGATGTACCCAGCAGTGCCAGTTACAGATCATGTACCCAGTAGTGCCAGTTACAGATCATGTCCCCAGTAGTGCCAGTTACAGATCATGTCCCCAGTAGTCTCAGTTACAGATCATGTCCCCAGTAGTGCCAGTTACATATCATGTCCCCAGTAGTGCCAGTTACATATCATGTCCCCAGTAGTCTCAGTTACAGATCATGTCCCCAGTAGTGCCAGTTACATATCATGTCCCCAGTAGTGCCAGTTACATATCATGTCCCCAGTAGTGCCAGGTACATATCATGTCCCCAGTAGTGACAGTTACAGATCATGTCCCCAGTAGTCTCAGTTACATATCATCACCCCAGTAGTCTGTTACAGATCATATCCCCAGTAGTGCCAGTTACAGATCATGTCCCCAGTAGTCTCAGTTACAGATCATGTCCCCAGTAGTCTCAGTTACAGATCATGTCCCCAGTAGTACCAGTTACAGATCATGTCCCCAGTAGTCTCAGTTACAGATCATATCCCCAGTAGTGCCAGTTACAGATCATGTCCCCAGTAGTCTCAGTTACAGATCATGTCCCCAGTAGCCTCAGTTACAGATGTCCCCAGTAGTTGTTTTTTTTTTAACTAAACAAAACAAGTACATTCTGGAGACTATGGTTTTTGGCATAATTTGGATAAGGCTATACTCAACCTTTTCTTGGAATCCACATTTCCTATCAGGACTATGAGTAAGATTAGTCTTATGCGGGGTACACACTAGACAATATTGTTAATGATCTTGCCGAATCCTACAGGTCAGAAAGACAACAAAACCTAAATATCAGCCGGTGCGTGCACATTATACCGCTAATGATGCTAGCTCCTGCTCGTCATCAGTAAAAATGTGACAGTCAGGGGCATAACTAGATATTCATAGGCCCCATAGCAAGTTTTTAAGGACCCCCCTATTTAGCAACTGATGGTGATAAATTTATGTAAAACATATTACTTAGACAGTAAAGATGGGCCCCCTTCAGCTCTGGGCCCCATAGCGGCTGCACCCCTTGCACCTATGGTAGTTACACCCATGGTGACAGTTAGTAATGACTACAGCTGTGCACCAGCTAGGTAACCTGGAAAACGTGGACCATTGGTAGATCTCGAGGACCGGTTTGGCCACCCCTGCTGTATACGGATAGGGGACAAAAACAATTCAGTATGAAGAAGAAAACATCCAAAACTGAATTTGGCCTTTAACTGTTGTTCTTCAAGGGGTCACTTTACTAAAGCTTTTAAAACTTAAAAGAGTTTATGTTGCCCAGAGCAACCAATCAGATTCTGTCTATCATTTATGTATAGCCTCCTATAAAATGATAGACAGAATCTGGTTGGTTTCCATGGGCAACGTCCCCTCTATTCATTTTTAGAAGCTATGTTAAATTTACTAATTTGTCTCTACAGCTCTACAAGGAGACCATTTGGAATCAGGCCCAGTTTGTCCAATTTGTATTTGTATCCTTTTAATACCGCCCCCAGTTTGGGTTGATTTTTGATGACAAGTTAATGTGTAAGCAAGCCCCTCCCAGATATAGGCAGCCCCTCCCAGATATATGCAGCTCCTCTCAGATGTAGGCAGCCCCTCCCAGATGTAGGCAGCCCCTCCCAGATGTAGGCAGCCCCTCCCAGATATAGGCAGCCCCTCCCAGATATAGGCAGCCCCTAACAGATATATGCAGCTCCTCCCAGATGTAGGCAGCCCCTCCCAGATATAGGCAGCCCCTCCCAGATATATGCAGCTCCTCTCAGATGTAGGCAGCCCCTCCCAGATGTAGGCAGCCCCTCCCAGATGTAGGCAGCCCCTCCCAGATATAGGCAGCCCCTAACAGATATATGCAGCTCCTCCCAGATGTAGGCAGCCCCTCCCAGATGTAGGCAGCCCCTCTAAAATGTAGGCAGCCCCTCCTAGATATAGGCAGCCCCTCCCAGATGTAGGCAGTCCCTCCCAGATATAGGCAGCTTCCCCCCAGATGTCGACAGCCTCTCCCATATATAGGCAGCTCCTCCCAGATGTAGGCAGCTCCTCCCAGATGTAGGCAGCTCCTCCCAGATGTAGGCAGCCCCTCTCAGATGTAGGCAGCTCCTCCCAGATGTAGGCAGCCCCTCTCAGATAAATCATTTATAATCTATTACGGTATTTATGAATACCTACATTAAAGGCTCTGTGCCAGAAGTCACAAGGCTGCATAAAATCTAAATCGTGTTCTTTTTAATAAATATTATTTTTCTTTGTCCTCAAACTTCTCTTCCCTCCTGCATGAAAATATCACCATGGTGAGTAATAAAACAAAACAGTACAATAACCTGTTTCCTCTGATCCAAGCAAAGGTTTCTATCTTTCAACAACATAATAATAATAAAGTGGATAAAAAATAACTATGTTTAAACAGTCTTAAAAACTGCATTTGCATTTGCTTAACATTGATCCTTACTTCTTTATATATACTGAGAACAACATAGCAGTCATAGCGCAGGGCAAAGGGTGCTGAAGGGAGGTACCATTGACAAACATACTGTGGGGGCTCTTGTTGATTAAAGCAATCTCTTAATAGGTAAAGGATCTAATACAGAGAGGATGTCCCCCCCCTTTGGCTGTAAGTACAGTATTACAGTCTTTAGAGGTCAATATTGTGGTTTCCATTGATCCATGTTTGTGCTTTGGATGATAGTTAATGACAGCACCAATGCCACATACTGGCAGAGCATGGTACTTTAATTTAACTTTTCACCAAAATAACGTAGTTGCTAAATTCTAGTGGGCTAAAGGACCTTTCACGCCTAGGGGGAGGAGCCAGGCCGGGGGGGGGGACCCACTGGTTGTCTCTAGTAACCAGGTGGTGAGCGAAGCGGAGCAAGCCAGCCACCGTGTCCGAAGCGTTGCCCACGAGGGTCTCTTTTTTGGGTCCCTTGTTCCGACCTTGCTACTGCTCTCTCCGCCCCCTCTCCTCCCTTGTCACGTGACAAGGTCCCTTAGCCCACTTCAATTTAGACCTAACCATTATTTTATAGAAATGACTTGATAAATGCTACGCAAAACCTGATTGGTTGCTTTGGGAAACTTTTCCACTCTTTAGAAGGATGGTTACAAAACATAGGGCCTAATTCAACAACACTCAGAATGGGGCGAATTAGGCCCCGTTACACTATCTGGAGGCCTGCGCATCCTCAGGAGCGTATTTGCGCATGTGCAGACCTTGGCAACGAATGGCTTCGGCGAGTTACACACTCGGCAGGCGGGCCGATGTCTGACAGGGGCGGGTGGCTGATGTCACAAAACAACGGCTCCGCCCCCTTCTCTGGCGGACACCGAAGGAAATGAAAGTCAGTTTCAACTGACTTTTATTTCCGAAGGCAGGAGAAATCATTTGATGGTCGGCGACTATCGAATGATTTCTCCAGCTAGCGGAGGCATGCGAGGGGATGCGTTAGCAAACACATCCCCTTGTATAATACCAAGGGCATTTGGCGGCAGGGGGGGTGCATTTGGCAGGGTAGTTCAGGAGTTAGCACAACCGACAGTTCAATATGGCATTGTGCAGAGTAGTACACTCATATACAGATACCTAAATAACAGGTATACCACCGATATTACTGGGTGATTGTGAATACTGGGCACTGGTTGGCACACTAATGCCCGGTACACACCAGGACGATGGTGCTCGTGAGCGGGTCCTCACAGGAACGTACGACCCGCTCACGAGCTGATGTCGCCGCCGACCCGCTGTGAAAATGCCCCTAATGTGATCGCGATCCGATCGTGACCCCCAGCCACTACAATGGTCGTTTCTGAGATCCTACCTGCAGCAGTTAGGATCTCAGAAAAGGCTGACTGACCCGCTGGGCCGCGCATCGGATCGGGATCGCATCAAAAGGGCAGTGAAATGGCCCAAAACACGGCCGATTTACATACAATCGGTTGAGATTGTATCTAAATTGGCTCCTTTTGGGCCATATCGTCCTGGTGTATACCCCACATTACTAAAATAATGTGATTGTAATACACAGGATGATTCGTTGTTACTCCATTCACCTGCTTACTAAATACTGTATTAATATAGTATCTGGACAACTGTTATCTAAGATCAGCTATACAGAGATGTTTTCCATCCTATTGTGTGAGAAATTAGCTATTTTTCTAGTAGCTGATTGGCACAAAGGTAATAAGTCTGTGGTCCATCAAATGCTTGCTGAATATAGGGGCTCCCAAACTTTTGGAATATTATGTTCCAACAGTGAGTACATGTATGTTTGATAAAATATGTGAATGCTGGAAAGCTAGAATCATAGGTGTAAATTTACTAAGATGTGAGTTCTATTAAAGACCTCATTTGTATCATTTTAGTTGCAATATTAAATGTCACATATTAAATATTACATTGGGAAATGTTTTCCATAATTGTATTTTTTCACATTTTTTTAGGACACAAACAGCTGGACGTAGTATCACACAAATGTACGTGATATAGAATATCCCTGAGTGTCACCAATCCTACTGATGGATTACAAAGACAATGTTCTATATAATTGAATAATATTCCTTATTACGTTTTTTGTTTTAAATAAAAAACACCGCAGGATGTATTGTCAATTTATTTATTTTAATTTTAACCTTTATTTATGTTAAATTAGTTTTAGCTTGGAGGGTTGTGTAATTATTATTTTGTTATTAAAAAAAATCAATTTAGAATCAGTAGAAACCAGTCAATTAAATAGCCTGTTTTTTTTATTGTGTTCTCTGTGATTTCAGAACCATTATTTGATTGCATTTGAAGTATAGTTATGATACCCCTGATGATACCATTTCATGTATAGCCTGTAGGTGGGGCTATTTACTATTGTACTTCGCTAAACTCTGCCATGCGATAACTTTCGTCTACAGTAGTCATATATTTTCTAACATATTCTAGAACCAGATTCTATTGATATAATCTGGTGTATCCTACTGACATGCTTGTTGTATGTGCAATAACTTTTAACATCGAATTTCACTGTCTCTTCTTTTAAAAGAACAAAGACAACTGTCATAGTGTCATTTAGGCAACCTGGTGCAAGCAAGGAACTATAAATCCCAGCAAAACCTGACAGCCTATATATTAGCTTCTCGGAATATAGCTGAATATTCGTGTTACCAATAGACAGTATTGTGAGAGCTTTACACCAACCTAATCACATAATAATAGTTTGACACATGATATCGTAAAGATATTTTCACAATGAATTTAGTACAATGTTCGTCAATTGTTAACAGAAAAATGAATCCGTCGATTTAGAGTTGAAAATTTCTCGCTACATCCGAAGTGAATCCTCTGTGACCCCCTCTGTGTGGTTTTATAAATCGTTTAAAAATAAATGTTTGCAAAGCAGCATAAAAGCACAGACTGCTTTGTGACATTTACACTGAGTAATGAAATATACAGGGGGGGGGGGGGGGGGGGGCAGGATTCAAGTGTGTAGTGGGTCCCAATTCCTGGCAGCTGCTGAGATCATTCTCTTACACATCGATTTATCCCAAACTGTTATTATACAGGTGCAGAACTATTATTTTACTTAATAAAATGACATTGTTTGCATTAATATCTCCCTGCCATATTACATTTCCTTTGAATGTTGATGCAAAGACCTTTGCTAAATGGAAGTATGTAAGAAGCGGTATAGGGGGGTATTACATCGCATAACTCCGCTCAGATCTCTCCTAATGCACGTTATCTGGATTATGGGATATAGGGCTATGAAACATTCCAGCTGCTTTTTTATCCCACTTCCAATCCAAATCCTAATTAAGTGGATGTAATTATAGATTATGTTGATCTTGGGATCCAAATCCTCGATTTTAGCCTTAAGATTTGATTCAATGAAATATGTATTTTTTTTTTTTTTTTCTCAAATCTTTTTATTAAAGGATTTTCATTTGCACATACAAATAATAAAAAGAAAAAACATAGAAATACACATTGGACAATAATCTGGAGCATTATACATATATAATTACGGTTACCTATGTCCATATCTCTAATTCGCATATGATATATTATAAAACATGGCATACATTCTCATACCAATATCTCCATGGCATTTACCACGTCTTAGTAGCTAGATAAACAAAGATAGATATACGACATCTAACACTTAAAAATTTATCTAGGTATGGGAATTATTTAGCTAAGTTACAAATGAGTTTTTCTTAAATTCAGAGTACACATAAGTCACTGAGGAAGGTAGCATTTGTGTAGCCTGGATCCATTGTTACATGTGCCCGGTTTCGTTGCTGATGTGTGTAATCAAATATTCTATGTATTTGTGCTTATTTCAGTTGTCTTTGGATAGGAAAAAATACGTATGTCCATTTGCAAAGAGCGTCTTGTCTGTATTGTCAATATGCATGATACAAAGTTCTAAATACAGCATATGTGTGTGTGTTTGCGCGAGAGTGTGGGTTTCACACACGCACGTGTGTGTGTATATATATATATATATATATATATATATATATATATATATATAGTTACAAATAGATAACTAA